>NC_142874.1:73705939-74008439 GCF_051225735.1 Oryctolagus cuniculus | reverse complement strand
TTTGAAACCAGCTATTTGGCTTCCAATTCAGCTTCCTGCTAATGTATCCTGGGAGGCAGCAAAGAGTGGTTCAAATGTGTGGGCCTCTGCCACCCATGTAAGGGGCTGAGCCTGGACCAGCCCTGGCATTGCAGGCATTTGGGAGGGAACCAGCAGATGAAAGATTCTTACTCTTTTTTTTTTTTTTTTTTTTTGACAGGCACAGTTAGACAATGAGACAGAGAGACAGAGAGAAACGTCTTCCTTTTTCCGTTGGTTCACCCCCAAATGGCCGCTACAAGCGGCGCGCTGTGCCGATCCGAAGCCAGGACCAGGTGCTTCCTCCTAGTCTCCCATGAGGGTGCAGAGCCCAAGCACTTGGGCCATCCCCCACTGCCTTCCCAGGCCACAGCAGAGAGTTGGACTGGAAGAGGAGCAACCAAGAGAGAATCTGGTGGCCTGACCAGGACAAGAACCCGGGGTGCCAGAGCCTCTTTCTTTCTCACTTTCTTTATATTTATTTCCAAAATTTTATAGTTTAAGAACTTAATCATTTCCAAAATCTATATTTTCCCCCAGTAGGAATTTATTTGCCTTAGTCACATAATTTAAAAAAAAAAAAAAAAAAAACAGTTTCTGTAGGAACAATTTTTTTTTCAGCACTCAAGATACAAGGTAATCATAATAAGTGCTAGTTTTTTATTAGTTCCTTATGTATCTTGGACTATGATACACACTTTATAAAATCTTTATGCAGTTTGAAGATTACTCTCATTAACATAATTTTTCATATGCAATAGTCCAAGTAATCAAAATCAGGAACTCAAAAATCCAACAGTAAAAAATTTTATTATCGAAATAGAAGATTAAAAGACAAAACCCATCTATTTGCTGCTTACAAGAAACACATCTTTCTAACAAAGATGCATACAGACTGAAAGTGAAAAAGGTTGGAAAAGGATATTCCATTCCAACAGAAACCAAAAAAGAACTAATGTAGCCATCTTAATATCAGACAAAATAAACTTTAACACAAAAACGGTTAAGAGAGACAAAGAGGGGCACTATATAATGATTAAGGGATCAATTCAACAGTAAGATATAACTATTATAAATGTATATGCACCTAATTACAGGGCACCAGGTTATTTAAAAGATATGTTAAGGAACTTAAAGGGAGACTTAGACTCAAATACAATATTATTGAGAGACATCAATACTCCACTTGCAGCAATGGACAGATAAACCAGACAGAAGATCAACAAGGAAACAGCAGAATAATCAAACTATAGACAAAATGGATCTAATAGATATGAGCTATCAATGCATCTCAAGGATCTAGAAAACAATACAGCAAACCAAACCCAAAACTAGTAAGAGGAGAAAAATAATTAAAATTATAGAAGAAATCAACATAATTGAATCAAAAAAATTACAAAAGATCAGCCAAACGAGGATCTACTTACTCCTAATGGTAGAGCTAGAAACGTGCCAGGGGATTCCAATTTAATCCCATCAAGGTGGCATGTACCAATGCCATCTTAAAGTGATCAGTTTCAGTTCATAATTGATCATAATGATAGGATTAAGTGTCAAAGGGATCACATAAACAAGACCAGTGTCTGCTAACAATAACTGATAGAATTAAAAAGGAGAGAACAATCCAACATGGGAAGCGGGATACACAGCAGACTCATTGAATATCAAGTGCCCTAAGCAGCACTCTGGCCTCAGAATCAGCCCTTAGGCATTTGGATCTGGCTGAAAAGCCCTTGAGAGTATTTTAGGCATGGAAAGCCAAGACATCATGGCAAAAAAAAAAAAAAAAAAAACCTAAATGAAACATCTCTGCGAGTGAGATCCCAGTGGAAAGAAAGGGCCATCAAAGAAGGAGGTACCTTTCTCTGAAGGGAGGAGAGAATTTCCACTTTGACTATGGCCGTGTCTAAATAAGGTCAGAGTTTGTGCACTCAAGAGGCTTGCACAGCCTTGGCAGCTCATGACAAGAGCCTCAGGTGATTCTGATGTCATAAATGAGTGTCAATTGTTAAATCAACAACGGGAGTCACTGTACAATTACTCCCCATATAGGATCTCTGTCCTTAATATGTTGTACTATGTGAATTAACGGTAAAACTAGTACTCAAACAGTACTTTATAATTTGTGTATCTGTGTGGGTGCAAACTGTTGAAATCTTTACTTGGTATATACCAAGTTGATCTTCTGTATATAAAGATAATTGAAAATGAAAAAAAAAAAAAAAAGTATGGGAAATGGGAGGAAGAACCAGGGAAAGTGAACTGTTTTCTTCCCTTTCACTCTTTACTTACTAGATGAAAAAGATGTTAATTTAAATATGTGGAATTTAAAATGGGATTTCTGCTTCAGAATCATAAGGAAGATTAAATCAAATGAAACATCCTCTGACTTAACTCCATTTGTCTGGCTAAAACTTCACACAATATTCCTAATAAAAAGTCTTAGTTCACTAAATGATCACAAAGATAATTTTAACATGAAAACAGCAGCCAATGCAAATGAAAGCCAACATAATGGTGAAAGGCATAAACAATGACATTAAAACAAGGATGAAAGCATGATTGCTTACTATTAACATTATTACTTCACACTATTCTAAAAAATTCTAGCCACATGTGGATGGACAGAGGAGGAGCTGTGTATCTTCTTGCCCAGTACTGACACTGAATGTCACTGTATGCTGGGTCTTGGCCGCAGACTTCTATGTCTTTCTGATGCATCTAAGCCTCTGGCCCGATAGCAAAGCCATGTACTTCCTAGGGCATGAGATGACGGTTCAAGGAAGCAACTGCAGTGCCTTTTATGAGGAGGTGGGAGAAGTCTTCTATTCTAGGTATAGTCTGCAAGCTGCGTGGCTGTCAGGCAACAAGTAATGCCACTGGGCTGAGAAAAAGCTTCTTTCTCTCCATTAGATAAAATGTGTTTTCTACCCATGGTGTTGTAAAGAGAGAGTGGCCTGGCCCTCCTTGATGAACTGGCTAGGATATCTGAAGCAGAGCACACTGTTAGCTAACTCTGGGCCCTGAAAGCCACCATGGAAGTTAAGACCTAGACCACACAAACACAAATTATGTCTGACTGGTGGTATTTGTCCAGAGTACTGTGATGAGAACAACTCTGGACTGCAAGGAGCCAGCAGCCCTAGCACCTGACCAATAGCTGAGTTAGGGTATCAGCCAGGAGTTTCTTTTGAAGCCAGTGTCAACCTGTGATGGAACTTCAAATAACCTCACAGGGACAACTCTGGAGCCATAGTTCACTTGTGCCCAGGAGGCAGAGCAGCCAGGAAGGCAGACTGTTTTCTGCTGGCCAGGTTAGAAACGGCATCACCCACTGTCCATGAGAAAACAGGGCATATAGAAAGACTAAGCTAAACTCAGATCTCAAAGGACACTGTTTAATCTAAAGGCAAGGAGAAAATGTGATGTGAAAAAGGCAATGTAGTTAGTGACAGATTCAATACAAACAGTAGCCAAGAGGCAAATTTGTAATGAGTGAGCATTTTGGTAGCTCCTTAAATGAGAATCTGCTTCCATACAGTTCCTCTTCACAGAGAACAGATGCTTAAAAGGTGGGTTCCAGGTTGGGGTAAAAATTAATTTAGGTCGGTTATGTCTAAAACACTACTTAAAGCCATATTACCATCAGCATTTCAAAAGTGTGTACAGTTTGTTCTGCTATAACACTTGTTCTGCTGTTAATGCTTGCTTTCAAAATGACAGTTGATCCCCATGTGATTGATATATTAGGGAACAACTTGAGATTGAGCAAATCCTGAATTTACTCCTGCACAACTCTATCTCCCAGAAACAGGGATGAATTCAAAAAACTACATTGGGCTGAACGGAGCCAAAGAAATATACACAAAACATACTTCAGTTATCTGCCACCTTCCTCGGTTCCCCAGGTGCTGTAAGACATATGCATTCAAATCAGGGCTTACTCACCTACCCTATTTGAAATAACCCTCCCTCCACCACTTCACACAAGCTGAATCTCTTCGGATGCACACTTCTACAAGTAAATCTCAGGTCTTTTTAAAAGGAAACTCTCTTACTTATTGTAGTAGTTAATTTCTTAATCATTTAGTGTATGTAAAACTGTGCTACTATTTTCAGTAAATTTATATCTTTCATTGTGCATCAATAATGAAGGCCTTTTGTTTTGTGTCCCTAGCCCAATTTCTCCCATAAGGCTTCTGGTTTTTACCGAGCAATTGCGCATAGCACAGTGATTTTAGAAATATATATGGTGTCACTGTAGAACTGACTGTGAAACCAAAGAGTTGAATAATAATGTGGTCTAAAAGCATAAAGACCTTATAAATTTAAAAAGTTGAAAAGACTTAACACCATGAAATTAATTCCAAGCCTGATGTATATCCCAGGGTAAAATTATAATTTTGTCAGTTTTATTTATAGGAAATATTATTTAATGAAAAATCTGATTCTTTTTACTACAAGTCTCTGGAATTCCTGACACACATGCAACATTTTTAAAAAATGCAAACCACTACATCCTGCATTGTTATAGGAACTAGGATGGTCTCTGCTTTATGTAACTAGCAAAATGCCAACAAAAAATTATAACACCATGTGAGATCAGTCAAATTCAGGGAAATCCCTAAAAGCAAAACAAAACAAACTCTTATAGGACATTCCCTTGCAAAACTCTCCAACAGTTGTGTCACCAAAACCTATCCAGGAAAACAAGATCTGATAAATATCACGTATGATTCATTATATGTGAAAAATACCTCTTTTCATGAGGATAAAGATTAGCTTTGTGAAAAAAATAAAATGACTCTAATGGTAATTCTGAGATGGGGAAGTTCAACAAGCCATAGTTCAGAGCCATAAGCTTAACAAAGAAGTGAGCATGAGGTAAGTTCAGATATATTTTTATGGTCTTGGATAAATACGAGACTTTGTTCCTGAAATACAAGTGACCTTTAGAAACAGCAAATAGTTTCTTCCTCAAACACTGTATTTCTGACCGTGGCTCCTTTCATCTACCACATCACTCAAGGTGGAATTTCAAGTGGGTAATCAAGGTAACATTTGTTTAGCCTAGCAGTCATTTATGTGGCCAGTTGCTGTGATAACCACATTATGTTCCTGGGCTAACCTTCCAGCTTACAATTCAGTTGCTTTTCCACTCTTGGTACCAATTTTTAACTCTAGGCTATTCGAAGAATGACTTCAATCAAAATGAAATTATCTTTAGACCATCTTCATATTTACTACCCAGGAAATCATAAAATGTGGTGTGTAAGAATGAATCTCTTATTTTCTGGACACACAACAAAGATAAAAGAAGAATAAAAACAAGGAGCTAGGTTCTTTTTGACTATTAAAAAAAAAAGAATGACCACTTTGTTTTCAGATTGGATGTCAGCAAAGTCACTTAGATATACTTGAAATCTCAAAGAAATATTGTGTGTTTTTTATGGTAATTAAGCATTCCATAGCTATTGGGCAGAAATTAACTAAAACAGATGTCTGTAGAAAACCACAGGCCTAATTTCTGTAGGGTCTTCATCTCTGTGCCTTACTGTACTCCATGACTCTCTCCCCAAGAAACAAACTCCCTTGAAGGTACTACCTGATTAAAAAAACAATCTGCAAAACTTTTCATCAGAAAAATCAGCTGGCTGGCAGAGAAGCAAAAGTAACTCTACAGGGAAAACAATGCTGGAACAAGTGAACATTCACAGGCAAAAAATACAGACACAAACCTTACAACCTGATACAAACCTTACAACTTTTATAAAAAATTAACCTTTCAAAATAAAGCACAGACCTAAATATAAAACACAAAACTCTAAAACTCATATAAGATAAAATAGGAAAAAAAATCTTGGATTTGGTAATGGTTTTTTACATATAACACCAAAGTACTGATCCATGAGAGAAAAAGTGATAACCTGGGCTTATTAAACTTAAAAATGTCTGCTCTGTCAAAAACCCTGTAAAACAAATGGGCAGAAAAGCCACAGACTGATAAACATTCTTACTGGGGAGTAGGCATTTAACCTAATGGTTAAGAAGCCTTTGTCCCACATCTGAGTGCCTGGATTTGATTCCCAGTTCTGACTCCTGAATTCAGCTTCCTGTTAGAGCAGAACCTGGGAAGGCAGGGGTGATAGGTTAAGTAACAGGGTTCTTATCACCCATGTGGGAAATCTGAATATGGTCCCAGCTTCTGCCTCTGTCCCTGGACCAGCCCCAGCCATTAATAATCATTTGGAAAGTGAATCAGGAGGTAAGAGCTATCTACCCCTAACCCATACTCTTGCTGTCTCTACCCTCTCTCCCTCTTGCTTTCACATTCTGCCTCTGCTCTCAAATATATAACATTTTTTAAATAAACTGTTAATATCCAAAACAAATAACTATTAAAACTCAAAATTTAGAAAAACCCCCTTTAAAAATGTGAAGATACCTCACTCAAAGATACACAAATGGCAAATAAGCATAAGAAAAAATATTCAATATCATGTCATTAGGGAATTGGAAATTTAAACAACAATGAGAAATTAATATACTTCTATTATAAGGGCCAGAATCCTAAACACTGATGATACGAAATGCTGCAAAAATATGGAACAATAGATATTCTCAGTCACTGCTAGCTGGAATGCAGAATGGCCTAGCCTCTTCGCAAGAAACTTTGGAAGTTTATAACAGGACTAAATAAACTTTGATCATATGGCCCAGCAGTCATGATGCTTGCCATTTAATTTCCAACAAATGTTTACAGCAGCCTTATTCATAATTGCACAAATTTGGGAGCAACCAAGATGACCTTCATTAGGTTAATGGACAAATAAACTATGGTATATCCATACAATGTACTATTACCCAATGGTAAAAATCAATGAGCTATCCAAGACTTAAAAAGACAGGGAAGAACCTTAAATATGTATTTTAAAGAAAAGTGAAAGACAACAGTCTGAAAAGGGTACTTACTCTATTCTGGAAAAGGTAAAACAATGGAGAGAATAAAAAGAACAGCTACCGCCAGGCTTGGCACAGAAGGAACAATGAACAAACAAAGCACAGAAGACGGCTGGGCACAGTGAACTATTCTGCATAAAACTGTACCAGTGCACACATGTCATTAAATTATTTATCAGATCCCACAGAATGAACAACATAAACAGTGAACTCCAATGTCAACTACAGAGTTCAATAACAATGGTTCAATATTGACTCACCAACTGTTAACAAATGTGCTGTACCAATTCAAGATATTTAAAACAAGGGGAAATAGGGGAAGAAGAAGACATGGAAAGTCTGTGTAATTTCTGCACAATATTTCTGCAAACCTAAAAGACTATAAAAAATAAAGTATACTGTCTAAAGCATGCCACACAGAGAGAGAAACAAGCTGAAGCTTAAATAGAATTAAGGATATACAAACAAAAATACTGACATTCCTTTTTCTCCCTAAGTATGCCCTCTAGAACCAACATCTCTGTATACTATCCATATCAGCATTGTCTAATAGACTTGTGATGTCAACCACAATGGAACCTTACAATAGTCACATTAAGCACAGTACAAAGAAATGGAAACATTAATTTTAAAAATACATATATTTATCCCAATGTATTCACAATATAATCATTTCAACATGTAATCAATATAAAATGTATTAGTAAGAGTCTTTGAAATCTAGGTCTATTTGATTATAACATATACCAATTCATATAGTAAAATTTTATCAGAAATACCTAATTTCAGTTTAGATTTCACAAAGTCACAATTAAAAAAAATAGATTCACAAAGTCATGCTATTCCAAAGATATTTAAAATCTTCCAGTAACTAAAATCAATTACTAAAAAAACATTTTCTTGAATATATATATATACATATATACATATGCACATTGACAAAACTGGTTCATCCTTTTTAGAATTGATTTGACTTTAAAGAAAATGTATTTCAATTTAAAAACTATACCTATCCATGTTAAATAAATTCATTAACTCTAGTATCAACAAAGTACTAATGAAATTAAATTCAGAGATATTATATAAATCAGAAAGCAACTCTAAACTTATAATCACCAAAGTATTCATCAACTTGTTTCTATGTTTTTCACTATTAGTTTAGCATCATGTACTATAATTAAATTCAACTGTATATTATTCATTTTTAAATGCAGAAAATCATTATCATTAAGTTTTTATCAAAAGTTTCAAAAAATATAAAAATGCCTTGCCTTTCCTTAGAACTTCAAATTTATCTCATTTATATGCAGTGTGATATTGATGAGAATAAATCATACTGAGATTTGGGTTTTATTTTCTTTTCTTTCTTTTTTTTTTTTTTTGCCTTTGATTATTTGTCAAGTACTCCTTTTTCAAGAAAACCTTGGTGTTACCAGTGCAGTAAATCCTTATAAAATTCTACCACAACTCAACCATGAAGAACTGGCAGAGAGTACAAGATCCATTAAATTTACTGTCATCCATTACTTTTAATAGTTCCATAAACTGGCAATGATTAAAATCACTTGCACATAAATAAAGGAAGTGAACAATTGAACCCATGGTACTTTTCAAAGAGTCTACTTCAGAAAAATGAATACAAATATTTTCAATGTGTACCATAAAGTGGAACTAATCAATATGGGAAACAGTCTCACACTTTAAAAATTCCATAAATCTGGATTTTTTTAACCTACCATAGCTGGAGACAATCTTCTATGAAGAAACTAACCATGTAAATAATTTTTTTAAATCTACCCCACAAATTCATTTATTGGGGCCATGAATTAACATTTCTTTGTAAATTTACAAGACCTCTGAAACTAACTGTATGGAATAAATTACTTGGATGGTTGTCTCATGTCATAAAACTCACCTAAAGCCAAAGAAAATCCTTGCAATTTTCAATGCTTGACTCAATTGATCTTCTTTGTTTAAAAAAAAAAAAAAAAGGCCCTCTTTGGGAAATTGTTAAATCTTTCACTTTTAGGCTTCTTCTCATAATTTTTCAACAAAATTTCAATAATTCAAATTTGTTTATAGTCTCTCCATCCAAAAAGGGTTGGTTTTCTGTTTTTTGTTTTTTGTTTTTTTTTCCCCTGGAGTAAGAACCAAGGTTGCCAAAATTATACTCTCAGATCCTGGGACAGCAGCTACTACGCATTTGTCCACTGGAAGAGCTTTTAATGAAGTTGCAGTGAACAGAACTGCAGTAATTGCACCAGTAAAGCATGTGCAACCAGTCCTTGGGACTTAAACCAGTAACAGAAGCTGGTAGCACTTAAAAAGATAACCATCATTTCTCCCTTGAGAATTGTCTGTTTAGAACCTGTACCTTACTTTTCACTCATGATCTCCTCTTAGCAGCCACTGACTTTTGAGTTACAGGAAGGCCTCTGAAGATTTATATCAAATAGCATCCATGGCCAGCTTGTTTTCCTCATGTAGAAGTAAAGGGAATGTTAGGCTAGAGACAAGATGAATAAGAGATAAGGGTGGAAAAGGCAGCTGATGCTTTGGTGAAAAAGCTAAAAGGGAAAAAAGGTGCCATGGAGGAGAAGTGGAGAAGTCCTTGAGCAGCAGAGCAAATGTGTCATTTTTCCCAGGTCTTTAGGAGGACACCTACAGGCTTTCTCACGGAGGAGGCTTACCTCACACTATATATTGTTGTTTTTGATGCTGACGTGATCTGCAGAGTTATCAGGAGCTAAAGACATGAGACATGTGTGAATTTCCTTTTGGATCTTAGCAGAAAGAAGTTTGTATCAACCCATACTACTACTAAGAGTATAGTGTCTGGTCTTACCTCCAGTATTTTGTAAGTCAACATGAAGAATTCAATCTGCAACACAACATTCTGTTTAGGAACCTAGCCACAATGAAGCATACATGCCACAAAATACCACATTTCCAGATTCCTTCTAACAGTCCAACAACACTCTTTTCCCTTATTGCCAAACATCCTCTCTCTCTCCCCTGCTAGCAGCCCATATGCCAACTCCAGGCAACTCCTCAATCATGAACTCCCTTCAGCCCCCAGCCAATACACCTACTGACTTCGTGCTACCCAATTATTAGATGGATCAAGATTTACGTTCTGCCCAGCAGATATGTTCAGCCTGTTGCCTAGGATGAGCCCAAACACAGGTGTTCAACTGTCTACTGTGAATGAAACAATCACGTCAAAGAAGTTCTTTATACACCTTCTACTAGAGTATCAGTATAGAAGGATTCACAGATCATATAAACAAAAGGAGATTCTGCTTGGGGTTTCTGTCACACAGAGTTGTAATTTGACAACAGAAGGCAATATTGGAGAAGGTGCTCCTCTGTGCTATGTTGAGGGTGTGGTATGTGTGGAGTGCTTGAGTAACAGCAGCACATTGGTACACAGTAGGAACCGCAATGCTCATCAGTGCTTTCATCCTATCACAGTAGAGATTCTCAGAAGCTACAGCCACAAAATCTTTGACAATGAAAGATTTGTCCAACTTCTGGCTCAGTCTGTGAACCACAGGTTTAAGGCATTGTCTACACTCCACAAAGTGTACACCATTTGAATGAGTTTTATCAACTACTGGAGAGCAGAATATCACCAGAGGAATCTAGTCAGCATCTCTTGCTGGGTTGAGACTCATCTTCATGGCTTCTTCAAAGTCTGGATAAAGTCCTCACTCAGATGAACTCTCTATCTTGCATTTCATGGGTCTTCTCCCCATTAGTTGCCCCACGGACCCAAGGAGAATTGGTTCAAATAGCCTCTAGGCATACCAAAACCCAATGTTCAACTTCCTTATATAAAATAATACAATATGTACATATATGGTATGCATTCTCCGGTACACTTTAAATCCTCTGTAGATTACTTACAATACTTGATAGAGTGTAAATGCCATCAAAACAGCAGTTACACTGTACCATTTAGGGGATAATGACCAGAAATTTGTACATGTTTAGTACACATGTAATTTGCCATCAAATATTTTTGATTAGCTGATTCTGTGGATGCAGAACTAGTGCAAAGGACCAAGTATTACTAGTGAACTTGTTTTTTGAGAAATTTTCAGTATATATACTGTAAATATATATGCAAAACAGATATTCAGCTTTTTTTCCCTATACAATCATGAGCAGTACACTGCATTTTGAAATGAATCCACATGTGTTTGTATTCATGCTTATTTGATTATCTCTGAAAAGTGAAAGATACAGTGTGAGTATTATGCTTCAGTTCAGAAGTCTGGCAATGATCTTAAACTGCACCATGTTTTTGCCTTATTCTCCCCACATTTTTTATTTGTTCAATTTTTTGATAAAGTTATACATGACAGATGAAAAACTATAACAGTGTAGGAGGATAGACAGTACCAAGGAAGTTTTCCCTCCTGCCCCCCATCCTCTAGAAGCTGAATTTTTACCACTTTGTCTCACTAACTTTAAAAATTTCTAATTCATTATTTTGCAGAAGCATATGGTAGGGTCTTAAAAGAAACTACAAAAAAAAAAAATCCTTTATTGTAAGGAACACTATTTGGTGCTCTAACAAGTATTCCGTAAAAGCAAAGTGATTGTTTTCTAAATGACACTGTAAATTTCTTTTTTATTTGACAGGTAGAGTCAGAGACAGTGAGAGAGACAGAGAGAAAGGTCTTCCATCCATTGGTTCACTCCTCAAATGGCCGCCACAGCCCGCGCTGCGCTGATCTGAAGCCAGGAGCCAGGCGCCTCCTCCTGGTCTCCCATGTGGGTGCAGGCGCCCAAGCACTTGGGCCATCCTCCACTGCCCTCCCAGGCCACAGCAGAGAGCTGGACCAGAACAGGAGCAGCAGGGACTAGAACCCCGCACCCAAATGGAATGCCAGTGCCACAGGCAGAGGATTAACCGAGCCATGGCGCTGGCCCCAAGGCTGTAAAATTTACCTTAATTAAACTAAATGTCAGTGTATTATAATTTCATGCAATATATCCTTTATAAAACATTTTCTTTTAGGAAAACTATTGCAAAAAAAAAAATTCATCACATTTAATTTAATCACTATAGCAGGAGGCCAATTTTACATTTTTTTGAATACTGAATGTTTTTATCAAATTCACTTAAACATATAGTTGAAAGTATTTCTTATTTTCACCTTTTTATATTTTTTCTCTTTTTTTTTTCTTTTTTGACAGGCAAAGCGGACAGTGAGAGAGAGAGAGAAAAAGGTCTTCCTTTGCCGTTGGTTCACCCTCCAATGGCCGCTGCAGCCAGTGGCCGGCGCACTGCGCCAATCCAAAGCCAGGAGCCAGGTGCTTATCCTGGTCTCCCATGCAGGTGCAGGGGCCCAAGGACCTGGGCCATCCTCCACTGTACTCCCTGCCCACAGCAGAGAGCTGGACTGGAAGAGGAGCAACTGGGACAGAATCTGGTGCCCAGACCGGGACTAGAACCCAGTGTGCCAGCGCCGCAGGCAGACGATTAGCCTAGTGAGCCGTGGCACCGGCTTCCTTTTTATATTTTTACGAGAAAAAAATCACTTAGGTTTACTCTGTCACAGAAAATACAATTCCATTGCTGTGTCACATGTGGCATACCTTCTTTCATGCTTATTTTTTCCTTATGGTATGAGCTTCTACATTGCAACTTAATTCTATGTCAGTAGGACACTTTCTTCATACAAACTGGTATTTGGTGTAGCAGTTAAGATAGAGCTTGGGATGCTCACATTCCATATCAGAATGCCTAGATTTAAATTACAGCTTTGGTCCTGATTCAAGTTTACTTCTAATGTGCAGCACCTGGGAGGCAGCAGGCCAGGTACTTGGGTCCTTGCCACCCATATGAGAGACCCAGATTGATTTCCTGGTTCCTGATTTCAGCCTGGTCCAGCCAGGGATATGGCAGACATTTGGGAAATGAACCAGCAATGAGAGATCTCTATTTCTCTACCTCTGTCACTCTTTGTCTCTTTGTCTCACAATATTAAAAAGGAAAATTAAAAACATACATAGCACCAGCACCGCGGCTCAATAGGCTAATCCTCCACCTTGCAGCACCAGCACACCGGGTTCTAGTCCCGGTTGGGGCGCCGGATTCTGTCCCGGTTGCCCCTCTTCCAGGCCAGCTCTCTGCTGTGAGCAGGGAGTGCAGTGGAGGATGGCCCAAGTGCTTGGGCCCTGCACCCCATGGGAGACCAGGATAAGCACCTCGCTCCTGGCTTCGGATCAGCGCGGTGCGCTGGCTGCGGTGGCCATTGGAGGGTGAACCAACAGCAAAGGAAGACCTTTCTCTCTGTTTCTCTCTCTCACTGTCCACTCTGCCTGTCAATATATATATATATATATATAAAATACACACTAAATAAGAAGACACTGATAGCAAATACTTTTATATAACTACTAATTAAAATCAAAACAAAGGTGTCAAGGTAAATTATGCTGTTTACATAAAATACCCAAAAACACTACATTGCCGCATGGTGTGTAGAATTACTCTATTGACTGCAACTAAACCAGTCATATGATTCGACACAGCATTAAAAACAATACAGAGAACGGGCATTTGTCTTAACAGTTAAACCACCTACAACCCATATTGGAATGCCTGCACTTGATTCCCATCTCCAACTTCTGCCTCTAGCTTCCTGCTAAGGCAGACTCTGGAGGGCAGCAGTGATGGCTATAGTACTTGAATTCCTGCTATCCTTACAGGAGACCTAGATTGCGTCCCAGGCTCCCAATTTTGGCCCTGAAACTAATTAAAACTAAGTAAACTTGGCTCAGCACTTAGTTAAAGCCCCAGCCTGTAGCGCTGGCATCCCATATGGGCGTTGGTTTCAGTCCCAGCTGCTCCACTTCTGATCCAGCTCTCTCCTAATGCGCCTGGGAAAGCAGTGGAAGATGGCCCAAGTGCTTGGATCCCTGCACCCTGGTGGGAGACCCCAAAGAAGCTCCTAGCTCCTGGCTCCTGGCTTCAGACTGGCTCAGCTTTGGCCATTGCGACCATTTGGGGAGTGAATCAGTGGATGAAGACCTCTCTCTGTCTCTACCTCTCTCTCTGTTAACTCTTTTAAATAAATAAAATAAATATATAAAAAAAGAAAAAACCTAAGTAAACTTTAAATTCAGCACTCAGTATACTAGCCAGATTTCAAGAGCTCAAGAACTCAAGTGGCCAGCTGTTACCATACTAGACAGTGGCCATTTGTACACTTAGGTTGAATGGATTTTTTTCCCATTAACATGTAATATCTCTACACTTTTTGGAGTACACTGTAATAATTCAACACATGACTACAGTGATGTTTTTAAAGATTTATTTATTTATTTATTTGAAAGGCAGAATGACAGAGGGGTAGAAACACAGAGAGGAAGAGCCTCGGCAAGGCTGAAGCCAGTGGGCAGG
Source organism: Oryctolagus cuniculus (assembly GCF_051225735.1). Taxonomy (NCBI): domain Eukaryota; kingdom Metazoa; phylum Chordata; class Mammalia; order Lagomorpha; family Leporidae; genus Oryctolagus; species Oryctolagus cuniculus. Next base: position 73,994,041 of record NC_142874.1, on the reverse strand, counting down.
AACTCCACGCTGGTTTCCCACATAGGTGGCACCCCTCGTGCATTAGCAAGAAGCTGAATAAAAAATGGAGCAGCCAGGACTCAAACTGGCACTCTCATATGAAATGCTGGCATTGCAAGTGGCAGCTAAACCCACTGCACCATAATGCTGGCCTGAAATACGATTTTGACTAAGATGTAATACATATTTATTATATATTATATTATATTTATATTAATATGTAGTACATATTTATGGGATACGGTGTGATATTTCAACACAGGTGTATATAGCAAGGGCTGATCAAATCAGGGCAATCCGCTTCCTCCTCTTACCATTACTGCATGTAAGCTCCTCTTATCTAGCTCTCCATAAGATATTGTGAACTACAGACACCCCACTGTGCTGTGGAACAAACTGAAGTCATTCCTTCCATCTGCATTTTGATTCAATGGAGTTCTTTTAAGTGTTATTTCAGAAGAAAAACAAAAAGTTTGAATGCAAATAAATTACTTAAAATTTCCCCATCAGCCTTCCTTTTTTAAGCTCTCAATGTAAATAGAATATAATTATAAAACATTATAGGATTAGAAGGTCCAGTGATGATCTCTTAGTTTAATATCTTTAGCACTTTACTTTCTGAAAATTTTATTTTCCTTTGTCTTCTTTTTCTAGTAGAGAATTAGAAATCTATTCTAACCACCGCTGCTGAGGGGACGGCCAAGTAGGATCAGTGACATTGCAGGCAGAAGATGCCACCTGCCTTTACCTGGCCAGCTCTCCTCTCAGGCCAGCTAGGTAATAGAAGTCAACAAGGTGCCTTCCCCAAGGAGGTTCACACCTCCCTTAGGATGTACCCTATGTGAAGAGATAGATAAGTATGGGCCTCATAACTGAAAAGGCCTTAAAGTCCACCAGATTATTATCAGGCCCCTTCTGTCAGGTTCTATTTGCCTGTCAGTCGGAGAACTTATTCGTGGCTTAAACAGCACCTTTCTTAGGTCTTCTAATAATGATTCTTTCCTTTGTTCTAGACCCTGTCTAGCCCATTTGGGGCCTCATTCTTTTGTAATCATAGCCTCTACTCTTACATCAATGGCTCTACTCCCAACATGTGTGTATTGATGGTCCTTTCCCCCACTTAACATTGTATGATTGTTCAGAATTTCTCTACAAACAAAACTCTCTACCCGCAAAAGATAAGTGGTCTTTCTCCCAGTCTTGGTTGAGATCAGCTTTAAACCATGTCCATCAAACAGTCTTCACAAGGGTCCAGAGACCCTCCTCATTTTCTTTCCTCTATGAAATCCTCTCATTATTAAAACCATTGGTTGCTATTCTCACCTTGTCTTTTATACTACCATGTCTGTTTATGTGTTTACAGGAGCTAATAATGGAACAAACCAAGGTCTTCACCAACCAGGCAGTCAACCAAATGCTGCTACAGAGATATACTTGGCTTCCCACCCAGGAGACAGCAGTTTGAGACATCACCCCATGCCAGTGGAGAGTACCTCATCGCCCCATGTCAGCAGGAAGTAGCTCTAAAGACAGATCATCATCTCTCTACCCCTCCTGGACTTTTGGGGCCAATGTAATCCCATACAACTCTTGCTTTATAAAAAACAAAAGGGGGGAATGTTAGTAAAATGGGGCAGTCTTATCTATGGCATGATCTACACCCCAGACACCATCCTAGGCTTTAGCCCGCGCCACCATAGCTGGAAGCCAGCAGACCCCATGGCCCAACCACTGATGTCAGCTCCACCCCCATCCTAACGGGATTCGCTGCTGCTCCTTCCCTGCCTGCCTCCCAGAAAATGTTTAACAGAACCTGTTCCTGAACACATGGCCCTCTCTCTGTCTCGCCCTCTCTCTCTCTCTTGATCTCTCTCTTATACTCTTTCTCCCTCTTTTCCTTCATCGACCCTTCCCCCTAGTCTGTCGGTTTCCCCCAAAAAACCCTTTCCCTTAAAAGAAAAAAAGAAAAAAAAAAGTAATAGCTAACTGGTACAACATTTCTTTTTAGAGTAATGAAAATATTCTAAAATTAGATAGTGCTGATGACTGCATACTCCATGATTATAATGAAAACTACCACATTGCCCATTTAAAAGGGTATACTTTATGGGATATGAATTCTATCTTAATAAAGCTGTTATAAAAATTCACAAATGCTTCTTGCATTTATGCCCAAACTATCTTTGGGACCACATCAGATAAGCAAATATTACTAGTGCATACAATATGAGCATACTTTTAAAAACTCATAATATTCTCTTACATTTTATATATGCATAAAAATTAACAGAGAAATATCAGAGAAAAGTTACAGATAAAAGACAGTGTTGAGCTTTAACTTCCTGTGTATTGCACTATGATTTAAATATGGTTTGTCCACCCAAAAGGCAGCCTGAGGCTCACTTCCTCAGTGTGGTAGTGTTGGGAGCTGGAGGGGTTCAGAGATTAATGCCAATTAATGCTAATCTTTCGTCAGGAGTTACTTCTCCCTTTCTCTTCTGCTTCTCTGCCATGTCACCATCACCAGCCTTCAAAACCATGAGCCAAAATGAACCTCTTTTTTTTTTTTTCCTCTCTTTTTGGCACTATTTATTTTCCAGATGGATAGCGGTAAGCAACTCTATTCAACAGGTTAACTAATTTATTTGTCTAGGGTACATTTTGCAGATGATTCATTCTGGCAAACCCACTGGGAAGCAGTCTGCTCAAGATTTTATTTTTCACAACAGTCATATTAAAGTCCTCTAATATTGGAAGCAGAGAACTGACAACTTGACCTCAGCATCTTCTAGAAAATGACACTTTTTTTTCTTCCCTACTTGCTATCCATCTTTTCTCTCTTCTCTTCCCTTTCTCACCTTCTTTCCCTATTTCTTTCCCATTTTACTGCCTTCTTTTGTTCTTTTTTTATGTTTAAGACTTTTATTTTTACAAAGAAAGTTATGGAGGGGAAAAGTATTATAATCCATACTTTTTTATTTTTTATTCATTTTTTTAAACTTTATTTAGTAAATATAATTTCCAAAGTACAGCTTATGGATTACAATGGTTTTTACCCTCATAACTTCCCTCCCACCCGCACCCCTCCCATCTCCCGCTTCCTCTCCCATTCCTTTCACATCAAGATTCATTTTCAATTATCTCTATATACAGAAGATCGATTTAGTATATATTAAGTAAAGATTTCAACAGTTTGCACCCACACAGAACATAAAGTGTAAAATACTGTTTGAGTACTAGTTGTAGCATTAATTCACATTGGACAACACATTAAGGACAGAGATCCCACATGAGGAGTTAAGTACACAGTGACTCCTGTTGTTGACTTAACAATTTGACACTCTTGTTTATGGCGTCAGTAATCTCCCTAGGCTCTAGTCATGAGTTTCCAAGGCTATGGAAGTCTCTTGAGTTCACTGACTTTGATCTTATTTAGACAAGGTCATAGTCAAAGTGGAAGTTCTCTCCTCCCTTCAGAGAAAGGTACCTCCTTCTCTGATGACCTGTTCTTTCCACTGGGATCTCACTCGCAGAGATCTTTCATTTAGTTGTTGTTTTTTTTTTTTTTTTTTTTTTTTTTGGCCAGAGTGTCTTGGCTTTCCATGCCTATAATACTCTCATGGGCTCTTCAGCCAGATCCGAATGCCTTAAGGGCTGATTCTGAGGCCAGAGTGCTGTTTAGAACATCTGCCATTCTATGGGTGTGCTGTATATCCCACTTCCCATGTTGGATCGTTCTCTCCCTTTTTTATTTTATCAGTTAGTATTCGCAGACACTAGTCTTGTTTGTGTGATCCCTTTGACTCTTAGACCTATCAGTGTGATCAACTGTGAACTGAATTTGATCACTGGGACTAGTGAGATGGCATTGATACATGCAATCTTGATGGGACTGTATTGGAATCCCCTGGCACATTTCTAACTCCACCATTTGGGGCAAGTCCGATTGAGCATGTTGCAAGCTGTACATCTCCTTCCTCTCTTATTCCCACTCTTATATTTAACAGGGATCACTTTTCAGTTAAATTTCAACACCTAAGAATAAATGTGTGTTGATTACAGAGAGGAAACCTGTTGAAGTGAAAGGGACACTATGAGAAACAGTGACTTGATCAGCCCTTGTCCTGACTGTTGATGTACAATTTAATAGTTTATCCCTTTTAGTATTTTTTTGTTCTAGTTAATACTATTGGTTGAACGCTTTTCTTTATAAATAACCAATCTCAGGCATTCTGTTATAGCAACAGAAAATGGACTAAGATAACTACCCTAAGTCCTTACATTATATGTGATTTGTGTAGTGAAAAATAAATATCTTTGAAAACATAATAACAAGGTAGCTATATGCATCTCTACTCATTTACACTTTTCCTAAATTCACTTACACTTTCTCTCTCCTTGAAACACTTCCTCCACCCTCTAGCAATACGTGAAAGCACTCTTAGTTTAATAATTCTTTTAACCAAAAACACTTCGATTAAATGTGCTATCCAAGCTCCCTAAGCAAAACACATCAGTGACCTGGAAATAATGCAAGATATAAATACTGGACTCAGTTACCAGTGATTAAGTTTAGCCTTCTCCACCAGACTATTTTCATCTGTATAGGTAAACCCAGCACCAAATACTTCATCTGGGAAACAATAAACTTTCAGACACACTTGTTAAAAGAACAAGTAGGCCGGCACCGCGGCTCACTAGGCTAATCCTCCGCCTTGCAGCGCCGGCACACCGGGTTCTAGTCCCGGTCGGGGCGCCGGATTCTGTCCCGGTTGCCCCTCTTCCAGGCCAGCTCTCTGCTGTGGCCAGGGAGTGCAGTGGAGGATGGCCCAAGTGCTTGGGCCCTGCACCCCATGGGAGACCAGGATAAGTACCTGGCTCCTGCCATCGGATCAGCGCAATCACCGGCCGTGGCGGCCATTGGAGGGTGAACCAACGGCAAAAGGAAGACCTTTCTCTCTGTCTCTCTCTCTCACTGTCCACTCTGCCTGTCAAAAAAAAAAAAAAAAAAAAAAAAAAAGAACAAGTAAAGCATGGGTCATCCTCTTGGAAGCGACTGCCTGAGGAAATACCCTGCCCATCCTCCTTCCTCCAAGAACACTACATTTGCTCACATGGCCACCTTCTCCCGTGAAGTCTGTAATAAAGCTGACTTCCCCCACTCTAGGTTATGCTGACTGGAACAGAGCAATCTCATTACTTGTGCCAACTGGGGAATGCAGATGCTACCTACCTGTGACATGTTAGGGGAGATCTACGAAGGTGATAGCAATCTTGAAAAGGCGCTCTTGTTCCTAGGAGCCACCATCTTGCCTGAAGCCTGCCTATTATCTGCCCACTAGCTTGAGGATTAAGCCACTATCAAGATGGAAGGGTGGGAAGAACTTAGGTAACATCATTAAGCTCATTAATCAACTGTTCCTGAAGCCTGATCTATTGAAGTTCCCCTTATTTGACATAAGGAGAACTTCGTACTCAGGGAAGATAGAATTGCAGCTAATTATTTCTATTTGACAGAATTCCAATAATGCTACAAGTTGTTATCAGAACTCAAAAGATAGAGGAAGTACTCCAAGGAGACAGAAGTTGTTTTTAAGTTTTTAAGTCAAACCATCTGACCCCAAATCCCTAGCACTCTTGTAATCATACTTCAGGTTTGGCTGGCACAGTTACATAGGAGCCATCCTGCAAGAAGCAGAAAAAGGACAACAAAGGCAGAACTTCCAGGAGACAACCAACACTCACTTGCTTTGCTGTTTTCCCAAACGAGAGAACTAGCATAAGGAAGAACGCAGGATGACATCTGTTTGGGGAGTCCCAGGATTCCTCTATAGGGCTTCACAGGTAGTATTTTTCCACTAATTACTACATTAAGTGGTTCCATTTGGAACCTAAAACAAAATGTGACTGACTGCAAAAGAAAAACATTTGGTGAAGAAACTTCTTTGTTCCAAACACCTGAAAGAACTTCCATAAACAATAAAGAAAAATAAGATTTTAAACAATTGAAAACATTTTTTCCAAAAACTAAAACACATTGGAAACCTGGTACTGAGTCAAGTTCCCAACAGCAGAGCAGCTGAAATCACAAAATAACTGCAAAGAAAGGAAAAACACGTAAACAAAATGTCCAGCTTAATAATCAATGAATCAGCTCCTTAAAAAACTGTATTTCAGTCAAATTACCATCTTCATGAAAAAGAAAATGAAATGATTACAAATTTGGCAGACACAGGCTTGTAGAATACTAAAGGAGTTAATACGTTGTTACTTTTTCTAACCTCTAACTTACATGTTTTCTAAGAATAGCAATGGTAAAAACAGTTCATATATCCAAAATAATTATTAAACATGAATGACTTGAATATTAAATATGAAACAGACTTTACTCAATTATGCTTACATTCTAGATATTTTGCAAAGACCTGAGAATATGATAATAATAAGGCAATAATAAAATTATGCTCTTTCTTCAAAAGTCTACAATGTGGTACCCACACCATCCTCTCACTGCTCTCACTGTCACTCTCCAATTGCCCTATTTCAGAAGTGTCACCACCTGGGACACATATGGCTCAGGATAGATATTTAAAAATCATTTCTGACTTCTCTTTCAACAGCCACACCGTCAGCAAGCCCTTACCAGTGTGCGACATACAATATACCACCAGAAGCCAACCACTTCTCTCTATCACTGAAGCCCAAGTGCAGGCCACCCTCACATCAGACATCAGCAGTCTCTCTGTTTCGTTAATGCCTCCCTGCAACCTGTTCTCCACAAGGCAGGCTCAGTGACCTTCTCAAGGCATGAAAAGGATGACGTCATTCTCCTGCTTAAAACCTTTGAATGACTTCTTGCTGCTATCAGAGTAAATCTCCTGATCTGACCTACAAATACCTCTCTAATCCCACCCACTACTACTGCACCTTCCACCCACTAACCACTAGCATTGTTATCCTTGATCACCTCCCTGGCTTTGTTTCTGTCCTTAGAACAGACCAAATTCATGGCCATCTGGGCTACAATTGGGTGTCTTAACCCAAGTCTTCTTAATATGACTGTTTCCCTCATGGTTTAGGTCCCCCAACACAACCCGACAGCTCAGCTAAAGTAGAGCTCATGGCCTACTATCTCATTGTTCTAATTGATTTTTGGAGGTAAACTTTTGGTTGAAGTGTAACATAATTACTGAAAGGTATAGACACTTTAAGGATACAGGGCAAGGAACTCTCCCAAATTAAGCACTCTAAGTAACTAAGCACATAGATCAGGAATTAGCACCCCTGAAGTCTTCCCAGATCCCCACTTCTAATCACTACCCTCACAATGATCCAACTGCATCCCAAATTTACAAATTTCTAGATTAGCTTTAACTCTTTTTGAACTTTAAACAAATGCAATCCACGGCTTTGTCTACAGCTATTTCACTCAATGGCATCTTTCTGAAATTTATACATGTTGCTAAGCATAGTAGTAACACACTGATAATCATAAAAGTGTTTTCCAAAGTGATTCTACCAATTTGAGAACTCAGAAGCTCTCAGGGCCAGTGCTGTGGTGCAGTGGGTAAAGCCACTGCCAGCAACAACATCTCATAGGACCACAGGTTCAAGTCTGGGACTGCTCCACATGGGATCCAGCTCCCTGCTAATGTGCCTGGAAAAGCAGTGGAAAGTGGCCCACGTGCTTGGGCTCCTGCCACCCATGTGAGAGCTCTAAGCTAAAGGCTTCAACCTGACCTAGCCCCAGCTGTTGTGGCCATTTTGGGATCAGATAGAAGATCTCTGTGTGTCTCTTCCTTGCTCTCTGCAACTCTGCCATTCAAATAAATAAATCATTAAAATAAAAAAATAAAGTAACAAAATAAAAACTCATCAGCAGTGCATGAGAGTTTCACGTAGTCCTTACAAACTTTTGACACTGTCTTTTTAATTTTGTCATTTTAGTGAATTCATCAATGACCTCAAGCTTTTGATTCACACTCCCCAGATGACTAAGAAGCTGAATATCTTTTCATGTTTACTGGCCAGCTGGATATCTTTTATGTGACATGAACAATTTACCAAGTTCTTCTAAGATTCCCACTTAATTTCAGTCAACATTGGAAATATTGAATATAGCCTTCTAATTGATAAATTTATTTTAAAGAAGAATTTTCAGGAACATAAAAATCCATTCTATAATATCACTTAGTATCTTCAATTTCTGCCACTTGCACTCTAAAAAGATGATATAATATCTCTTCATTCTCACCCCCAAACAAGGCAGTCACTGCCTCATAATTAATAAACATTACCCTGAATTTAGTACTGAAGCAATAGATTATGACTTCATTAGAACTGTTTGTAGAATTTATTACATTTTTGTTCTACTTCGGAAATGTCCTCACTGGATTGTCTATAAAGTCTGTCTGTTTCAAGTCCACTTATTTAAATGCTTCCTATTGGTCTTTTTCTCCCTTCAGTGACTCCAGACTAGCAAAGATTTTCTCTGACACAGATTTGGAAGTGGTCTTGATTTCTTCATTTGATGACTGAGTGAAGACTTATGTTTCAAGTTAACCCTATGAGATAAATTCAGTCACACAGAGAAATGGTCACATTTAAAGAAATTCAGAACACGATACCTTCTTTTTTCTTAATGACATTTTTGCTAGGTGTAGCATTCTTGATTGGCACTTTCGTTCAGCACCTTAAAGATATCATTCAGTTGTCTACTAGCTATTACCTTTTCTGTTAAAAGTCAGTTCTCAATGACTTTCCTTGAACATAATATCTCCTTCACTTCCTTTCTTCATTTTTCCTGGCTACTTTTAAGACTCTCTTGGGAGCCGGCACCATGGCTCACTGGGTTAATCCTCCACCTGAGGCGCCGGCATCCCATATGGGTGCCAGGTTCTAGTCCCTGTTGCTCCTCTTCCAGTCCAGCTCTCTGCTGTGGCCTGGGAACGCAGTGGGCACCTGCACCTGCATGGGAGACCAGGAGGAAGCACCTGGCTCCTGGCTTCAGATGGGCGCAGCACCTGCCGTAGCAGCCATTTGGGGGGTGAACCAATGGAAGGAAGACCTTTCTCTCTGTCTCTCTCTCTCACTGTCTATCTGTCAAATAAATTAAAAAATATATATTATAAAAAATTTTTAAAAATGTCTTGGTTTTCCACAGTTGTACTAAGATATACCTGGATGTGACTTTCCAGATATTGACACTACATGAGGTTCATAGAGCTTCTTCAATTAGTCAGATAATGTTTCTCAACCATTCTGGAAAATTCTCATCTATTATCTCATCAAATTTGCTTCTGCCTATTTCTCTATCCTCTCCTCCAAATAGTGAAGCATGCTAACAATGATTTATTAGGTATTTTCACTGTCTCACAAGCCTATTTATAGTTTCTGTGCTTCATTTTCAGTATTTTCTATTGACTTCTTCATTAATCCTGTCTTTATCAAATCTACTGTCTAATTCAAACTCTCAGTTCTCAATTTGCTATATTTTTCTGTTCTAGAATACACATTTGCCATTTATATGATCTGAATTTTTTATCTCAATTTTTTTTACCTGCTGGTCTTATCTTTTCTTCCATTTGTAGAACATATGAGTTATGTATATTATTGAAGTCCATGACTGCCTATTCCAATCAATATATAAATCATCCATAATTGAACTTCTATTGTCCAACTTTACTCTTGGTTTTGGTCATATGGTTCTCTCTCTCTCTCTCTCTCTTTTTTTTTTTTTTTTTTTTTTTTTTTTTTTTTTTTTACAGGCAGAGTGTACAGTGAGAGAGAGAGAGAAAGGTCTTCCTTTTGCCGTTGGTTCACCCTCCAATGGCCGCCGCGGCCTATCGAAGGCAGGAGCCAGGAGCCAGGTGCTTATCCTGGTCTCCAATGGGGTGCAGGGCCCAAGCACTTGGGCCATCCTCCACTGCACTCCCTGGCCACAGCAGAGAGCTGGCCTGGAAGAGGGGCAACCGGGACAGAATCCGGTGCCCCAACCAGGACTAGAACCTGGTGTGCCGGCACCACTAGGCGGAGGATTAGCCTATTGAGCCGTGGTGCCAGTCATATGGTTCTCTTATCATCTAGTCATTTTATATTAAATGTTGGACATTGCATTTTAAAATTTTTAGAGGATTAAAATATATTTCTCCTTAGTAGGTTGACATTGACACTTCTCTGCCCTGCCAGACAAAGCAGAAGCTGTTCATCTTAACCCAATCAGTGAGTGCCTGATTCAAAGCTGGGCCAGAATTGTAGCAGAACTCAATCTGCTTCAAGAGATGCTATTTCAGTGTATACTGCTTCCAATTCAAATTATGTTATACACAAAAGGTCTCCCTTAAGCAAGATGAGACTCCATATCATCTGATTTTTTGATGCATATGGATTGATTTACAATATCCTGCCATATGGCTTCCTAATTCTTCAAAAGTTCTGGGAAGGAGGCAGCAATGTTTTTAACTCTCTTTGACTCTCCAATATTGTTACTCCAAACCCACAAGATTCTCAAAAGCTCTACCTATCTCAACCAGGGACCCCAAATACAGGTTGGGTTCAGATTTTTACCTCTTACCCATAGTAAGAATCAGAGAAGTCTCATCATTCCACCAAGAGAAAAGAGGTTACATATTATCAATACATCTGTCTAAATTTTTTTGATGCCCTTAAACAAACTATGTTTTTACTTATTCTCCCTTCTACAGTTGTTCTCAGCAGAAATATAGATGGTTCCAGGTTCTTTTGGAGAAAACACTATTTTATTCTTATATATCCTGTATCACTACCTACCACAACCTTACTCACTAAAGGCATTTTTAAGTCTACCATCCTCTAGTAAAACAAAAGGCCCAGAAGACAAAGGGTTTTTCCTGTATCCCTAGGGCATAATCACATTGAAGACAGACTGACTCTGGCAGTCTTTCTGTTTCTAACATATTCACTAACCATGCCTGTTTTTTTTTGTGGTGAAGAATCCCAAACAGCCAGATCATCTTCCACTATGAATAAAGAAGAAAGCTAAGTCTATATGTCTGTGTTTCCACTAAAGAACACTTATTCCCTCTTTGCATATTTCCTTGCGTCCTCCCTCATGGGAAAAACAAACCAGAATCAATATACTTTAAGTCTCTCTTTTCAGCTGATTATTGAGACCCTGAAATTCTTTGAACTGGATACTAATTTGTGGTTCCTCTACCTCAGAAAAATAAAAGTTCAATATTTCTTCTCTATACTCAGTCTGCTGCCATGTAGCAGCAGATCTACCATTAGATTCAGGTTATGCTTGCCACAGCAAGCTGGAGATCTCTCTCCCATGTTCTACATTATATTCCAATCCAATTATGCTCTCTGTGACTCAGGCCATAATTCTCCACCTGGATCAAGGGTGACTATATGTACCCAACTCTTGCCATAGGTAACACAAAGATCAAGATAAAAGAAGCAGAGCATAAAGTTCCCACTGTGGCCTAGGGTTTCAGTTCCATTTCCAATCCAGGTTTTTTTGGAGCCATGTATTTAGAGAGTTAGTGCATACTTTTTAATTAAGCAGATATTTTGGTCTTCATCTGGCTCCTGTCTCCTCTTCATTGGACAGAACCAAGAAGAATGAGAAGTTACCAGTTAGGAACCACCATTATCATATAAGTGAAGTAGGGAGTAAGATTTGAGAAGGACGTTTCCAAAAATAGTACCTAGATATTTTAATTGACAACAGAGATCTTTTTAAATCCCATGAGCTAAAGAGGACCCAACTCACCTCATAAGTACAATTGTTTTGAAATGCTAATGTACCATAACTATAAGGAGATTAGTATTTGTACATGAACATTTGCAAATCTTATAATAATATACTTTGAAAGCTATATTTTGAAAATATGTCATTTACCCAGATACAAAATCTTTTTTACTGACAAAAATAAATAAAATTAAGATAATCTGATATGATGCATTTTGCAATATGCAGCTATATGAGATAGACTGTAATGTCTAATTGCCCTGGTAATATAGCTGGCCTTGGATATTGAAAGAAAAAAAAAAAGAGTTTCCCCATCAATCCTACAGAGGATAGATTCAGGAAAATAAACCAGTGTAAAATGTTTTTGCATTTGTCAGGCTCAGGCAGGTGAAACAGACTGCTCTCACAGTACTTAGTATGTCCCACACTGTAACATCTAGAACCCTGACAATATCACAAAGCCTTTGGGTTTTTTCCTAATTTTCCTTAAGATGAGACAAATACTTTTAGCATAAGTTAAAGATGATATAATAGGAGGCTATTAATCTATAGCTAATTAAAAACATTCGAAAATTCCTATAAATCATCACCCAGAATTAGGAAACTTCACTTGAATCTCCAGTTTTTATCTAATTCTTTAGGACTCTGCATTCTTGATTGTCTATACAGTAAGAGCTTTTCTGGACAGAAGAACTAACCCAGCATCAACATCATTGAACTTTGACATGGCATCTGGCTTCATTTGCATGATGTCACACAATTGAATAACCAACAGTATCAATAAACTGTTCAAAGACTAAGAGGCATTCACAGGCTCTGCATAACAAAGAGAGAGTAAGAGGGGACTAAGGCTTGACACCCTAGTGATATCAGAGTAGATGCAAAGTTGAGGAATGAATGACTCCCCTGGAAAAGTCAGGATGACACCCAGCTTTGAGAACTGAGCAGGACAGTTTCTCCACAAAATCTCTTGCTAGGGCCCAATGCTATGGTGTAGTGGGTATAGCCACCACCTGCAGTGCTGGCATCCCATATGGGTGTCAGTTGGAATCTTGGCTGCTCCACTTCTGCTCCAGCTCTCTGTTATGGCCTGAGTAAAGCAGAAGAAGATGGCCTAAGTTCTTAGGTTCCTGCATCCACATGGGAGATTCTGAAGAAGCTCCTGGCTCCTGGCTTTGGATCTTCCCAGCTTAGGCCACTGCGGCCATCTGGGGAGTGAACCAGCACATGGAAGACTTTCTTTCTCTCTCTCTCTCCTTCTCTCCCCCCGCCACCCAGCATCTGCCTCTCTGTAACTGTGCCTTTCAAATAAATAAATCTTAAAAAAAAAAAAAATACTCACTTTGAAGAATCAAGGGAAGATGCATAGACAATGGGGTTAAGCTGCCTGGAGAAATCAGATTCTGGATTCACCAGTGGCCACTTTTGAACACCTGCATAATGGTTGCAGCAGGTGGCAAGGAAAACATACAAATTGTGCTACATTTTTCAGATGCCAACAGTTAAAGATATGTGCTGGCAGCATAGTCAGATCCTCAAAAGAAGTATTTGAACTCTTGTTTAAAATACCTAAGAAAATAGTACAGAAAGGGAAGGCATTGGAGATTTAAAAACAAAGGATTACTGAGAGTGTTAGCAGTGGTACTTGAATGGACTTTGGCCTTTGAGAGAGTCTGAGTGAGCAGAGGGTGAAAGGAAATGTATCTCAAGCTCCAAAACACCTGGCAAAAGTAAGCATCAGTTAAGAACATAACACAGACAAGTAGGCATGTCCCAACAAACCGTCAATGAGATGCATTTACAATCAACACTGTTTCCCAAACTCAAATTCTACAACTGGTCTAAGCCATGAGAAATCCACAATTCTGCTAAAAACTTATTTTTGAAAGAAAAGTAAAAACCTAAAGTAATGGGGTGGATATCTGGTGCAGTGGTTAAGTTATCATTTTGGAACATCTACATCCCACATTGGAATGCCTGAGTTCAAGTCCCAGATCTGCTTCCAATGCCAGCTTCCTGTTACTGTACACTCTAGGCAGTAGTGACAGCCCAAGTACCTGGGTCCTTGCCACCCATGTGGGAGACTTGCACTGAGTTCTTGGCTTCTGGCTTCAGCCTGGCGTGGCCTTGTCTTTTGTGGACATTTGGGGAGTGAACCAGTAGATGGGAGATTTCTCTCTCTCTCTGCCTTTCAAGTAGATAAAAATAAATGAATTTTAAAGAAAAACCTGAGGCCATCAAGAAGCATTAAGGAGAGACAAGACTGAGTCTCTTTGGACACCTGGTTTAAGAGCTGGTGGCCAATACAAAAAGAGACGAGTACTGGTGAGTTCTCTGAAGCAGGGCCAATGCAGGTTCTAAACTGCACCTCTGGAGAGAAAGGAGGAGGCTGCAGCTCACAGTGTCAGGACTCCCCTCTGATCCCAACAGCCCTTAGGACACTTCTGTCAGTTAATAGGGGCTCATAACGGGCTCCATTCTGACTGCTACCTCCAAGTTCTCTGGTATGAAATGGCCACCCAGTAGCTCCTGGTCTTGGCCACCCAAACCACTAGCACCACAAGCAAAGTTCAGGGATAAACTGACAAAGAGCTATGCCATAAGATGTCCCATATGCCCTCAAGTTCCAGACACACAAAACAGGCAACGACAAGTCAGCCGGAGAAAGCCTGCTTTTAAGAGCTGCATGTGGTTAGTAATGCAGCCACGGGGCTTACTAGAAATGACTTCAGTGACCAGTTCCAGTTGATCAGAACAGGGAAGGCTCATTATTGCTCTTTGAGAGGCCTTACAGGGCTACATAAGAAGTTCCAGAAGTAGCAGAGGTAATTCTCCAACCTCTGCATTCTTTTGAAGCCCGGCACCTCCACAGATAAAATAATAAAAAGGACTCTCAATTGTTTAACTCATGGTTGGGAGGCAGCTCATTGATTTACTGCAATAAAGAGTAAGAATAAAGTCAGAAGCTTTTGCAGTCCCAAAGGGTGGACTGCTTTCCAAATGATCTCCTAGAAAAACAGCCTCCCCTGCACTCCCCAGCAGCACAGCAGACAAGAAACTGACAGAGAAGAGACTGGCTGACAACCCAAAAGGAAAGAGCCTAAGAGGAGAGACAGCCAAAGGGAGAAAGGAATACTACATGCCTTAGTTAAAGCAAAGGTTTTGGGTGGGAGCTGGCATTGTGGTGTCCCAGGTAAAGCAGCCTCCTGCCACGCCAGCATCCCATATGGGCACCAGTTCCTGTCCCAGCTGCTTCACTTCTGATCCAGCTCCCTGATAATGGCCTGGGAAAAGCAGCAGAAAATGACCCAAGTATTTGGGCCCCAGCCACCCACATGGGAGACTCTACGATAAAGTTCCTCACTCCTGGCCCAGCATGGGTCACTGCAGCCAGCTGGGGAGTAAACCAGCAGATCAAGGTTCTCTCTCTCTCTCTCTCTCTCTCTCCCTCTCTTTCTCTTTCTCTTTGTAACTATGACTTTCAAATAAATAAATAGATAATTGATAACAAAAAAAAAGCCTTGGGTGAAAAGCAAAGGTTTGAAGGAAAAAGACTCCTCATCAATACCCTTATCAAACTCCTGAATTATATAACCTGTACATAAAGTATTGATTCTAAACAGGAACATAAAACAATCATGATGTGAACATAACATCACCTGAGTATATAAAATCGAGCTCTTGAGGGGTGGGCAGAGGATATTAGTGCAGAAGAACAGAATCAGAATGAAAAGACAGTAAAGAACCACAACAACAGACAATGCAAAACTAGATGATCTACTGCTGAACTTTTCAGTGACATACAGTTGAAAAAAAAGCCTTAAATTTCTTACAGGTCCTTCCAAAATAAAAATTACAATCCTTATCTATTCAAGAATAACTCATAACCAGCTATGGGAAGTATTTATCTGATCTATCACACTAAAACCTTCAGACAACAAAACACTATCAAAAGTCATTAATAACTTCTTAAACAATTGCTATTTTTGTCATTTATAACTTATTTGTTATCTTTTTGGGGGGTCACATAAACAGGTAATGTTTGAAAACCTTTAATAGTAAAATAATTATTAACTGTTGAGAAAATTAAGCCTTACAGAAAAATACTGAAAGGCATTAATATTTTTACATTCAAAAAATAAACAAAACAGCAGGCTAAATTAAAACATTATCAATAACAAATTATGGTAAGCACAACATTAATTTCCATTTTTCATCACTTGCACTGTAGAAAATTTTCTAGGGCACCTACATCCCTCACTTCAAGCAGTTCCAGCAATTAGGATGATGTTTATGAATGTATTTTACAGGGCCATCACTGTGTCATAGCAGGTAAAGCCCACTTACAATCGAGCTCCCTGCTAACGCATCTGGGAAAGCAGCTGAGCCTGGCCTAAGTGCTTGGGCCACTGCACCTCGTGGGAGACTCTGAAGAAGCTCCTGGCTCCTGGCTTCAGAACGGCCCTGCTCCAGCCATTGGGGCCATTTGGGGGGTGAACCAGCGTTAGAAGATCTCTCTCCCTCTGTCTCTTCCTCTCTCTCTCTCTGTAACTCTGCCTTTCAAATAAATAAATCAATCTTAAAACAAAAACATAGTTTACTTGATAGCAATACACAATGATAATTTTATGTGTCAACTTGGTTTGGCTATAGAACCCAATTATTTAATCAAACATTAACCTAGATGTCACAGTGTGTGTATTTTGTAGCATATGGTAAACATCTACATCTAGTAGCGTAAATTAAGGAGATTACCTCCCACAACAGCTGGCCTTATCCAATCAGCTGAAGGCTCTAAAAGCAAAATCTGAGGTTTCTTAGAGAAGAAATTCTGCCCAAATATTGTTGCACCAACTCCTGTCTGAGTTTCAAGCTTGAAGGCCTGCCCTAGAGATTTCAGGCATTGTAATGTTTTTCTTAGAAGTTTCTATTGTTGTTGGTGCTGGTGGTGATTTGAGTTCAGAGAGAGAGAAAGAATTCCCAACCACTGGTTCACCCCTCAAATGCCTGTTACAGCAGGACCCAGGCCATGCTGAACACAGTTTTAGCAGAAAATTGTAATGGGAAACAGAGCAGAGAATGGAACCCAGGCACGCTGATATGGAAGGCAGGTATTTTCCCAGATCAAATGCCTACCCTTCAGACATGCTTTAAAAAATTAATTTATTTATTTGAAAGCTGAATCACAAGGAGAGAGAGAGAGAAAGAGAGAGAGAGAGAGAGAGAATCAATCTTCCACCCATTGGTTCATTCCCCAAATGACCAGCAGTGGGCCAGCCAAAGCCAGTACCCTGGAACTCCTTCTAGGTCTCCCACATGAGTGCAGGGGTCCAAACACTTGGGCCATCTTCCGCTGCTTTCCAGGTACATTAGCTGGGAATGGGATCAGAAGTGGAGCATCCAGCACTTGAACTAGTGTTGCAGGTGTTGCAGGCAGAGGCTTAACTAGCTGGCTCCTCAGACATGCTTTTGTACACACAACACACACACACACACACACACAGAGTACTTCAAAAAGCCTGTAGAAAATGGAATTAAAGAGGAGTGGGCAAATGCAATGCCTTCAAAAAGTTCTTGGAAAATGCTTATTATGAAAAATATATGCACAGATTTCAAAATTTTCTTTCGCCAAAATAAACATATTTTAATTCCTTTTTTCCATGAGATTTTTCAAATACTCTTATTTGTGTATGTGTAAAACATCCAACTGCATTTCTCCACAACCTTTTTTAAATACCCTTACTGTGCATACACACACACATGTGTTTTTGTATGGTGTGTGTAAAATATCCTATTGGATCTGTTTCTATGGAGACTCTGATCCTTATACAGTAAGATGAATGTTCTGGCCGGCGCCGTGGCTCACTAGGCTAATCCTCCGCCTTGCGGTGCTGGCACACCGGGTTCTTGTCCCGGTCGGGGCACCAGATTCTGTCCCAGTGGCCCCTCTTCCAGGCCAGCTCTCTGCTGTGGCCCGGGAGTGCAGTGGAGGATGGCTCAAGTACTTGGGCCCTGCACCCCATGGGAGACCAGGAGAAGCACCTGGCTCTTGGCTTCAGATCAGCACAGTGCGCCGGCTGCAGCGGCCATTGGAGGGTGAACCAACAGCAAAAGGAAGACCTTTCTCTCTGTCTCTCTCTCTCACTGTCCACTCTGCCTGTCAAAAAAAAAAAAGATGAATGTTCTATGTGCACTTCTCTACTCTTAGTATTTCAATTTTTCCTGATTTTTATGATCCCAAACAATGTTACCCACACTTATCTCAGCTTTTGTCCTTCTCATAGAACACATCTAATGTAATTTTTGGTGATGAACTTTCCAAGTTTTGTTTTGGCAGTCTCTACACATATGCTTTATTCCCATCCCTCTGGCCTTTCTTCTACTAGATAGAAAAAAACAGCAATAGATATAATTGGCATAAACTAGGTCGTCCATTCTCATAATACAGATATATACCTGAGTATATGGATCTCTCCTTACTTAGGGGAACTGTAGATTTCTAAAGACTCTGCAACTTGAAGGTAATGTACATTTCATGGTAGTGTTTCTGTTCCAAAATGGAACTCAGAATTGTTTCTATACAATTAGAACTGCAATTGGAAAACAGAAACTGATACAAAGTTCCACACACAAAAATCAATTCTAAGTCCAGTGCATTCTTATTTTGAAATCCAAACACTCATCTACATGGAAAACTCTTGCTCAGTGTTGAACTCTTTACTTTGAGTTCTAAAAAAATTGTCTAGTAAAATATTTTAACAGTCTTGTTTTTTTTAAGTGCTACACTTTCAAGTTACTTGGATTCTTCAAAATTAAAACAGTTCAATTCGTAAATATTCAACTGGAGCTGATTTCAATTAAGGTTTCCTAGAAATGCATTAAATAGTATAAAGACAAACATATTTTAATATTTAAACTAACAATCTCAAGCTTACCTCCCACATCAGTCTGTAATCCATATTTTCATCCAAATCTTCAGGCATTCTCTTCTCTCCAGCAAATGGCCCAAACTTTTCACCCTAAGAAGCAACAATTATATTGAAAAAGGATTAGCACAGTGATCAAGTTACTAAAATAAACCATTTTTTATTTTTTTCCAAGTTGTCACGCATAATGATTGAAACACTTTAAAAAAATCCTCACTAATTTATACAACACAAATGTTGATATACTTAAAATCCAATTTAATCCGGTTTTAGCCTAAGAATCTGAATCTGAACACAGGAGGCAACCTAAAAGGGTTAAACTGCTCAACTTTCAAATTCTGACAAGGCACTGAACATGGTTCCTCACATGTTTCAATTCTCTTCATTGCCTCGGGCAAGTAGTCTTAAAATGAAAATCACTGAGTTTTGCCTGACTTGAGAGACAAGCCCACCAGGCAGAACATCACCTGTTTTCCATAAAAATCATAAATCCATCCCTATTATGCACAAGAAAGAAGTATGGTTGCCATTCTCAAAGGAAGACTATTCATAAATAAAGCTTAAATTCACCTGCCAATCTTTCCAACAGTGAAGAAGGCACATGTTACAGAAGGGTCTCTCAAAGGGTTTGCTTTGAAGCCCACCTGCATGAGAAATCTCAAACAGACAATGTGGGAGTGGGACATGGGGAGCTAAATTTTTTTAAAAGATTTTTATTTATTTTAAAGGAAAAGTTAGAGACCAAGAAAGACAGACAGTGAGACAGAGAAAGAGAAAGCTCTTTCTTCCACTTTGATTTATTCCCCAAATGGCTGCAACAGACAGGGCTGGTGCAGGATGAAGCCAACAACCAGGAGCTTCACTAGGTCCCTTATGTGGGAGGCAGGGGCCCAAGTATTTGCATCATCTCCCACTGCTTTTCCAGGTGCATTAGCAAGGAGTTGGATCAGAAGCCGAGTATCTGGTGCTCAAATTAGTGCTCATATGGGATGCCAGCATTGCAGGCAGTGGCTTAATCAGCTAAGCCACAACACCAGCCCCCTGGAGCTGCATATTAGTGAGTGGCTACCTGAGACCCACTGGAGTAGCACAAGTGTGGAACCTGTGAGGGGTTGGCCCCTCAGTCTGCCCTGCAAGGAACTAGCAGGCCATTTTCAATGGGCAAGGGACACACTTCTCTCTAAGGTGACAAAAGCAAGGACTGCATAGACACAGAGAGTGAGTTGTGTTAATCCAGCCAGAGTCTGTAGAAATGTGGGCAGAGAGGACCCGGAGCCACCCTTACCTTTTGGACCTTCCTCCAACTTGCCTGAGACCATTTTTTTACTTCTGTTAGCAAGGAAGTGGAGGAAGCAAAAACAAAATCCCTGGGGGAACTTTTGATGAACCTCACTGGGGGTGAAGTAACATTTCAGTGTTTTAAGAAATACAAATTACTCAGTGAACAACAGAAACCAATTCCTGGGAAGAGTAAAATTTTAAACCTTAATAAGTATCAGGTTTCATTTTTTTTTAGTCTTTAGTAAGAAATACATTTTGCATCGCCACCTACCATATTCACACATATACAGAGAAACACACATGTAAAACTAAAATACAAATTTCTTAAAAGAGTACTACCCCTATTCTGTACAATGTATTCCCCTGTTTTCTACTGTTTTACTTTACTTTTTAAAAAAATTAGTTTTGACCAATAAATTAATTTCAAAGGCTGGCGCTGTGGCTCAGCAGGTTAACACCCTGGCCTGAGGTGCCAGCATCCCATATGGGTGCTGGTTCGAGACCCCGGCTGCTCCACTTCCAATCCAGCTCTCTGCTGCGGCTTGGGAAGACAGTGAAGGATGTCAAAAGTCCTTGGGTCCCTGCGCCCACGTGGGAGACCTGGAAGAAGCTCCTGGCTCCTGGCTTTGGATTGGCACAATTCCGGTTGTTGCGGCCAATTGGGGAGTGAACCATCAGATGGAAGACCTCTCTCTCTCTCTCTCTCTCTCTCTCTCTGCCTCTCCTTTCTCTGTGTAACTCTTTCAAATAAATAAATAAATCTTTAAAAAAATTAATTTCAGAATTCACCAATGTGCAGGAATCCACAAAAAATCCACATAAAAACACTAAAGGGGCCTGATTTTGTAGCCCAGACATGGGCATTTCACATCTGAATGCTGGCTACTCTGCTTCTCATCCAGATTCCTGTTAATGTGCCTGTGAAGGCAATGGAAGATGGTAAAAGTGCTTAGGCTCCTGCCACCAATGTGGGAGAGCTGGCTGGAGTTCCTGTCTGCTGACTTCTGCCTGGCCTAGACCTGGCTGTGGCAGCCCCTTGGGAAGTGAACTAACATGGTAGAAATCTATGTCTCTTTCGATTTCTCTCTCTGTCTCTCTCTCTCTCTCTCTTTCCTCTTTCCCTCCATCTTTCTACTACTCTTTCAAATAAATGAATATTTTTTAAAAAGCCACATAGGAGAGGGGCTGATAATGTGGCATAGTGGATGGACAAAACTGCCACCTGTGATGCTGCCATCCCATATGGGCACTGGTTCATTCCTATCCTGGCTGCTCCACTTCCAATCCAGCTCCCTGCTAATGGGTTAAAAAGGGAAGTGAAAGATGTCTCAAGTGTTTGGATTCCCACCACCCCTGTGGGAGACCCAGATGAAGGACCTGGTTCCTAGCTTCCACATGGACCAGCCCCAGCTGCTGCAGCCATCTGGAGAGTAAACAAGTAGATAAAAGATCTCTCTCTCTCTCTCTCTTTCTCTCTCTCTCTCTTTCTCTCTTTTTCTCTCTCTTTCTCTTTCTCTCCCACCCCCACCTCCTTCTCTGTAACTCTGATTTAAAAAAAAAAATATTTTTAAGAAAGAAAAAACACAAAGGAGATAAATTTATAAGTATAGTCATCTCTGACTTTGATGAGATTTCCTTCAAAAGTACACTAGCAAGTATATTATAATATTTGATCAAAAAAACTTGAGTTTCTGGGGTGAAAGACTGCAAAAATTTAAACAGCCAACTCTCAGTTTACCCATACTACCTTGGTGAGAAACAATACAGATATTTAAAACATAATTTATCCTTAGTTTTAGACCCACTTGACCCTCTCTCACTAAGAAGATTTCCACTAGGGATTCTAGCACCTGCCACACACCTTTCTCTAACTCTTGGTTCACTGTTGTCTGTTACACAAATGACATTTCCTTAAAATTGTAGTTATCAATTGCATTTTACTCACCATTTCTATGAAGATTATAACATATTAAGTTAGAATACTTAGTTTAGAATATTTAGGTTAGAATCTCCATTGGAAATGGACTGCTTGGGCAGCATACCCATAAAAGAAAAAGTGGAGTATACATCCCACATACATGTAATTATTTTTCCTTTGGGTTGAGTCATATGAAATTGACAAGTTCTCATATAAGTCATCCCAAATAAACTATATATATGTGCATTAGTATACTAAATGCCTAAGATGAGATTCATACTTAATGGCAGGAAAAAGGCTATATGTTTCAATCAATTTTGAAGACTAAAAAATTTCTACTTGACTTCTGGTCATTGTCTTTCCTTTTTTGAAATAAAGCTCTTGAAGATCCCATTCTAGCAGCTGGAAAACTTTGGGCTCTCTCCCTTTCTGGCTGTTTCTGCATACTAATATTACCTTTAATCTATGATTCCTTCTCATGAACCCTCCTAGAATTCCTCTCATCTATCTCAAAGGTCACCATCTCAATATATATTATAATTTATATATATATATTATATTTTAGGCAAGATATATATATTTATATATATATATATATTATAATTTAGGCAAGAGGGCAGGGCAGTCTCAGAAACCCAATTGTAGATATGTAAATGACATATATGAGAGTGGCCAGAACTGGAAAGGGCATGCCCACCTGAGAAGTCTCCCTATTCCAACTAAATGCTACAACATCACATTTTGAGAGGTATCTGCAATACTTTCAGAGGCTGACAACTCACATTTATATGTGAAATCACATCTCTCTATATTGGTAATTAATTCCAAGTTTTCAAAATTTTGTGGGATAAATTAAACATGACTTCAAGATAAATTAAACCTCCACACTATACACCAAACTGTTAGAGTCAAATTCATCTCTCAGACTGATCCCACACCCAGTCCACAATGGGATTTCTTTGTTTCTATTCAAACCACTTCTCAACAAAACAGATAATTAATCTATTCAATCTGTTACCCACTGGACTAGACAGTAACTTTTAATAAACAAAAAGTATATGATTGCAAAAATGTGGACCATTCTCTCTTATTTCACTTAATATTACTAGAAAGGAGTTGAAAGTAAGATATCTCTCTTATAGCACCAGCTAAACTCTCAGGAGTCTTGAACCATAATTCTTGTGCTCCTGTTAGCTAGGGCACAGATGCCTCAAACTTCTTAAGCCTCAATTTCCTCAACTATAAGACTCTGGGGTTTGAATTAGTTGATTTTGAGATTCTTTCCAGTTGTAAATTTCCATTAAAAAGAGTTTCCAAGGCCAAAGTAGGAATAATTTGGAAATCAAAGAGAACAACAGCATCACAGATTGAAACAATTAACAAATTCCTAAATTCATAATGACTGTCAGAAAGAAAAAAAAGAAAATTAAAAAAGAACAACTCATTTGCCATCATTATTAAAATCATTAAACATTATTTAATTTAAATTATTAATTATTTAAAGGTCAAGACAGACAGTAGCAATGGATGACAGAGAGTGGAATGCCCATTTCCACTTACATAAAGGGAGAATTATCTGCGTTAGCAAGTCACCATTTGAAATCCCTAATATAGTTGATTTGGGCAACGATTATCAATGTTTGCTAAAACCATTAAGTATAAGGTTAACAGTGAAAAAGATATCCACCAGGAAGAGCCCAGAGATTACTTACTGATCACGAAGGAGAAATAGTACCTGTACAATAGAAAAATCACCTTAACCCAGTATGGGTTTCTCATTAACAGTGAGAAAGTGAGACAGCATATGCCCCCTGCTACAATGGAGTACCAAGTAAACCAGTAAGTACTTCATGATGTATTTTTGCCAAAAATCTTTACATTTAACTTCCATATTAAAGAAATACCAAAGATACAGAAGCAAGCTAAATAAAGCACTGGGGGTGGGAAGAAAGGCACATAAATTCAGATGCCAGATACACTATAAACATCTGCCTGATCTCAACAAGTCATTGTTATTAAAAGGGGGAGGACAGAGGGAAAGCCGCCAAAAGACATTGAATGGACATCGCCAAAGGCAATGTGTGGTCCTTGATGTGTCATGGCTCAAAAATAAGTTTCTATGAAAACATTTTGGCGGCACCTACAGTAATGTGAATATGAACTAGTGGTAGCAAACACTAGGAAATCGTGATTGCTTTTGTTAGATGTTAAAATGCTTTAATAGCTATTTAGGAGAATGTCTTTGTGCTGAGGCATAAAGGGTGAATTGTCATAATGTGCGTAATTTACTTTGAAATTGTTCAGCAAATAAAAATACATACATACAGATGAAATAATGATATTAAAGTGAATCAGTCTGCAGTTTCAATCATTTAAATTTGAAATCATGATAATTTTTCACAGAAGGAGTCTAGGGTCCCCACTTAGAATTTAATTGCGTTTCTTTGTTAAAATACCATGCATGTCTGTGCTCTTGCAATGCAATCAGGCCTTCAACAATATATTAAATGCATTCCTAAAATGTTCAATATGAAAAAAGCCCAATCTTCTTTTCCTGCTGTGAATGTCAGTCTCCCTATGTCCATTATCCTTAGTATTAGAACACTGACCTTGTTAAAGATACTAATACATCCAGGTGGAAAACTGCAAATATCTGGAGGAGATGAGAGCTAATGACCTACAAGCAGAAATCATTCTATGGAACTGCTACAAAAGTTCTTAGGTGAAGCTGAGTCAAATGGGAACTATGCCCTCTGCCTCCGTTATTACCTCTTTCTATACATCTGGAATATGAGTATGACAGTGGGCACTGAAGCAGCCATCTTGAAGCCAAGAGAATTGCAAAGACTTCCACCTTGACATTTTAAGTCACTGAACCTAAGGTAGTGAATTCTACCTGTCAACTTGCTGTTGTAGGGACAAAACATAAATGCTAAAGTTCTTACTATTGCAGCTGTTTCCCTTATTGTCAGCTAATAACAGCAATGTCAAGAAATATAGTGGTGCCCAAGACATAACAGAATTCTTTATGATATGCATTATATAATATGTATATTTATATGTAACATATTTACATATTTATATATTACATATTTATTATATAAACATTTGCATATTTAGAAAATATAAGATACATATGAAATGGGAAGCACCAGAGTAAAAGGGTGCTGTGAGGAAGAGTGTGGATATAGGGCAACCTGGATGCGCATGCTTCCCTTTCACCCCAACACTAAGCTACTTGCTTCCTTTCAGCAAAACAACTGCTGCCAATATCTGTGGGTAAATGTGTATAAGTGAGGCACAGGGAGACGGCAGAGAATTAGTGTGAAATATCCTCTCCAGTGCAGTGTGTAACAAAACAGAAAGCAGCAGAGGAACCAGGACTAAGAATGAGAAACTAGGGTATGCCACAAAGAATTTGAAAGGCAGAGATGGGGAGCAGGACCACAGTCCACACTGTCCCCAGTCCCTGATGCCCAAGAAAGTAGGAGGATATCAGAGAGCTGACAGGCTATCTTCCAGGGTAGACCCATGGAATAGAGACCCCTTGCCTTCTACCACTTGCAGGACTGACATCACAGTGGATTCTCCCTAAATATGTGTTTGGTTCAATGAACCAACCAAGGGAAACAGCCTATACAAAGTAGCCCAGCTGCCATACAGCAGGAGAACAGTCTGAAAAACGAGACCCACACTCAATAAAATAGGACTTCTATAGCAGACAGAATACTCCAATTAAAGGAAATACCCAAATTACCTAGGTAATTCAACTGTAGCACTCAAAAACAACAACAACAAACTCTTTTCAGTGTTAAAACCATGACTTTCTAGTTAAATATTTTTTAGGGTGGAACAGGCTTTGTGGCCCACACTCTGGCTCCTGGCTACTACTCTGCTTCCAATCCAGTGTCAAGATAAGGTACTCTGGGAAGCAGTAGATGATAGCTCAAGTGCTTGGCCCCCTGCCACCTATGTGGGAAACCCAGATGGGACTCCTAGTTCCTGGCTTTAGCCTGACCCAGCTTCTACACAGCTGCCTCCAGTTCAACCAATAAACTGTAGGACCTGCTCCTGATTGGAGGAGAGCAGCGTACTCGGCGTGTGGGTAGCAGAGTTGGGATTGGTGGAAGAGGACTATAAAGGAGGAGAGAGACAACATGCACCAGGAACATCTAAGGGGAATATCTATCTGAAGGAACACCTGTGCAGCCCCCGAGAGAGCCGGCCGGCGGTGTGCCACTCCCCTGCGGAAGTGGGGAAAGTGGCAGGGGGAACCGCCCTTCCACGGAGGTGGAGGGATGGTAGCCAACCCGGGAAGAACCAGCAGCAAACCCGGGGAGGGCCGAGCAGACAAAAGAACAGCGCAGGGTCCTGTGTCGTTCCTCCACGAAGACGGGGAGCGACACCACCCCGACCTTAGTGTCACATAAGGAGAAAGCCTTTAGCCACTGCAAACAAACAAGATAAAGCAGCAAGTCATGCCACCCCAACCTACTGCTATGGGAAGAAGCACATGAAACAGTGCTGACCCAGTCACTTAGGTCTCAGACACAGAAAGACTCCTTCCACTGGGAGCCTGTGACAGGAAGGCTCTCCCACAAAATACCAGCCACTCATGAACACAAACTTTGGCTTCCCTCTGGAAATGGAGCAGGATGCAGATAATGCCAACATGAGTGAGGCCAGAACAAGACAACAGGGACCGTTCTCACCACAAACTCACCATCAGCCTACCAAGCACCAACAGCAACACTATTCCCCTCTACTGCAGAGGAAGGACCTGAGCATGGGGGAAGACCAGCAAAAGCTGAGAAAACCCACTGCCAACAGACCTGTACACAAAAAAAAAAAGTCAGAAGGGACGTGATACCAGGGAGAAACCTAATTCAAATGAAATAAATGAAGAACTCAAAAAAAATTGGGGGGGGGGGGCAGTGATGTGGCATAGCTGGGTAAGCCACTTCCTGTGATGCTAGCATCCCATATGAGGACTAGTGGGAGTCCGAGTTGCTCCATTTCCTATCCAGCTCTCTGCCAATGCCAAGTGGGAAAGCAATGGAAAATGGCCCAAGTGCCTGGGACCCTACCAGCCACATGAGAGACTCAAATTGAGTTCCTGGCTCCTGGCTTTGGCCTGGCCCAACCCTGGCTATTGCAACTATCTGGGGAGTGAACCACTAGACAGAAGATCTCCATCCATCTCTCTCTCTCTCTCTTTCTCTCTCTCTAACTCTGCCTTTGAACAAGTATTTTTAATTTTTTAAAAAAGATAAATAGTAAAGACATTTGTCTTATTTTTCATTGCTCTAAAATATAACTGTGGTCCAAAAGAAAAATGCTGTAAATGCACTGTAAGGTTAAAACTGTACAAAGTAAAATACAGGACAATGCAGGATGAGAAGGAGGAATTTCAAGTATGTGACTATCATTCCCTGCCTCTTTGACATACCCCTTGTTGTGCTAGTAGGCATCTCCAAAGACAATATACCTTCACACTGAACTCCGCATCTTCAAACCTGCTCCATGCACAATCTTCCCCATCTCAGCTGGTGGATCCAAACCTTCTAATTCCTCAGGCTAAAACCTGGAATTATCCTTGATCCTTCCTTTTCTTTCACACTCCCTAGGCAATGCCATCAGCATATTCCAGTTACCTCTGGCCACTGTGCCACCATGTTCATCAAAGCCACATCATCTCCCACGTGGATTAAACAGTGATAGAATCCTAACAAGTCTTGTTCTCCAGAGAGTAATCCTTGTGGCTCCCCATTTTGCTCAAAGAAAAAGTCAAAGTCTTGACAAGGACCTCAAAGACCCAAAGAAAGTGGCTCTCCTTCTACCACTTTTCCCTTTGGCCACTCTCTGCCCTCTTCCTCTAGCCTTGCCTCTTCACTCACTCCATTCCAGCCACACTGGACTACTTGTTTTGGAACACAACAGGCAAACTCCTACCTCAAGACTTTGTTCAAGCTGCTCCCCAGGCTGGAGTGCTCTTCCCCAGAAATATGTTTGGCTAACTTCCTGGCACCCTTTACGTGACTGCTCATAACTTGCCAATTCGGTGAGGATTAACAGAGCCACCCAAGATAGAATTTCTCCCACATATCCACCTGCTCCACCAAGTCAAACATATCTACCTCTACTGTATTTCCACAGCACTTACTACATTTTAATATAGAATAAAATTTTTCTACACTTATTGTTTCTTTTCTTTTAAAGATTTATTTATCTATCTGAAAGTGAGAGTTACACAGAGAGAGGAAAGGCAGAGAGTGAGAGAGAGAGAGAGAGAAAGAAAGAAAGAAATTTTCAATCCGATGGTTCATTCCCCAATTGGCCGCAACAGCCAGAGCTGTGCCAATCCGAAGCCAGGAGCCAGGAGCTTCTTCCGGGTCTCCCACATGGGTGCAGGGGCTCAAGGACTTGGGCCATCTTCTACTGCTTTCCCAGGCCATAGCAGAGAGCTGGATTGGAAGTGCAGCAGCCGGGTCTCGAACCAGCGCCCATATGGGATGCCAGCGCTGCAGGCCAGGGTGTTAACCCACTGTGCCACAGCGCCGGCCCCTACATTTATTGTTTCTTTCTCCCCTCACTAGAATTCAAACTCCAAAAGAATCAGAAGATCTACTTTCCAAACCCAAAAGTGGCTAATGCAGGTCTTGGCATATTTGTTGAACAACTGTCTAAAACAACACATGAATCAATGAAAACTATGGCACATGCATGGCAAAGAATATATTCCATCACTAAAAATAACAGACCTAAAGCAGATGATTTATGGAAATTTCAACAAGATGTTGTTGAACGAGAAATTCTAGATCAAGGAGGTCAGCATTATGGTAAAGCTGGCTAAGCCACCACCTAAGATGCTGGTATCCCATTTCAAGGCACTAGTTTGAGTCCTAGCTGTTCCCTATCCAGTTCCCTTGCTAATGTGCCTGAAAGGCAGCAGCAGATGGCTCAAGTACTTGGGCTCCAGCCACACATGCGGGAGACGAGGAAGGAATTCCTGCCTCCTGGTTTCCACCTGGCCTGGACCTGGCCATTGCAGTCATTTGGGGAGTGAATTAGCATATGGAAAAATCTCTCTCTCTCTCTCTCTGCCTTTCAAAATAAATCTTTAAAAAAAAAAAAGAAATGCTAGATGATACAATGAGTTTTTTCTTATTTTGTAATAATTTTTGAAAAGTGTGTG
Organism: Oryctolagus cuniculus; assembly: GCF_051225735.1. Lineage (NCBI taxonomy): Eukaryota > Metazoa > Chordata > Mammalia > Lagomorpha > Leporidae > Oryctolagus > Oryctolagus cuniculus. The sequence continues at coordinate 73,964,987 of NC_142874.1, read as the reverse complement.
TGTTTGTATTTGTGGATACAGCATTTTTGCAGTCATAGAAAAAACTATTTTATTGAAAGAGATAAATGTTGAGTATCTCTTATCTGAAATGCTTGGAACCAAAAGAATTTTGGATTTTTTTATAATTTTGGAATATCTGCATATACATAATAAGGTATCTTGGAGATAAGAGTCGCGTTTCAATATTAAATTCATTCATATTTCATATATACCTTTTACAAATGGCCTAAAGGTAATTTTATACGATATATTTGGCACACCTGTGTTTTGACTATGACCCATCGCATGAAGTCAAGTGTGGAATTTTCTACTTGTAACATCATGTCAGCACTGACAAAGCTACACATTTTGGAGCATTTTGAATTCTGGATTTTCAGATTAGGGATGCTCAAACTCTATGTGGAATGACCTCAGTTCAAATGCTGATTAATCTACTCATCACTGGTATAGCCTTCCTCAACATCTGTTCTGCATCTATAGAACAAGAATAACAACATAACAGCCACCTGTGTCTTTGTTGCAGGGCTTAAATGCACACTGAGTACAGGATCACTAGCCCTTCCACCAATGCCTAAGAACAGCAATTGCTCTCTAAATATTTGTTAAGCTAATGAATGGTAGCTATCATTATAAAAAAAAATATAAAGTTTCTGTGAAAGCATTAATCAGATTAGTTATATATATTGTTTTAAACCTGTATTAACACCAGGAAACCCAAAGCCACATTGAAACACTGGGTGAAGTGTGAATGTGTGAACATAAAGAGATAAGTGGATGGCAGACATGGGAGATTAATGTTCCTCTGATTATAGTCTCCAGATTAGTTATCATCAGTCACCAGGAAATGTAAGCAAACAGCCACTGGCAGAATTTTAGCCCTAGGATAAGAATCTATTGTTTCTTCAGGAGAGTCACCTTCCAAACTGATCCAACAAAGCCCCATATTCCACTAATCTAGTCTTCTCCTATTAACATTTCTTTTTACAGGCAGTTAGACAGTGAGAGAGCTAGAGACAAAGGTCTTCCTTTTCGTCTCCTATTAACATTTATGCATGGTGGTTTTTCCTCTGCATGGTTTTATTTACTTTGCTTTTTTGTTTTTTTTTTCTTTCTCATGTTTTTTCTAACCTGTACAATTTGTTCCTTTTTTATCTTATTGTATTTTTACAAACTCTGCTTTAAATTTTTATCTGAGATTTTTTGACTTCACCAAATGTCTTGGATACAAATTTCTCAATGAGAATCAAAGTGTGTGCTTTGGGCTGAAAGGAGGGAGCTGGGATTATAAAAGGTCTGGCCATCTAGGAGGCAGGTATGATGAGTACAAGGTGTCCTGAAGATCCCTGGGCTTCGATGTCCTCCCCTGTGCAATGCTGATATGCCAATGAGATTACATCTGAAGTTCTTTTAAACAGTATCGTTCAGAACAGCATCAGAATCTACTCTTCTCTCTCCTGGTGCCCCCTGTACACACTTTCTCTTTCTCTTTCTGATGGAACCTTTCATTGCATTAAGACTAGTGATACGGACCTGTGCCATAAGCAATACTGCCAACTGGACAGAATCCTCATCAGTTCAGCACACTGGCAACAGGTAAATTTTATCAGGACCAGCACATGGGGAAGACTCACCTCAGCTGGCCATTGGAAAATGTCCCAGGTTTCTGAGTTCTGACAAGCTGAGGAACGGCCCACCAAAAGATGTCCACATCCTAAACTCCCAGAATCTCTATTTCCTTACACTGTATTTTTTTATTTATTTTATTTATTTATTTATTTATTTGACAAGCAGAGTGGACAGTGAGAGAGAGAGAGACAGAGAGAAAGGTCTTCCTTTGCCGTTGGTTCACCCTCCAATGGCCACCCTGGTCGGCGTGCTGCGGCGCTGATCCGAAGCCAGGAGCCAGGCACCTCTCCTGGTCTCCCATGCGGGTGCAGGGCCCAAGCACTTGGGCCATCCTCCACTGCACTCCCGGGCCATAGCAGAGAACTGGCCTGGAAGAGGGGCAACCGGGACAGAATCCGGCGCCCCAACCGGGACTAGAACCCCGGGTGCCGGCGTCGCAGGTGGAGGATTAGCCTATTGAGCCGTGGTGCCAGCCATCCTTACACTGTAAAAAAAGGCACTCAACAGATGTAATTATGTCAAAAATCTTGAGAGATTATCTGGCAAGCCCAATCTAATCACAATGGTCTTTGTAAGAGCAGGAAAAGGTCAGAGTCAGATAAGGAAATGTTACAACAGAAGCAGGGGTAAAAGGATGGGAGATCAGGAGCCAAGGAATTCCAACAGCCCCCTGAGAATTGCAAACAGGTAAGGAAGTGGATGCTCCCCTAGAACTCCTAAAGGAACAAGCCACTCCCACTTTGTAGACTTTGGAACCCCAAAACCATAAGATAACACATTTATGCTGTTTTAAGCCACTAAATTTGTGATAATTTGTTACAGGAGCAACAGAAAACTAATAACCCAACGCTGTCAATAACTTTTCTCTAAAAAGCAGCTGTGGACAAGATCTTTATCTTCAAAGTGTGAACCAGCAAGTTGCATCTGTTCATGAAAAAGGCAAAGCATAGTGGGAGATACAGTAGTATTCATGCAAACAGAAAAACACAGAGGCAGGAGGAAGAAAGCCAGGAAGCAAATTATCCCAGCTGTGTCACTGGTGTGTGCGTAACTTAAGAAAACCTGGATCTTTGCAATATTCTTCAGTGTTTTTTTACTGGAATTAGGGGGCCAGAAATCCAGTAGAAACATTTTATTTCATTTGTAAGTTATTTCCTTGTTGCTTTTCTTCAGTTTTCATTTTAGTCCAGCTCTTTTTAAAAATCCCAACCCAGTTATGAAATAGCTCTGCTATGTGCAGGGTATGCAAGTTAAAGCACTTCGCGTATAGATAAAAAGGAAAAGAACTATATAAAGGAGTCTTTAAAAAGTCCATGAAAAATACATATGATAAAAAACTATGCAAAGATGTCAATTTTTTTCATTCTATTTTTCCATGACCTTTTGAAGTACAAGCACATATCAGAAGATCAGGTTAGGTTTTAGCACATTAATGAAGAGTCGATTAAAAAGGAGAAAAACATTTTTCAAAGTCAGCATAAGGCAAACTGCCAAAATTCTGGCTAGAAGTAATAACTGAACGAGTTTGTTATCTGTAAATTGAGGATAATAATTAACAGCTTAATACTGTTATATGGTAAAATCAGACAACTTGTGCAAGTGTTAAGTAAACAGAAAACTCAAACTTCAAAATGTGTTTAGGAAGGTCCAAGGCTGTCCCTGGCTCTTCTGTCCGAGGGTGCTTCAGTGGAAATGTAGAAGCAACTTCTTGGTCTATCACCAAGTTTGGCCCTTCAAAGACTGCTTCAAATTTGTTTCCAACAATTCTACCTAAAAACCAGTCAACCACATCCAAACAAAGAACACAACACCTGGTAGGATCACTGAAACTAAAATCACCCATCTTCCACTCAGTCTGTGTAACCCCAGCCATCGTTTCTTTGCCACGTTATCATCAGAAATTGGTTAACACAAACCCTACTCATCAGGTTAATAGAAGACTTCAATAAAATAATACTTCTGAAGTAAAAGTCCTCAACGATCAAGACCTTATTAAAAGTAACCATTATAAAAGCTGCCGCCTCCAATAAAGCCTTCTGTGGTTCCGCCAACACCTTGATGACTTACTGTACTGGACAGGTATGAGGTCTCCCTTTTCTCAGCTCCTGCAGTACTCAGCTAACACAACCTCACAACACTAGTCAAACTGTAAGAGCACTATTTCTCTGTCTCTCTGACAGATGAAAACTTACTAACTCTGCAATCTAATATCTACAGTGCCTGGTAAAATCAATTCATTTGTATAACATACACTCAGGCATTTCTTATATAATTAATTATTTATTTAACATTTTCCCAACAAGACTTTAAGCCCCACAGTAAAGTAACTCCTTTCATCAATATTGCTCAGTGTGGTGTCCTGTTTCCATCAGATACTTAGATGTTGGCAACTTCTGATGTTCTTTCACCAACATAGCCTACAAGTGAGCACACCAGTTTCCAATATGGCATACCTTACATGTATATGTATGCAAATGATACCTAGATCTACCAAGTAAATCCAGCCAAAAACTGAATCATTCTAGATTCTCCTCTTTCAGTGATATAAATTTAGATGTGATCTGAATGAAAAATCTCCAAAATATTTACATACTATATATTTCAATAAATAGTAATATTTTATATACTATACATTACACTAAAATAGGTGTACATCATTGCAATATTAAAATGCTTCAATAACATTTGATTTAGGAAGTTGTTCATTCAATGCCCCAAAATTAAGTACTTCCAAGTAATCAAATACATGAAAAAGAAAACTTGAAATAAAAATATCAAAAGAAAATATACTGGCCAGTTGTTTGTAAAAATTCAAATAATAACATAAAATGGAAATTAACAATTCTAATCTTTGTAGATGTGCTTGCAGATTACATTCACAGCATTAAATGATTTCTAAGAAATGTGGTTAGTTTTTCAGGTGATTATACTTATGCCAACAGAGAAGTCCATTTGGGAATTTTTCAAATCCCCTAGCCATGAATTAAAAGCAGAATTTCAATTTTCTATAGAGGTCATTAGATAATTGCTACATTTAGCTTTGGAATAATGTTGATTGTACCATTTGGCAACATCTATTCAATACACCTCTAATTCAGAGAAAATGTTTATTTCAGTTTTTCACAATGTGCACATTCTCCCAAACTCCCATTTGGAAAAGTGTTTATGTTTTCCAGTTTTGTTCTGGATGATGCTGTCAATGGAGTCCTTTATGCAGATTTGGTAGCGCTGTCTAACCCTCTACCTGCACTTTAGGCCAGAGGCTGGGGGAAAGTGGGTGGCGCAGAAGATGAAAGGCATCCTGGTCTCTGGGTGCATCCTCTGAACCTTCAGCTAGCATAACTGACCAGAACAAGCCTGTTCGTGCCCAAACCTCCATTTTTCAAACTACTTACTAACCAAGGGGGTCAGCAGAGGCCCCAAAGATGGCAGCGATGGGGTTCACAATGTCCATTGTTCCACAAGAGATAACATATTCCAGGAAGAATCTTAGCATCAGATTCAGAAGTCATGGGTCCAAGCCTAACTCAGGAGGAAAGGAAACGCTACACTTTGTTTTCTCACAGGACGATTGAAGCTGATCTCTAGGGAGTGCCTCTGGGGTTAGCTACCAAGTACAGGCCCTAGCACAAACTATTGCCCAGTGAATCTTGGCTCCACTCCCTGGGGTGCATCAACGCCGCCTTGGTGGTTCGGGATTTCACCTCTGCAACATGTCCGTAACACATTACAGGATTCTATCGGGAAACCTTCAAATCCAAGATCTGGAATGTTCCAGGAACCTCCCTTCCTTGGCCTTCCACATTTCCAGGCCTTTCCTAGATGGGAAATGTGCTTGCCCTGATCACAGGTCTCTAAATTTCTGCAAGGCGAGGTCCAAAGTCAGAGAAAAGTGGAAAAATAAATAAGCAGAGAAAAAAAGATGACAAATTCAAAGATGATCTATCTGGTTGGCACCTCCCAGAACCACCTAAGGCGTTCTGGGAGGGCACCTCACGGGGATGCAAAGGCCTGCCTGGAGTGGTGCTCTCGGCCTCCCCCTCCCCACCGCAGCCTCTGCTCACACCAATTCCTCCTCAAGGAGGAAGGCGACGGCGGCGCGCGTGCGGGCGCACACACCCGCCCACGCGCGCCTAACAAACGCCAAGGCGCAGCTCACAGCCGGCACCGAGGAAGAGGGAGGCTCCCTCCGGACCCACTTCCTGCAGGCGAGAGGAAAGGACATCTCGCCGCAGGGAGGCCGCCGACAGTTCCGCCCCTGGACCAGCGGGCAGCGGAGCGCGCCCCGCCGACACCTACGTGGCGCGGCCCGCTGAGGGAGGCGCGGCGAGCAGAGGCCACCCCGCCGCGCCCCGCTGGGCCCCCTGCCCTCCCGCCCGACGCTTGGGCCGGCCCGGGCGCGGGGCCAGCGTGGAGAAGCGCTCCGTGTGCCCCCGGCCCTGCGGCGGGCGGGAAAAGCAGGGACGCGCAGGCCGCCCCCTGGTCACCCACCTTTCTCACTCTGCGGGCCGTGTAGAGCCCCATCCCGTCCTGCACGCGGGACGACTTCAGGGAGAACCTGTCCGGCACGTACATGCCCAGCATTTTCCTGGCCGCGCGGCGGCCGCCGCCTCCTCAGCACTGACCCTCTACGCCCGGGAGGCGACACATCGAAATTTGGGGTGCCGGGGTGGAGGGGAGAGGCCGACGGGGAAGGAGGAAATGGAGTTTTCCTCCCAGAATCCCCACCTCCCCGCCGATTCCAGGATCCCCCGCGGCTCAGCCCCTCCTCGTCCCGGGTCTGGCTCGGCCCGGAGCCGCCGCCGCTGCCATTGCTGCCGCGGGGGCGCAGGGGGCGCGGGTCGGGGCGCTGCGGGCGCCGGGACGCCGCGCGCTGATTGGCCCGAAGTTGGGGGCTCGCACCCGCGCCCGGGCACCGAGCCCGGAGCGAGGCCGACCTCAGGGCCTCCAAGCCGGAGGCCCGCGAGCGGCGCCGGCCACCCGCAGCCCCAAACCCCGCGCGGCCGCTAGCGTTCCCGCCTTTGTCCGGTCGACTCGTGCCCTCCTGAAGCGAGATAGCTCCTCCGGGAGTTTTACGCGCTTCTCTTCAAATGTAAAAGGAGATGGGCCCTTGACACTGCTAGAGGCATCCTCCCAAACAACTTTATCAAGAGTTCCTGCCTCCAAAACAACCTTCTCCGGCGACGCCCGAGAACCGCCCCCAGGGTCTAGGAAATGTCAATGCTTCTCCCGTCTGAGTTGTGCATACGTGATTTTTTTTTTCATGTCATTTCAGAGACTGGAACTCTAAGATCAAAAAGTATGCTAATTACTTCATGAAGAAAGAAGCCTACACCAATCCATTTTAAGTTGAAAATATATCTGTTTAATAAAACTGCGGAACCTAATTCTATTAGCGTAAGGGAACCCCTGAGAAGTTCCTAACTTCAAAACCTGCACGATATCTTGGCTCTCTTGCTTCAAAGTCACCAGACCTCTTAAAGATCTTCAGACGTAACTCAGTGGCGATGGAAGAGTATAGTGGAGATAGAACCGGTATCACAACAGCGGACGCCCAAGTCTTGTTGGGTGCGTTCATAAAGTGGGTTGGTCCGTGTGCTCAGGGGCTTCAGAGCCTGTTTCATCCTCCAAGAGGAGCCCCCCGAGCCTTCCGCTCATTTTTCGACCTTTCAGAAATTCTTTTTGGTAAGTTTCTACTGTATTTTCTTGGAAACCACTTGATGTTCCCAACTGGTGTTCCTTAATAAACCATAAAAACACACACATACTTAATTTTGACAAAATTAAAGACCACACACAAACACGTCCTGAAAATAATCCTTGCTTCTTGAAGATTAAGGAATGCCTTAGAACAGAAACAGATCTTCAATACAGATTTTACATTTAAAAAAATGGTTTTCAAAAGTCATCTAAGAGAAGTATTTGCAGATTTTGAAGAATTGAATAAATGAATCACTTTCAAAGAAATTTAAGGGTAGCTTTGATGGGAAGGAGGCGCAATACCTGAATTGCTTTGAATTTTGATCCCTTTGACTTACCATCGAGGATTACATAACTTCTTAGATTATTCAGACTTCTGTCGGGGGAAATGAATCAATAAACAAACAAGTTTGGGATAAATTTGAAATCAGATGGCCTTGGCCGGCGCCTCGGCTCACTAGGCTAATCCTCCGCCTTGCGGCGCCGGCACACCGGGTTCTAGTCCCGGTCTGGGCGCCAGATTCTGTCCTGATTGCCCCTCTTCCAGGCCAGCTCTCTGCTGTGGCCAGGGAGTGCAGTGGAGGATGGCCCAAGTGCTTGGGCCCTGCAACCCATGGGAGACCAGGATGAATACCTGGCTGCTGCCTTCGGATCAGCGCAATCGCCGGCCGCGGCAGCCATTGGAGGGTGAACCAATGGCAAAGGAAGACCTTTCTCTCTGTCTCTCTCTCTCACTATCCACTCTGCCTGTCACAAAAAAAAAAAAAAAAAAAAAAACACAGATGGCCTTGAAACACACAGTAGGTGTTCAATAAGTATTCCTTGAATGTGAGTCATTCCTGAGGCAACCTGAGATTTTCAAACTAGCCTATGTTGAGTGCAGAATTAATTTTGCTCCTTGTTGTTCCTCACAAGAATCTGGACTAAGTAGCTTTTCCAGTGATCCTTTGAACCAGGCCAAAACCAAGGCTAGCCAGACCACAACTCCAGGGTGGGTCGTTGGCATTTTCCCCAGAGCATTCATGGCTTTGTCAGACGCAGTCTTTGAGCAATCCTCCAGCCATGTGGGGTTCTCAGGCAAATGTGCTGCCATGGCTCCTTGGGTGCAGAAGCTTCTGTAGCTTTTGATCAGTAGAGACGAAAGAAATATTTTGTGCTTCTCGTTGGACACAGCCTTCACTCACTGATGCTGCTTGGTTTTTGGCATACACTGTCTTTCTTTTCATTATGTGTTATGTTTCTGGGGAACATGGTTGCCAGCTTGAAAATGCTCATCTCTCTGAATGTAGGCCTCCTTACCAATTAGGAAATGGAAAAAAATATATAAAGAGAGATTTGTATGTAAACTCTTAAACAAAATTTGAAATAATTACAAGGAGAAACTTTCCAAATCTTTTCATGAATCTTGGTCAGACATTTTTGCTACAGCTGAAGCAAACAGCAGATTTCATTAAGGCATGCAATGTTCTTTTTATCTATTTAATGGAATATTCTGAAGATTTAACTAAAACATGGGAACCAGCAATAAAAATCTCTTAATAATAAGTTCCATTACAACACATAAAAAAGGACAAGCGTTTGCCAAATCAAAATGCACAATACTGACCGGAAATTTGATTTTGAAGCCTATAAGACAGTAGTAGTAAGTACAATGAATCATTTCTTAAAACTTTAAAAGCTAAAAAATGACCTTTCAATATTATCTTTGAAAAACGGGAAATTAAAAATCTGCTTCACATCAGAAGTTTAAATCCAGTCTTAAAAAAATAAATAAGAAAATAAAAAAATTGAGATTAAAGTACTACCCTGCACCTGACTTACTGTGTTATCTTGACACAAGAGAAATGATTCCAAACATATTTCTCCTTACTTTTAAATTTGTTTTTAAAGGAATCCTTTTTTTTTTAAATTGATATGCCTTAAGCAACTTCTCATTATTAAATCTCAACTGGTATACTTATGTGGGTCTTGTTTTCTCATTTCAAGAAACACTCGACTTATAATTCTATGTTAATTAATTATTTTACCACACATACTGACAGATTCTTTTGATTGTGTCTCAGTTATTAATGACTATTTCCAAATGCCATGGTAGAATAAAAGCCTGACTGAGGAAAAAAAACACTGAGGTTTATTTGTCTTTAGTTTCCTTAGAGTCAGAGGGATTTTGTAGTGAAAGAATATAAAACCAAGTTTCCAGAGCAGAAAAGAATAAAAATCTGATGGGCTCTAAAGCAAAAAGAAGAAAAATCTTAAAAGCAAGTCCTGAGCAGAGGCGTTGGGGTTTTGTACAGAAGCCCTCAGTCCTCAGCATTCATTGCATAGATGCAATAGCGCCATGGAAAGACCCTGAAACCTCAAAAAGTCTAGACACTCAATTTGGTTTTAAATGATGGGCCTGCATATGTGTAGCACCAATGAAGAATCATAAAAGCCTTTCATTATATACATATAAAAAAACTAGTGTTTGCTAGTATTAAATGGATTAATGCTATAAGAAGAAAACTAAAGGATAAACCAGTAGTCTTATCTAACAGTTCCTCTCTGATGAACACATATCATTGAAAAAAAATTCTCTGAATCTAGCAGGTATTTTGAGACTTGGCATCTTTATAACTAAGCCTATTCATAAAGTTTCTTGTTTTGTTTTTCTTTTTTTGGTGTGAATATATATATATATATATATATAACAACTCTAAAGTTTCTTTTAAATGTTTGTTTATTCGAGACAGAAGCAGAAAGTTCCTACCACTAGGTCACTGACCAGATATGCAGGGTGAGCCATAGCCAGGAGCCAACCTAGTCTATAACCTGGGTTGTAGGAGCCCAATTACTTGAGCCATCTCCATGCTTCCTAGGGTCTGCCTTAGCAGGAAGCTCAATTCAGGAGGCAGAGCCAAATATCGACACAGGTACTCCCATGTGGGATGTTATCTTAATCAGTGTCTTGACGGCTAAGTTAAACTTGTGCCTCCATTCAAAATTATTTATCCACAGAAATAACATTAAAAAGCATCTACGGACAAGCTTTTGGTATGGCAGGCAGGATGCTTCAGTGTGCCTGGGTTGAAGCTCTGCTTCTGAGTCCAGCTTCTTGCTAAAGAGCATCTGAGAAGCAGCCATGATAGCTCGTCTTGAGTCCCCACCATCCATGTGGGAGACCCACCAAGAAGATTTCTCTCTCTGTGTGTCCCCCCTACCTTTCAAATAAATAAAAATAAAAACAATTTTTTAAATTATTGGTAGTTAAAGAAAACGCACTACCAGTGTTCTTATATTTGTGGGACCTTATCAATTTGTTCTGCCTGTTTCCGCTATTAAAAACAGAATAATGGGGCTGGTGTTGTGACATAGCAGGTAAAGTCACCACTTGCAGTGCCGGCATCCCTTATGGGTGCCAGTTCGAGTCCTGGCTGCCCCACTTCTGATCCAGCTCTCTGCTATGGCCTGGGAAAGCACGTGCTTAGGCCCTTGTGCCCGTGTGGGAGAACTGGAAGAAGCTCCTGGCTCCTGGCTTCAGATCAGCCCGGCCCTGGCCATTGCAGCCATTTGGGGAGTGAACTGGAGGATGGAAGATCTCTCTCTCTCGTTTCCCTCTCTGCCTCTGTTTCTCTGTAACTCTGCCTTTCAAATAAATAAATCTTAAAAAAAAAAGACAAAATAGTGATTTCAGAGTTTAACTAACTGAAAAAATTTTTAAAAAACCTTCTTAAGAGATGTTTCCAAGTTAATAAATATGATTATTAGTGTCAAGGATGATTCTTCTATAAACTCTAAAATTATGTAGATTAAGTAGTAATAGTGAATAGTAATAATAATACCCTACTATTATTTTCACAGAGGCAGAAAGCAACTTTTTCCTTAGAAAATGTTTTCAAATAATTATCAGAATTGTGCTGATGTCTTAGTGACTGCTGAATAAAATGGGTCACATGTACAATCAATGATGTGATTCCTCACTAAATTAAGATGGTCCAACGTCTTCTCTGTCTACCCACCATTTATTTCTTCTATGTTTGGCAGCTTGAAATCTCAGCTGATGAGCCCAGCTCACCTCTGAATGGCACCTATATTTAGAGCTCTTGTGGCTATACTTAACGAAATTACAGTTATTCCCACAAACACTTAACTATTTCCTCCCAGTGGTGCCATTCTCCCTCCCATCCTGACTTGTGTGATGTTTTCACTATGAATGCTTTCTCAAACTATTTTTGACATTTAAATTATAATATAATGTATATAAATATGTATATATATATTTATATATAAATATAATTATAAAATGTAGCCTAAGTGCATGCTTTACCTTTCTTGGTCAGGAAAGACAAGCCAATAAATACTGTATATTCTTAAAAAAAAGAAAAAGAAATAAAAGAAAGGCTCATTTTAACAATTTAAACCATATCATCAAAATGTAACCTCCTAACTCCATCCCACTGTGCTCAGTGTAAAATCATGGCAAATTGACATTGTTTAAAGATAACTACTTTTGGGCCGGCGCCACGGCTCAATAGGCTAATCCTCCACCTACAGCGCCGGCACACCGGGTTCTAGTCCCGGTCTGGGTGCCGGATTCTGTCCCGGTTGCCCCTCTTCCAGGCCAGCTCTCTTCTGTGGCCCGGGAGTGCAGTGGAGGATGGCCCAAGTGCTTGGGCCCTGCACCCGCATGGGAGACCAGGAGAAGCACCTGACTCCTGGCTTCAGATCAGCGCAATACACTGGCCACACTGCGCCAGCCACAGTGACCATTGGAGGGTGAACCAACAGCAAAGGAAGACCTTTATCTCTGTCTCTCTCACTGTCCACTCTGCCTGTCAAAAAAAAAAATGATAACTACTTTTGGAATTTCTCTCTGTTGTTTCCAATTGTAACTAAACACTGTATTAGCATATTTTTATATACAAATAAAGGACAGTATTTGTTTACTTGACCTCTTAGGTGAATTCAGAATGATATTGTTGACTAACATTGGCTTCCTATGTTTTAAAAAGGCTCTATAATTAAGCAACAGTATATTAATGTCACTTATTTCTAACAGTGACAACATTTTCTTTTGCTGAAGCAAGATTGTAGATTTTTAAGCTCTTATGCCCAATCTTAACTGATGAAGTGTAGTGTTTAAATCTTATATACATAACTCAAATAAACACCTAAAACTGAAAGCTAGTAATACTATTTTCCCTGTAGATAATTCAAAACCTTTGTTATAAGTACCTTGTCAACATATAGAAAACAGAAGTATAGACTTCTGGCTATGTGACAGGTATTTTTTCTAGAAAAAAGATACACACTAAAAAATTAACTAATTAATCAACTACAGTAAAAATAAGATTCTCTTATATCATCGAGTCAAATTTTTGCTACAGGGTTGGTGTTGTAATGTAGCCTCCTGCCATACTGGCATCCCATATGGCCACTAGTTCCCATCCTGGCTGCTCCACTTCTGATGTAGCTCCCTGCTAATTGCCTGGGAAAGGCAGCAGAAGATGGCCCAAGTGTTTGGGCCCCTGCTACCCATGTAAGAGACCTGGAAGAAGCTCCTGGCTCCTGGCTTCAGCCTGGTCCAGCCGTGGCCATTGCAGCCATCTGGGGAGTGAACCAATGGATGGAAGATCTCTCACTCTCTTTCTTTCTCTGTCTCTCCCTCTCTCCCTGTAACTCTTTCAAATAAATAAATAAATATTTAAAAAAATAATGTTTACTACATAAATTATAATCTAGCCAGCCTTCCCACTGCTGTTCTCTTTGTATGAGGAATTCAGTTATTGTAAGTCTCTATTAATGACAGCTATGCAGCTGTAAAGAAAAAAAAAATGGCTTTGTGAAGGGTTTCAAATGATTAGTGCTGAAGTTTTCTGCAAAATTTTACTGTTAAGAATCTTACACCAGAAAGAAGTAAAAAGGCTTTCAAAAAAGTCACATAGGCCATATCAGAGTTGGTGCTAATACATAGACTACACATACAAATGGCTTCGAGGCTTTCTCCAAGCACAGCTACAAAAATAGTCTCCTCCATTGTTTCTACCATGAAGAATGAAGAATGGTTCTTAGTCTCTGTTGGTGTAGTGAGGAGCCACAGGAACAGCTAGGATTTTGGAACTGGTGAGTATGAAGCTTGAATTACAGATCTGAAGTTGTTAAAATAAGACCATGGGAAAGGTTAATAAGCTCCTGACCAACTCTACCTACTTCCTTTTCCTGGACAATGAATATGGTAATATCTAATTTGCAAAAATCCATGCACAAAATGGGTTCACAATAAATGGACATTATTATTATTTTATTGCTTTAGATTAGGAATAAGTTTTCTAGCTACACTCGAATGGTCTCCATCAAACCACCTGGGTTTTGCCATAACTATACAGAAATGAGTCTGATGAGTCTGTTACTGTACACTGTAGCAGCCCCAGTCATTTTTTTAAAGATTTATTTATTTAAGATTTATTTATTTATTTATTTGAAAGGCAGAGTTACAGACAAAAGAGGGAAGGACAGACAGAGAGACAGAGAGAGACAGAGAGACAGATAGATCTTCCATCCATTGGTTCACTCCCCAAATGGCCACAATTACCAGAGCTGGGCTGATCCAAAGCCAGGAGCTAGGAGCTTCTTCTGGGTCTCCTACATGGGTGTGGGGGCTGAAGCACTTGAGCCATCTTCTGATGCTTTCCCAGGCCATTAGCAGAGAGCTGGATTGGAAGTAGAGCAGCTGGGACTCCCAACTGGCACCCAAATGGGATGCAGGCCTAGCCAGCTACGCCACACTGCTGGCCCCATCCACCAGGCATTCTTCCAGAGCATACTGATGTCTTTAATATCTTCAGAGAGCTAGCTCTCCCAGTTGATAGCCAGGATTTAAAATTTTTCCAGTGAGAAATTCTAAGGAATTCCTCCCCATCTCCCAACTGTCAGGCTTAGAGATCACTTATATCTCCAACGGGAGAGAAAAATAAGCTTTATGGGTAGTTAAGTTAGGTTAAACATATTTTGGCATTTTGAAGTTCTTAATTATATTGTCAATCTCTTTAAAAGTTTATATAAGAAGTTCTTAGATTTTTAACAAATTATATGGTATCTATAAAAAATAAATCTTTGGTGTCATCATACATTCCTACAGTGAGTATTTATAGAATTCCTAATTATGCACTAAAAACAAAGAATAAGCAACATTAGTTAAGAGACTTCACAAACACAGGAGTGTGTAAGAACAATTCTGTGATTGACCCTACTTTGGGGTGGGGAAAAGAGGCAGGGGAGTCTGTTTCATGTGTTACAAAGAGGATTTCATGCAATCTGCTTCACTTCCCAATTGGAGGCAGGGTGGATTTGGACAGCAGTTGGCAAGGGAATGTCATCTAACAAGGAGGCTCTCACAGCATTTCTGTCACTAGAGCACTTATCTTCCTGATAGGAAGGGAACACAGATGTGGAGCAGTCCAAGCACTATTGTCCCTTCCTGCACAGCAACACAAACATCTTGCAGAGCTCACAGCAAAGAAGCAAAGCTTTTTGTAAACACCAGTTGATAACATTCGGCATTAACATACAGCGTTGAGCAAGTACATATGGAAAGAATGAGATTTAGCAGCAAGGTTTCAGAAGTAGGTTCTGTCTTAACCTGAAAGAACAAATCCTAGGAACTGAGTAAGTAGATACAGAGAAGGATTCACAAGTACAAGAAGGAATGAGGAAACATGTGACAAACCCCAGCACCCAACATATACAATACCTACAGTATATTGTACATTCAAATTATGTCATTATGGAATAAACTGTAAATTGCTCTCATGGAGAGAATGAGGATTTTAAACATATTCTTCACTATATGCTAAGAAAATATTCTTCCAAAACTTTGTAAGCATCAACTTTATCTCCTCAACTTGGATTGGCTAAAAGCCAACTTTTCTCCTTAAGGGGAATAATTGGAAATGCCCAGTGGTCTTCATGACCACTGCAAGTGATCACACAGGATATATGCTCCCACTGCACTCACAGGCCCCCAGCAGACTTTGAGAGTTTCCTGAATTTGTGTGGTTGCATGGCCGGAGAATAGGAGCATACCTGTATACTCTCAACCCCTACTCCACTCCCATGACCTAAGGTGTTACTGCTTGGTGCCATCTTGAAAAGGAACCTACTGCTAGAATATATTTTGCCCTTAAGGCCTGTATCCACAGCATAGATCATTCTTTGAGATTGCTGTCATTGTACCGTGCCCACCTGAGTTGCTGAAGCACCTCATTCCTGGTTGCTCAGTGCTTACTAAGAGCAGGAAATTCAACAGCTGTCCCATCCCCCAAAAGAACAAGGAGACTCATAGAGAGGGGAAACTGAACAACCACCAGCAGCCCCAGCCCCACCTGTGTGTGCCTGTGCCCAGTGTGACAGCCATCCAGGCAGCAGCTCTATGCCTTCCACGAACGCCCACATAGCCATATGGCCTGATGTACCATGCTAAGCCTGTGCCTGAACTGACAGGCAGCCAGGCAGCAGCTCTATCTCTTCCCCTTCAAGAAAAGATACTGCACAGTCAGATGGCCTGCAGCAAACTCGTGGACCCAAGACTAGCCCAGTAGATGGACAGCAGCAGGCCAGTCCTACCACTCACCCACCCATCTACCCAAGTGTGCCCAACGAAACTGCAGCACATGCATGTAGGCTTGGTAGCTGGCCCTACAGCTATCCAGGTGACGGTCTTGTTTACCCTGTCCCTTTCCAGTGGGCCCACTGCACAACTGCCCAGGCCACAACATGTTCAGGCAACTGTGCCCAGCACAAAAGCCAAGCAGGGGCCAGCACCATGGCTCACTAGGCTAATCCTCCACCTGCGGCTCTGGCATCCCGGGTTCTAGTCTGGTTGGGGCGCTGGGTACTAGTCCCGGTGGCTCCTCTTCCAGTTCAGCTCTCTGCTGTGGCTCGAGAAGGCAATGGGGGATGGCCCAAGTGCTTGGGTCCCTGCACTCACATGGGAGATTGGGAGGAAGCACCTGGCTCCTGGCTTCCAATTGGTTCAGCACTGGCCGTAGTGGCCATTGGGAGAGTGAACCAACGGAAGGAAGACCTTTATCTCTGTCTCTCTCTCTGTGTGTGTCTCTCTCGCTATATAACTCTGCCTGGCCAAAAAAAAAAAAAAAAAAAAAAAAGCCAAGCAGAGATGGCCTTGCCCCTAGTAAAGCTGCACCACCACATTGCAGTCACTATACTACCACTATACTACCAATGCTACACTGCCCATGCAACGGCAGATGTGGCTAACTTGGATTAAAGCTAAAGAAGCTACACAGAAACCACACTAGTCTACCCAGAATCAAAGCTAACACATCCTACTCAATCTGCAGCGCAGCACCTCTGTGAGGTTGGAAAAGAAAAATAACATTTCATAAAACTGGAAAATGCAACTACTGTACTATATTGCATAGATATCAACATAAGGACACAACAAGCATGAAACAGCAAGAAAACAGGTTACTCCCAAGGAAATACAATATTTTTTTCCATAGCAGATCTCAAACAAGAAGAAATTTTAAAGACATCTGAAGAGGAATCCGGATGATCTTAAGGAAGGTCAGTGAGATACAAGAGAATGAAAAAAATCATGTAATTAAATAAGAAAACAATTCATGATCTGAATAACAACAGCATAGAGATGGCTATAAAAATGAACCAAACAGAAATCTCATAGCTGAAGAATTCAGTGAATGAAATAACAAATACAGCTGTCCATAACAACAGATTTGATCAAGCATAAGAAAAATTTCTCACTTTGGAAACAAGTCTTTTGAAATAATATAGTCAAGGGGCCAGCGCTGTGGCACCACATGAGTACCGGTTTGAGTCCCGGCTGCTCCACTTTTGATCCAGCTCTCTGCTATGGCTTGGGAAAGCAGTACTAAGGCAGCCCAAGTCCTGTGGCCCCTGCACCCATGTGGGAGACCTGGAAGAAGCTCCTGGCTCCTGGCTTCGTATTGGCACAATTCCGGCCGTTACAGCCGATTGGGGAATGAACCATAGGATGGAAAAATTCTCTCTCTCTCTCTCTCTCTGCCTCTCCTCTCTCTGTGTAACTGTGACTTTCAAATACATTTTTTTAAAAAAGAAATAATATAGTCAGAAAGAAAGAAAAGAGTGAGCAGCAAAAATCTGTGAGATCCTTAGGAAACCATTAAACAAATACATGATGGGAACCTCAGAGGGAGAAGAGATGGAGACAGGCATAGTGATCATGTCTAATGAAATAATAGCTGAAAACACATCTTGGGAGATTTATGGACATCCAAATCCATGAAACTCAGTCACAAGTAGACTCTATCCCAAGGTATCCTCTCCAGGGCACATTAAAAATGAGCTACAAAAAGCAAAGACAAAGAGAGAATTTAAAATCAGAAAGAGAAACATTTTAAGTCACATGTAAGTGAATCCTCATTAGTAATCCATATTTCTCAGCAGAAACCTTGTAGGCTAGAAGAGAAGGGGATGATATACTCAGAGGGTCAAATAGAAAAACTGACAGCCAAGAATACTATGTCTAGCAAAGCTGTCTTTCAGAAATTAAGGAGAAACAAACTTCTCAGACCAGCAAAATCTGGAGACATTCATCACTACTAGACTGGCTTTACAAGAGTGCTTTAGAGAGTCTCAGAATAAAAGGATGATAACAATTATAAAAGCACAAAAATTTTACTGGCAGATTGGATACACAAATGAGAAAGAGAAAGGAATCAGACGTAATCATACAGACCACCACTAAACCACAAAGAGTAAAAATGAGAGGAAAAAAAGAACAAAGGATATACAAAAAACCCTAAGAAAGAAAACAATTATCAATTAATAAAAATCTTGAATATAAAAGGATTACATTTCTTGGGGGCCAGAGTTGGGCATGATGGATAAAGCACTATGGCATAGTGGGTAAAGATGCTGCCTGCAGTGCCAGCATGCAGTGTGGGTGCCAGTTCAAGTTCTAGCTGCTCAACTTCTGATCCAGCTCTCTGCTATGGCCTGGGAAAGCAGTAAAAGATGGCCTAAGCCTTTGGGGCCCCTGTACCCACATAGGAGACCCAGAGGATGCTCCAGGCTCCTGGCTTTGGATTGGCCCAGATCTGGCCATTGCATCCATTTGGGGAGTGAACCAGTGGATGGAAGACCTTTCTCTCTCTCTCTCTCTCCATCTCTCTCTCTGTCTGTAACTTTGCCTCTCAAATAGTCATTTAAAAAATATATATGCACATAATTCCAGACATTTCAAATTTATAAAGCAAGTATGAGGGGTCTTTAAAAGTTTGATCTTCTGTATATAAAGAGAATTGAAAATGAATCTTGATGCGAGTGGAATGGGAGAGGGAGCAGGAGATGGGAGGGTTGCGGGTGGGAGGGAAGTTACGGGGGTGAAAAAGCCATTGTAATCCATAAACTACTTTGGAAATTTATATTTATTAAATAAAATATTAAAAAAGATGAAATAGTAGAGAAAAAAGTTTTAGGGAAAATTCACATTATGTAAGAACTATGAATGATTTCAAAATTATCTTAGAACAATATAAACTCAAGCACCTTGTTATAACATCTCTGAGCAAGATCTAGTTAGACTCTCGGCTTTAACGCCATCTTCTTGGAGACCTCCATACAATGAGAGCCAATGGAGGAAGAAGAGATTGGGTAGGCTGAAGCAAAAGAAGTAAGATGAGACAGAGGTCCAAGTAAACCGCTGGCTTGTGTACCCCCGATGGCCAAAGAGGCAGGAGGAAGAAGTGCCAGATGCCAGGATGCTGGTACAAGTTGTTGGACTTCTTGCTACTATGTACAACTTGTCTCTAAAGATTTGGAACTTCCATCACCAATGGGTCACTGAAAACACCTATGAAACCCACGCTGCTGATACCAAAACAGTCCCCGGTGGCCCTCCGTCCTGGGCCTGTGGCACTAGGCCTGTGGACTAGTTCTGTTCTCATTTGTGGCCAAGTGTATCACATGTACAATAAATCATCTCTTCTGCTGTCTTAGCCAAATAATCAAACTGCAAAAAAAAAAATCTAGTTGAAGTCATGAAGAAAGATAAAACATGAAAAGTGTCTCTATCATAGGAACATGAATTCTTCTGAAACTGAAGTAAGAACAAATCTCTTAACTTCTGGTTAAGCTTGAGTGGAAATTGCAAAATCACTGATGCTTCAAGAAAACTTATGAGGACAATGCTCCAAAGAAAACAGCAGTTTACAAGGAGATAATTTGTTTTTAAAGGGATGAGGCAATGAAAATGAAGCCCTCAATAACAGACCATCCACACCAATTTATGAGGAAAAAGTATTGTTTGCCACAATTAAAGAGAACTAACAACTAACAGCAGAAACAATAGCCAAACACAATATACATCTCAACTGGCTCAACTCACACAATTCTGACTGAAAAATTAAACTGGAGGAAAACTTTGATGGGAACAAAGCTGTGGGATCCATACCAGCTGCAGACAAGAGCAGAGCTTCCAATGGAAATTTTAAACAAGTGGGATCAAGGTACTGAAACATTTCTTTCAAATTTTGTAACAGGAGATGAAAAATGGCTTTACCAGTACAATCCTTAAGACAAAATACAATTAAAGCAATGGCTACCAACAGTGGAAGTGGTGCAGTGAAAGCAAAAATAAACCAGTCAAGAACAAAGGTCATGACAACAGTATTTGAAGATGCTCAATGAATTTTTCTTGTTGACTTCCTGGAAGACCAAACAACAATAAGATCTGCTTATTATTACAGTGTTTTGAGAAAGTTAGCCAAATCTTTAGCAGCAAAATGCACAAGGAAGTGTTATGAGTCCCTTTTCTACCAAAACAATGTTCCTGCTCATTCCTCTCATCAAACAAGTGGCAACTATCAAGAGTTTAGATTAAAAATCATTAGGCTTCCACCTTACCATCCTTATTTGAGTGCTTTTGACTTCTGGATTAGTCTTGGAACTCTTTAAAGGACACCTCCATTTTTATTCTGTTTAACAATGTAAAAAAACTGCATTGACATAGTCTCAGGATCCATGATTCCAAGGAGTCTGTGTTCTTTAGGGGTAGACTAAATGTCTAGCATTATTGCTTATGAAAATGTTTTGAAATTGATGAAGTTTCTATTGAAAAAAATAAAGTTTTGCTATGAACATTTTAAATCCCCTGGTATTAAGAGATATAAAGGGAGAGATAGACTCCAATACAATAATAGTTGAGGAATCGATACCTTATGTTTATCCATGGAAATCCATCCAGAAAGAAAATTAACAAAGAAAATTGGAATCAAAGCATACTCTAGATTAAATATACCTAATAGATATCTACAGAGCATTTCACCCAACACCTACAGAATCCACGTTCTTCTTATCAGAACATGGAGTTTTCTCCAGGATAGAACACATGTTAGACCAGAAAACCAATCTCAAGATATTTTAAAACTCAAAATCATGTCATGCATCTTCTTTTGACCACAATGGAAAAATTAGAAATCAACAGAGTACTATAGAAATTGTACAAATACACAGAAGTTAAACACCATGCTCCTTAATGAATAATCAGCACACAAATTAACAGATAAATTTTAAAAAAATATTTGAAACAAATGAAATGTAAACACAACATACCAAAATGTCAGGGATACAGCAAAAGAAAAAAAGTATATAACAATAAATAACTACATCAAAATGATAGAAGTATCCCAAATAACTAGCCTAACAGTGTGGCTCACAGAACTAAAACAGAAAGAACACATCAAACATAAAATTAGTATAACGGAAAAATAATAAAGATCAGAGCAGAAGTAAATGAAATAGAGACATTAAAATATATAAATGATCACTAAAACAAATAGTTTAAGTTTTTTAAAAGATAAGCAAAAATCTCTAAGCTTTTGTTAGAAAAAGGAGATCTAAATAAATAAAACCAGACATTAAAAAATACATTATAGCTGGTATCACAGAAATGCAAAGAATGATTAGGAACTACCATGAACAACCATGTTTGAACAAATTGGAAAACACAGAAGAAAACTTGATAAATTCCTGGACACATATAACTTAACAATATTGAACCATGAAAATATAAAAAATCTATAGAGACCAAAAACAATTGATGACATTGAATCAGTAATAAACAACAGCAACTGAAAAGAGCCCTGGACTGGATAGCTTTAGTATTGAATTCTATCAAACTTCTAACAAATGAGTAGCAGTTCTTCTGAAACTATCCCAGAAAGTTTAAATGGAAAAAATTCTTCAAAAGTTATTGTATGAGACCAACATTTCTCTGATTCCAAAACCAAACAAGGACAAAACAAACAAAAAATTATATATTAATATCTCTGATGGTCATAGATACCAGAATTCTCAACAAAATAGTAGCAAATTGAATGTAGCAATGCATAAAATGATTGTTCATTGTGATCAAGTAGTATTCTTCATAGGAATGCAAGGATGGCTCAACATATACAAATGAGAAAATTTGGTACATCAACAGAATAAGAATAAAAAACAATTATCTGATAGATGCTGAAAAACCATTCAATAAAATGCAGCCTCTTTTCATGATTAAAAACTCTCAACAAATTAAACATAGACAGAGTACACCTGAAAATAACTGAAACTATGAAGAACATACCCACAGAAAACATCTTATAGAATGGGGAAAAGTTGAAAATATTTCCTGTGGGGTTTGGAACAAGGAAAGGATGCCCATCTTCATCAGTTATATTCAGCATAGTACTGGAAGTCCTAGACAGGGCAATTAGGCAAGAGGGAAAAAACAAAGAGCAGACATAGTGGAAATGAGATCTTCAAACTATCCCTTTTTGCAGACAATATGATCTTATATTAAAATTCAAAAGTTCCACCAAAAACACTGTTAGAAATGTAAACATTAAAGAAGACCAACATAAAAATCAATAGTGTCCCTGTGCTCCAAAAATAAAATAGTTGTGTAAGAAATCTATTCCATTCATAATAGCTACAAAACAATACAAGACCTAGTAATAAGTTTGACCAAGGAGGTGAAAGAACTCTACCATTAAAGCTGTAAAACACTGTTGAAAAAATGAAGAGGGCACAAAAAAAGGAAAAACATTGTAAGTTCATGAGTTGGCATATTGATGAAATGTCCATACTACTGAAATTAAAGATTCAGAGTAATCCCTATCAAAGGACCAATGGCATTCTTCATAGAAATAGGGTAAAATATCTAAAATTCATTAGGGAACACAAACAATCCTGAATAGCCAAAGCAATCTTGAGCTAAAAGAAGGAAGCTGGCAGTATCACAATATTTAACTTCAAAACATCCTAAAATCTATAGTACCAAAATAGCATAGTACTGGAATAAAAAAAAAAAAAAACAACAAAACATACCAATAGAACAGATATAGTTCTGGAAATAAATGCATGAATCTTCTACCAACTGATTCTTGACAAAGGCAACAAAGACATACTTTGGAGAAAGTACAGTCTCATCAATAAATGTTTCTCAAAAAACTGAATATCCATATGCAGAACTACGACCTACCTCTTACCACCTCCCTTCCTGCTAATGTAGATTCTGGGAAGCATAAGTAATGTCTCAAATAAGTAGGTTCCTTCCTGTTACATGGGAGACCTGGATTGAGTTCCTGGCTCCTGGTCTCTCTCTTTGTCCTGACCAATTCCCAGTAATTGTGAGCATTTGAAGACTGAGCAAGTAGATGGGAGTGAATTCATGAATTTTCTCTCTTCTTCTGCCTCTCAAATTGATTTTTAAATTTAGAAATAAATAGTGTGCAAATGATCTGAGTAGGTACTTGTTAAAGAACAAATACAAATCCCCAAGAAGGATATGAAAAAATGTTCAAAATCACTAATCACCAAAGGAATGCAAATCAAAACCACAATGAGGGGCTGGTATTGTGGCATAGTAGGTTAAGCCTTTGCCTGTGATGCTGGCATCCCATACAGGCGCCAGGTTCAACACCCAGCTGCTCCACTTCCCATCGAACTACCTGGAAAGCAACAAAAGATGGCCTAAGTCCTTGGGCCATGTGGGAGACCCGGATGAAGCTTCTGATTTCAACCTGATTGAGCCCTGGCCATTGAGGCTGTTTGAGGGAAAGAATAAACAGATGAAAGATCGGTATCTCTCACTCTGTCTCTCCTCCTCTCTCTCTAACTCTACCTTTCAAATAAATAAAAAAAATCTTAAAAAAAAGCCACAATGAGATATCTAACCCAAGATAGAATGACTATCATAAAAGAAAATGCTGGCAAAGATGGTGAGAGAGGGGGGAACTCTCATATACTGGTGATAGGAATGTAAATTAGTGAAGTTATTATGAAAAAT
This sequence comes from Oryctolagus cuniculus, assembly GCF_051225735.1. NCBI lineage: Eukaryota > Metazoa > Chordata > Mammalia > Lagomorpha > Leporidae > Oryctolagus > Oryctolagus cuniculus. The sequence continues at coordinate 73,941,331 of NC_142874.1, read as the reverse complement.
GGTATGATGGTTGATAAAAAAAAACTGGAAATAAAACTACCATATGATCCAACAATTCTACTACTGGGTATATGTCCAAAGGGAAGGAAGCAGTAAAGTGAAGAGATATCTGCATTCCCATGTTTGTTGCATCACTAGTCACAATAGCCATGACATGGAACCAGTCAAGATGTTCATCGATAGATAAATAGAGATAATATGATACATACACAAATTAGAAATATTACTTAACCATAAAAAGAATGAAACTTGTCATTTGTGGCAACATGGGTGAGATTGGACATTATGTTCAATGAAATAAAGCAGGCTCAGGAAGACAAATACTGCATGTTCTCAACTACATATGGAAGCTGAAAATGTTGGTTTCACAGAGGTAGAGAGTAGAATAGCAGTTACCAGAGGCTGGGAAGTCAGAGAGGAGGGATGAATAGGATAGTTAACTGTACAGGAGTACAGTTGGATAGAAGGAATAATTTCAAATTTCTGTGGCTCAATAATTGTCAAAAATTAACTGAATGTTTTATAAAAATCAGTAAGATGATACACAGCATTCCCAACATAAAGAAATGATACATATTTGAGGTGATGGATATGCCAATATCCTTGAACTGATCATTACACATTGCATACATCTTTTTAAATACACATCATTATTACATGGTAAGTATAAATTTTAAAAACTAAGAAAGGGAAAAGAAGATATGACATAATGGCAAGTTGCTTTCCAGGAAGTTCTGTCAACCCACATTTGCATCTAAAGTGTAAAAACAACATTTATTCAGCATCATTTATTAGCTTTCTTATTTTTATATGTTTGCCAACTTAGGTTGAATTGATATTTTATTATTTGTATTCTTCAGGTAGCTTAAAACATACTTAATATTAAAAACAATAGAACTGAATGACTCCTACTTGTGTTTTGCCACAAAAAGTCTGGGACCCAGAGTGGTCAACACTTAATAAGCAACATCTCTTGCCAAATCTTGACTCCTTGAGATTAATTTTTTTCTCAGTGTACTGCATTACTGGAATATTCAGAAAAGATAAAGTCAACACCATAAAAGGGGAAATTTTTGAAATCTATAAAAAAATTCATTTAATGAGAATGTAGAGAGGGAAGAAAATGAGTTAATTGTAAAATATTGGGTTAACTTGTTTTGAATTCTTGGTCACAGTATTTCACACATATTCCCTCTTCTGTCCTTTCCACTTCCTTTCCCTTTTCCTGCCAGCCTCCTGGAGCTTCAGTGTTATTATATGCTATAAAAAATATTTTACTCACACAACTGCAATGCTTTTTAACTTTCAGGCTCAGTAGGGAAAAATGTGGCAGTGTTCCACTTTCCAGGTTTATATTTTTTCATGGGAAATGAAAATCTGAAAAGTAGCAACTTGCAGTAAAACATTATTTTTCTTCTTTCCCCAATATGCCTAAGTGGCATCAGGTTCAAATACTTTATTACAGATAATCCTTGCCAATTTAAATGTCTAATTTCTCAATAAAACATGAATCAGGAAAGTCAACATCTTTGCAAATATGATTCTAAATTTTACCCTTAAATAGGCTAACTAAATTTCCACTAACTCTTGGTGGGAGTTATAAAACATAGATCTTAGGAGAGATTTGGCCCATGAAATTTAAAATGATCGTACACTAGGTTGGGTAGGTAAAAAATTTCTTCTGCTGGTAATTTTCATAGTAGCCGTGAAACTTTCAAAAGGAAAACATAAAACTCACAATATAGCAAAAATTAAATTAAAAAGTAGTTGTTAATTTAACTAGCTTTGAAGAGCTTGAACTTATTTTGAAGACTATTCCTAATAAAGGATTATTTATTCAAAAGTATTTACTCACATCACTATTAGTTTTATAAAAGCTTAAATATTTTCTAGTTCAGTAGTATACTACATGACTTTTAGTTCTAATATAAAACCTGGGGACAAGTGTTTGGCCTAACAGTTAAGGACTCCAGTTAAGATGCCCAGCTCCGGCCGGCGCCGCAGCTCAATAGGCTAATCCTCCACCTACAGCGCCAGCACACCGCGTTCTAGTCCCAGTCGCCCCTCTTCCAGGCCAGCTCTCTGCTGTGGCCTGGGAGTGCAGTGGAGGATGGCCCAAGTGCTTGGGCCCTGCACCCCATGGGAGACCAGGAGAAGTACCTGGTTCCTGCCATTGGATCAGCTCGGTGCGCTGGCTGCAGCGGCCATTGGAGAGTGAACCAACAGCAAAGGAAGACCTTTCTCTCTGTCTCTCTCTCTCGCTGTCCACTCTGCCTGTCAAAAAAAAAAAAAAAAAAAAAAAGATGCCCAGGTCCTGTATCAAAGTGCTTGGGTTCAGTTCTCAGTTCTTACTCCTCATTCCACATTCCTGCAGACGTAAACTCTAGAAGATGGCAGTGATGGCTCAAATAATTATGTTCCTGAGTTCCTGACTCCTGGCTTCAACTCGGCTGATGTGGGTATCTGGGGAGTAACCCAGTGGATGGAAGCTGTCCCTGTCTGTCTGTCTGTCTTCCTTTTGTCTGATTCTGGCTTTGTCTCTGTGTCATCTCTCAAAATCATAAGCAGAAAAAAAATTGAAAATGCTCCAAGCATTTCCAAATGTACAGTACCTGTGAACAATTTTTATGCATGGAATGTATTTAATTGCCAGTATAAGATCTTAACCCTGGGGACCCATGTTGTGTCTTAGCAGTTTAAGCTACTGCTTGCAATACTGGTATCCTGTGTTGGAGTGCCAGTTCAAGTCCCACCCTCTCTGTTTTTTTCTTTCTTTTTATTTCTTTAAACGTTTATTTACCTGAAAGGCAGAGTCACAGAGCGGCAGTGGCAGAGAGAGATCTTCCATCTGCTGGCTGACTGACTCCCCAAATGGCCGCAATAGCCGGAGCCTGGCCAATCTGAAGCCAGGAGCCAGAATTCTCCAGACTTGGGCCATCCTCCACTGCTTTCCAAGGCCACAGAAGAGAGCTGGATCAGAAGTAGGGCAGCCGGGTCTCAAACCGGCATCCATATGGGATTCCAGAACCGTAGACAGCAGCCTTACCTGCTATGCACAGCGCCGGCTCCCCTTTCTGTTTCTGATGTAGCTTTCTGTTAACAAATCTAGAAAGGCAGCAAGTTAATAACTCAAATACTTGGACCTCTGCCATCCATATGGGAGACCTGGATGGTGTTGCTGGCTCCTGGTTTCTGCCTGGTTCAGTCCTAGCTATTGTGATCAACTGGGGAGGTGGCAGATCTTTCTCTTTTCTCTTTGTGTTGCTCTGCCTTTCAAATAAATAAATAAATAAATAAAACTTTAAAAATACAGATTCTAACATTTGTTCCAAGGAAAATAGACAAAGACAAATAGTCTAAGAAGATTATTTGACTTTTGTTTAAGAATTTTTAAGTTCAAGAATCAAAAGTTGATTTTAGACCTTTAGTGACACAACTTCAACATATTTAATCATAAATTTTCTACTATAGAAACAGTTCTGTCAGCACCTGTGGTTGAAATACTTATTCTTTCTTGATTACATGCCTTAGATTTAGATTCACTCTTGTGTTACCTCTGCCCATCTCATTGCCACTAATTTAGGCCCCCAAACCCTAAATGTGTTATAGTGTTTGTCCCTCTTACAGCTCCTTTTTCCTTTAATGCACTTATTGTAGACAGCATTGCTAGACATATAACATCATCTTGACACCCCTTTTCTCTCATAACTTGAATAAATCCAGAGACAAACTTGGCATACCCAAATCCTTATCCTGAAATCAAAATGTTGTCCACAATCTGATTTCATATTATGATTCTAGCCTTAATTCCCATTAATCTTTTGGAACCACTGTTCAATCCAACTCATTACTGTGCCTTACTGTACAACCCTTAATGTACCTGGTTTAATGTTATGCTTATATTTTCCCTTGCCTGAAATGTGTTCTTCATTTTTTCTCTCACTTAATTCTGACTATTGTTTACAATCCAATCTATGCTTCATTTTTTTTTTATTATTTGACAGAATTACAGACAGTGAAAGAGAGAGACAGAAAGGTCTTCCTTCCTTGGTTTACTTCTGAAATGGCCACGACAGATGGAGCTGCACTGATCCAAAGCCAGGAGCCAGGCACTTCCTCCTGGTCTCCCATGCAGGTACAGGGCCATCCTCCACTGCCCTTCTGGGCCACAACAGAGAGCTGGACTAGAAGAGGAGCATCTGGGACCAGAACCCGGCACGCATATGGGATGCCAGCGCCGCAGGTGGAGGATCAACCAAGTGAGCCATGGTGCTGGCACCTGGCCTTCATTTTTGCGGAGTGAACCAGCGGAGGGAGGACCTTTCTCTCTGTCTCTGACTGTCTGTAACTCTACCTGTCAAATAAATTTTAAAAAATAATAAATAAATAAATAAATAAAAAAAATGAAGGCCAGAGGCCAATGTGGAGCACTGGCTTAAGACACTGCTTGTGACACCTGCATCCCATATCAGAGTGTTTGAGTCACAACTGCTCTGCTTCCAATCCAGTTTCCTGATAATGCACCAGGGAAAGCGGCAGAAGATGGCCCAAGTCCTTGGACCCTTGCCATCCACTTGGAAGAGCCAGATGGAATTCTGGGCTCCTGGCTTCAGCCTAGCACACACCTGGCTATTCTGGCCATTTGTGGAGTGAATCAGTGGGTAGGAAAATCTCTCTCTCTTTCATTGTCCTCTTCCTCCATACATCCCCAATGCTCTGTTTTTTGAATCACAAATAAGTCTTAAGAAAATAAAATAAAGGCTAAGCATGGCCCCCTAAAGGACTAATCTCAATACAGTGCCCTTATTGTAAGAGCCAGGAGTAAAACTGACTAGAATGTGTGCTAATCTTAAAATAAAAAACAAAAATCTGAATTTTGTCACATTGATCTAATATATTTTACACAGCAATAAAATTCAAAATCAATTATAATCACATATTTGTTTGAAAACACTACAAAGCAAAATCCATAAGGGTGGAAGCAAAGTGGTAATTCACTGGAAAATTACAGAGCATTTACTATTTTAAGAAAGGAAGAAAACAAAAGAACTGAGCTGTATGTTATTTTCAGGAAGTAAGAGACAAGAAAGGATATTTAAAAAAACCAAGGAAAGTGTAAGAAAAGACACAATAATCATAAAAAAGATAAAGTAATAAAACACAAAACAATAAAATGACTAGAATTGATTAAAATAAATGATGGTATTTGAAAAAACCTAAGAGGCAAATGTCAGACAATTGCAGTCAAGAAAAATATGATGATATAACTAGAGCAATAGAATAAAAAAGTGGGAAACATTACTAATTCAACAAATTTTATAAAGTTTTTATATTTTAGGTACTATCATCAGCAGTTTTGTACCAACGAATTTGAACACCTTATTACATAAACTGGATGATTTTTCCAGGGAAATATAAATTCATTCAAGAAATAGTAGAGTAGAAAAACCAACAGAACAACAATAAAATAAGTTCAATAGGTTGTTAATGATTTATTTACACAAAAGACATTGTATTCAAGGTGGATTGAAGGTCAAGAAGCAGACAATCCTGTTTGTGTAAATAGGCACAGAATTTGGAAAAATACTCAATCTGTTCATTTAAACTCATAGTTTACAAGATCTTGAGAGCAAAAGTGGATAATAGCACTGAACAAATATAAGATTATAATTTATTTCCATGTTTGAACATGAATAGAAAGCTCCAAAATAATGCATCAGTGGGGTCCTTATGGGGGCATACCAGGTAAAGCTGCTGCCTGCAGTGCTGGCATCCCATATGGGCACCAGTTTGAGTCCTGACTACTCCACTTCTGATCCAGCTCTCTGCTATGGCCTAGGATGGGCCAAGTGCTTGGGCTCCTGCACCCACATGGGAGACCAGGATGAAGCTCTTGGCTCCTGGCTTCAGATAGGCGCAGCTTCAGCTGTTCTAGCTGTTTGGGGTGTGAACCAGCAGATGGAAGACTCTCTCCTTGCCTCTCTGTAACTCTGCCTTTCAAATAAAGAAATAAATCTTTTTTAAAAAATGCATCCTGTTGATTTCTTCTCTGATTTTAATTATTTCTCTTCTCCTACTAGATTTGGGTCTGGTTTGCTGCAGATTTTCTAGATCCTTGAGATGAATTGAAAGCTCGTTTATTTGGTATCTTTCCAATTCCTTGATGTAGGCACCTATTGCTATAAACTTTCCTCTTAACACTGCTTTTGCTGTATCCCATAAGTTTTGATATGTTGTGCTGTTATCCTCATTTACTTCCAGAAAGTTTCTGATTTCTCTTTTGATTTCTTCTATGACCCAGTGTTTATTCAGGATCGTATTGTTCAGTCTCCATGTGTTTGCATACACTGTAGGGATTCCTGAGTTGCTACTTTCCAACTTCATTCCACTGTGGTCTGAGAAGCTGCATGGTATGATTCTAATTCTTTTGAATTTGCTGAGACTTGCTTTATGGCCTAGTTTGTGGTCAATCCTAGAGAAGGTTCCATGTACTGCTGAGAAGAATGTAAATGCTTTCTGTGTAAGATGAAAAGTTCTGTAAATATCTGTTAGATCCATTTGGGCTATAATGTCATTTAAATCTACTGTTTCCTTATTGATCTTCTCTCTGGTTGATATGTCTATTTCTGAGAGTGGAGTATTAAAGTCCCCCAGTACTATTGTATTGGAGTCTAAGTCTCCCTTTAAGTCCCTTAACATATCTTTTAAATAAACCAGTGCCCAGTAATTAGCTGCATATACATTTATAATAGTTACATCTTCCTGTTGAATTGATCCCTTAATCATTATATAGTGCCACTCTTTGTCTCTCTTAACAGTTTTTGTGTTAAAGTTTATTTTGTCTGATACTAAGATGGCTTCACCTGCTCTTTTCTCATTGCTGTTGGCATGGAATATCTTTTTCCAACCTTTCACTTTCAGTCTGCATGCATCTTTGTTGGAAAGATGTGTTTCTTATAAGCAGCAAATAGATGGGTTTTGTTCCTTAATCCATTCAGCCAATCTGTGTCTTTTAACTGGAGAGTTGAGGTCATTAACGTTCAATGTGATTATTGATAAGTAGTAACTTTGCCCTGCCATTTTCCCAAAGATATTTTCTAATATATGTTTTGAACTTCCTGTGATCTTTTACTGTGAGGTTTTCTTCCTTTACCTTCTAGCAATCAGGGAAATGCAAATCAAAACCACAATGAGGTTTCACCTCACCCTGGTTAGAATGGCTCACATACGGAAATCTATCAACAACAGATGCTGGCGAGGATGTGGGGAAAAAGGGACACTAACCCACTGTTGGTGGGAATGCAAATTGGTTAAGCCACTATGGAAGTCAGTCTGGAGATTCCTCAGAAACCTGAACATAACCCTACCATACAACCCAGCCATCCCACTCCTTGGAATTTGCCCAAAGGAAATTAAATTGGCAAGCAAAAAAGCTGTCTGTACTTAATGTTTATTGCAGCTTCCACTTTGACTATGACCTCGTCTAAATATGATCGGAGTCGGCGAACTCAAAAGGCTTCCATAGCCTTGGAAACTCATGACAAGAGCCTAGGGAGATTACTGACGCCATAAACAAGAGTGTCAATTTGTTAAGTCAACAACAGGAGTCACTGTGCACTTACTCCTCATGTAGGATCTCTGTCCTTAATGTGTTGCCCAGTGTGAATTAATGCTATAACTAGTACTCAAATAGTATTTTACACTTTATGTTTCTGTGTAGGTGCAAACTGTTGAAATCTTTACTTAATATATACTAAATTGATCTTCTGTATATAAAGATAATTGAAAATGAATCTTGATGTGAATGGAAGGGGAGAGGGACCGGGAGATGGGAGGGTTGCAGGTGGGAGGGAAGTTGTGGGGGGAAGCCATTGTAATCCATAAGCTGTACTTTGGAAATTTATATTTATTAAATAAAAGTTAAAAAAAAGTATTAGTACATTACCAAATATAATCAATCAACATATGAAAAGTACACATGTAGTGATATGTCATTTAAAACAGATTCTCTATTTTAATAGCCATCTCTACCTCCAACTCTAAATCCTTGTGCTAGCCTTTTTCTGTATAGCAAGTATAGCAAAGAGGCATAAGCAATTCTCTTCCAGTAACCATGCTCTGACTGGTCTGGTCTGAGTGTGGTTTTCTTAAAAACTGATTCAGCTTTCCCTGAGCTGCCTCCCACTACCACCTTAGATGGGCATCCCTACACCTTGCAGGACTCACTTGGGGTTCACCTGCTAACAACTATTTCTGTGTTGGACTTATTATGGTTTGGCTAAGGTCCACCTGGAAGATCCCATAGCTTTGGTCTCCCTCTCCCAGGTAAATTCATAGGAAACCACTGCAATCCTCTTCTACATATTCAAAGTCTCACAAGAGAACAGTGGGTTCTCTTTGCAAACATACATTTTGCACTTTGGGCCTTTCATAACAAGCAAGAAAGAAGTTGTCCTTTCTTTAGTCTTCAAACAAGAAACTGACTTTGGTCTTTATGTTTACATATACTCTTAAATTTCAGTAAACATATCTCTGTCACCAACCCCAACCTTTGCAATTAAAAAAAAATACTGTCCTTGTAAACACACAGAACATCTTCTGACAAATGCTGCCCCTTTCTAAATTCCGCCTCATATAGCTCATTGGTAAAGGCTGTACTTTAACCTTGGAAAAATTGTAACTTTGTTCTCTATAGGATCTGTCTCCACTGTTAGCCTTACACTATTTGGTAATCTCAAGGAATAGGAAAATATTTCAATAGACACTTCAGACCATCGGATAACCTTAGCATGCATAACAGTCAGAACTTTAAAATTACTAGGATAAAATAAATAAGACTATATCCATGACCTTTTAGTTGATAAAAACTTCATAAGTTTAAATAAAATATTTTAAACATGCAAAAACTTGATAGGAGAGAGCACATCTAAAGTAACAATTCTGAAAAATTGAAGAGATCATTTAAATGTTGAAAGATAAACCTTAGATGAAGAAAAATACTTGCAGTATATCAGTAGGGAAGCAATACATATCTGAAAGAAAAAATGAAGAAAATGAAAAGGTACTTAATAGAGAAAAAAAATGACCAATGAAAAGATTGTTAACCTCTATAGTAATCAGAGTAAAATAAATTGAAGCCACAGTGACATAACATTTTGCATCTTATCAGTTACAGCAAAAAGCCCTATAAGCTGAATCCCACTCAAATGTTGGTGAGGTGTGAGGAAAAAGGTGCTGTCATGCACTGCTATATAATTGAAACTGTGAACACCAATTTTGGGGGGGTATTGAGCAGTATCTATTAAACCTATATACACACATTCTCATTGTGCCCGTATTTCTACTGAAATATTCTACACGCACAGAAACAGAATATTGTCATGTATTCATTTTAATTGCAATTGCGCATTCCCCCCATAGAAGAATAGAAAAACAAAATGTGATTCAGTATAATTATTTGCATAGCATATTACCTGCATGAAAAATAACACATCAGACCATGCTATACATTTTATGGGTACATAGATGTAAACAAAAGATTTAAATGTCCAAAAAATATAATTGTATGTTTAAAATAGTTTATCTCAAGGAAAGAGAGGAGAACACCAGGGTCAGAGGTAGTTTTTAAAGGAATTTTGTCTTTACCCATAGTATTTCAGGTTTTACTAGAAGAATGAATTTTTGTAATATATAATTTTAGAGATTTAAAATGAAGCTTCCAGTTCTACACTGATGAAACATTTAATGTTTTTGAACATTAGTTTGCTTTTTTTACAGAATATTATATATGCATGTACATATGCATATCTGTATATATATAGAGAGAATCATTATTAGTATCACACAGAGCACTGTGCTTGCTTATAGTAGAAGCTAAAAACTAGTCTGTTACCTTGTCTTTCTATGCAATGTAAACTGAGCAAGCACAATGTTATTTAAGATTTTTTAATGAGAATATGCCTAATTTGTGGGTTGACAGTCTACCTTCCATCTGTCTGAGAAACATTTGACCAAGAAGATGGAAGAGAACCCAAGACCTAACTTCAAATATAACTAATTAACCTGTAACCTGTATGTAATCTTTATTTCTCTTTAAAACTCAACTGACACATTTAAAATTCTTGGTTTTCTACTAAAAGAAACTGTAACATTATTACAATAATTATCTTAGGAAACAAGAAAAAAGAAGTAAAAGTCTTTGAAAAAACACTTGTTTTTGCCTCTTTGAAAAATATTTCTAGGCACAGTAAAATTAAATATCCCATTGTAAAAAGGTAAAGTGCCCCCAGTTGGGATATTACTTTCTGAATAACGCTGTGGATATTCCCAGTTTGGGCACCAAACCATAACTCACTCTTGGAGGTTTGTTGGAATCGTAAACTGCCAGAGTACAGTTTTATGAAGGATAGAAGGACCTCAGACTGAACTTGCCCAATTAAACAGATTAAATTCTAGCTGTGAATTCAGGCCAGAGCCATGCATTATTGTTTTACTGTAGAATAAACATAAATTTACCAATGCAGTGAAGTTTGCAGCTGGTGAAAGTCCATGATTTTCCCAGTGGAAGCGTTTATTTATTTAACTCTGATTATAAAGTTAAAAAGAAATCTAATGCATCTAAGACAGAAAAATGAGGGAAAGAAAACATCTGTAACTTAGAGATAAACATTTGGGACTAAATTTATTCTCAATTATTTATGAACTGCCTTAATTTGAGTTAGATGCAAGTGCTTGAGGTATACAATTCATTCCAAAGAGTAATCAAATATATCTTAAAATACAATGTACCAGTGGAGAAGCAGCAAAGAGATAATGTCTAGAAAAATATATGACCTTAACAGCTGGACATATCTTCCAATGCAATTATTGATGTATGATGGGAATTTTCGTTTGAATTAATCCATATATATATGCTATTTTGGTTCATTTAGTATGCTGTAACAAAATGCCATAAACTGAGTAGCTTTTAGACAACAGAAATTTATTTTTCACAGTTCTAGAGGCTGAAAGGTTCAAGATCATGGTGATGGTAGATTCATTGTCTGCGAGGGCCTGCTTTCCAACTCCTAAGTGGCATCTTCTAGCTGGGTCCTCACATGGTAGGGGGGTCTCTCTTGGGCCTCTTTTGTAAGAACATGAATCCCTCATAATCTAATTCCTTCCCAAAAGCCACACCTCCTACTACCATCACTTTAGGGGTTAGGATTCCAACACAGGAATTGAGGGGGAAGGTGCTCTCACAAACATTCAGACCATAGCAAAAATAAGTAGTCTGAAAATAATTAAAATAAATTTGTATTTATAAAATATTTAATGATTTGAATGAGTAAGGAAGAGGCAGGACAGATAGTTTTTACTAAGATTGGCATTATTGCTGTACCTTGAGCAATTATTGCTGTACCTTGCTCACTCCTTGATTTGAAAAATAGTCACTTTCTTTACAGAACAACTTAAGCTACAATAAAGTCATTCACATTTCACTTTGTGTTGACATGTGTGTGTATGAAAAAATGTCACCACCATCCTGCAGTCATCGCCACAGGATCTAAGTGGCTTATACTAAGTGCTTGCAAGAATAGTACACTAAGAATAAAATTTACATGTTGACATTGTAAGAATTCCTAATGCATGTCTCATAAAAATGGCTATTAATGAGTGTTTGCAAAATGTAAAACTTCTCTTAACTCTTTATCCCCCTTAGACATGTACAAGGAAAAGCAGATATAATCTCCTTCAAGAATCACTTCTACCCTGGGGAATAGTGAAGTTACAATAAACGGAGTGCTTCAAAAAACATATGGCATTCAAAATTGCAATTCTTCTGATGGTTTCCATAGTATTTTAAAACCCAGAAAAGCCTGAGTTCAACGAGAATAGATTGATTCTTTCAGAATAAAGAGTAATAATTTGGGGCTTCACTTAGATGTCTGTCTCTTTTGCAAGTACCAGCATAAGCACACATGCATTCACTCAAACAAGTTAGAGGAATTAAAAGCAGGCAAAAAATTATTGGCATTCCCAGATGCTGTTCTAATCAGATCTCAATTACCCGTAGGCAAAGACCTCCTACCAGGGAGAAAAGTAATCAATTCTGACAGATGGGACACCTGGGCCCCAAATCAAAGGAAACTCCCTCACCCAGCAAGGCCCAGTGTCGCTCTCCATCCAGCATGGCCCTCCTTCCCTGGGGTGTGACTCTTGGCAGCCTGGCCTTTGCCATCTTTCCAGTTTTATTTAGCTATAGACTTCCTTAGGTGCCCTCTCCAACAGCACTGCTCTCTCACCTTTTCCACACATGCCCCGTGGGTTCCTGCACCACCCAGCGTGTGGCTGCCGTTTTCCCCCTCAGAAGTGTCCTCCTGCCACCACCCTGCCTACCAGTTTGGCTATTCCTTCAAAACCCCAGATGAAGAAGAAACAGAAAAGACCACACACACACATACACACACCCACGATCTGCTTCCTCTGTTCAATTTTCCTTGACACTCCAGAGAAGTGATTTTTTTGCCTAATCTGAATATCAGATACATTCATCTGCTTTGTGCATTTTATTGGTAGTATTTCTTGACTTCAGTTCCCTCCAAATCACGGCAAGCAACTGAAAGGAGAGGTCCAGGAATGGAAGACACTTGTGTTTTCAAATATTACCTTGTATCTCTAGAGGTCCTTCTGGGACTCCTTTCCTCGGCAGCAGAACAAGGAAGCTGAGCCAGGAAAATTCTAAGATCCCCTCAAATTCTCAAAGTTAGTAAGTCTGGTATATTGCTGGAATCAGGAAGTTCCTGTACCACAAACTGGGGACTTAACCAACAGAAATGTACGGTCTAATAGTTCAGGAGATGAGAAGTCTGAGATCAAGATGTTGCAGGCTTAGTTTCATCTGAGGGCTGTGAGGAGGACCTATCCTAGGTCTGTGGGCCATCTTTGGCATTCGCTGCCCTTTGTCAGGGCAGATTTCAGCTTCCATCCACTCATGGCGCTGTCCCTGTGTGTCTGTGCCTTAGAAGGACATCAGTTGTGTTGGAGTAGATATCCACCCTGCTGCATATGACTTTATCCTAACTAATTACATCTAAAAAGAACTCCTTCTCTAAATAAGGACACGATCTGAGTTTTCAGGGTTTAGAACATCAACATGTGAATTTTGGGGAAATACAATTCAACCCATAACATTCATCCTTCTCAAAGTATAAACTAAACTAAAACTGGTAAAATAGGGCATTTAAAAAATAAGTTATGCATATTTGTTATAGCCAATTTTATTCAAAAGGCAGAGAGAGAGAGAAAGAGAGACAGAGACATAGAGACAGAGAATTGTCTGTTCATTGGTTAACTCCTTAAATGCCCTCAATAGCTGGGCTGGGCCTGCTCAGGTTCAGGAACTGGCAACTCAATCTGGATCTCTCATGTGGGTAGCCGGGTCTCAAGTATTTAAGCAGGCACCTGCTGCCTCTCATGATGCACATTATCAGGAAGCTGGAATTGAAAGAGGAGCCAGGAATGGAACCCAGGCATTCCAATATAGAATCCAAGCATCCCATGTAGTGACTTGAATGCACATCACCCCACCCAAGCCTCTGGTCCAACTACGATACAGCCTTCTTGTTAAATGAGGAATACGGAAGTCAATTGATATTTTAAAGATATGTTGGCCTCATGTATTTTACTATTGTCAATAACATTAGATTATGATGTGCTTTTAATGGTTCTCTGAAGCCATAGATTTTCTGACTCTGTCCAAAGAAAATTCAGTCCATTCTGTTACTTTAATGAGTCCATAATTACTGTAGATTGTTCAAGCCTCTGCTCCCAAGCACTTCCATCATTGTCAGTGAAATGGGAATAAAAAAGAATAAAATGTCATTCTGATGAATAGTTTAACGGAGATTTTCTTATATATACATGGACACATACACTTATGTGTATGATTTGATTACCAGATGCAGCAGATGCAGCTAATTGCTTACAAAATACATTTGCTTCTGATCTTCACCATGATCTTGTGAGGCGGTAAGATGTGTTACTATTTCACGTTTTTGGAAAATGAAGTTGAAAACCAAAATCACATTACTAGATGTGGAGAGTACACACCTTAAATGTGTACTCTTGACCATGATTCTCAATATAAAGTTAATAGCTAAATTGCAAGCCTTATCTACTACTAAGATTTCAATTTTCTACCACCTTTGCCTTCCATCACTAAGTATAATTGACAGTTGGTCAATCACCTGTTTCAAAAGAATATAGTTGGAACAAAATATTAAGAAATATTTTAAAGTACTCTAGGGACCTTTTATTAGACCTTGCCAATAAATAGGGCTATTCATATTTCAAAGACATTAACTCACTCAAGTCATAATAAGTTGACTAGGAATATGGGCCCTGGTATTAAGTCCATTTCTAATGATATTTTACCAAAAATATCTCTTTGAAAACCTGGTCCTCTGTGAAGAACAAGTGTCAAGTTATATTGCATTTCTTTCTTCAGCCTAATTGTCTCCTTTTAATCTCTTGGAATTTGTAAAATGTAATATCTTTGTGGAGTTAATCTGATAATGAAGATTTGAGTGGATTTAAACTAAATATGAAGTAAATTTCTTAGGTAATAAATGCAACATTGATGGATTTTTAATAAACTTATTTTTAGAGCACTCCGATTTTGGTCTTTCATCTCTATTCTAAATCATTCAAGCCCATCCTTAGCTTGTAGGTTTCATAAATCCACATTAAATTTAAACCTTGAGAGACCTAGCCAAGACTCATACTGGTGTCTGCCAGTATTCCTACAGCTCGCAACATTTGTAAGGACATAGACAAATTTTGATGTCAAATTTATGATTGGTATGAAACTGATTCTGAAGCTTGGACAGATTATCAGTGTTTTCTCGGTGTGTGGGGGGGTAGGATTTCTGAATCAAACAGTTTCTGAAAATAAATTTCCCTAAGAATTCTGTGGAGCTGAAGAACTTAGATAAAGTTGGTGAGAGAAGTTGATGGGTTCCACATGGAGTGTAGTCCTGACCTCTATGACCAACTGTCTCCCAGTTGCTGTTTCCTTGAATCCAGTTCCCACCACATCCTATCATATCCTACCCCATCTTCAGTGAATTACTTTCAACCGGAAAATTGAGGTGATTCCTTTCCAAACTGCATACAAGCAGAGTTCTTTCCTCTCTCTTAGCTGGCTGGCTAAGAGTCAGTATTCTTTCAGGATGTCTTCATGAAAGCATTCACTCTGGATTCAAGAAGTTCAAAAACAATAAAATATACACTCTATATAAACAATAAAATAGACATGATCAATGACATATACAATTCAGCATTTCATATTTCTTAACCAAATAGTCTAAAAAATCACATACTATTTTAATGGCCAAAATGTATAAAATTGCATAGACTTTTACTAGAATGGTTTAATTTCCAATAAATGGTTTTACTTCAATACAAAATTCTACAAATCTCAATACCATGAAAGCTACCATCTAGATTTAAAAAAATGTTTTATTTATATAAGGTGAACAAATATCACTTTTTTTAACAATAATTTTCAACATCATCCTCTTGTCAAGTTCACAGATATTGTTATATTTGCTGAAAATAATTTTAAGGTTGATTTTCTTTGCTATTTAAAATCTTACAATATGGAAAATGTGTAATGTTTCCAGAATATACTCCATATTACATTTTCAAAGAAACTAAAATGATTGAAAACATTATTGGTTATATGCAAAGCTACTAATAATTTATTTTGACTTCTCTTCTCATACTCAAACTTTGTTAAAATATAAGAAGCTCAAAGAACCCCAAGCAGAGCTCCAGAACCCCCACAAAGTTCTCCTGCAATGCATATTGTTGTCAAATTTTCAAAAGTTAAAGACAAGGAAAGAATTCTGAAGATAGTAAGAGAAAAGCATCAAATTATACATAAAGCAAACCAGTTAGATTAACATTAGAGTTCTCAGTGCAAATTCTAAAGAACGAAAGAGAGTGGGATGATATATTCAAGGTCTTAAAAGAAAAACACTTTCAACCAAAATTATTTTCCTTAAGATTTATTCATTTATTTATTTGAAAGACAGAGTTATAGAGAGAGAAAGAGGCAGAAAGAGAGAGAGGGAGAGAGAGAGGTCATCTATCCTCAGTTTCACTCCCCAGATAGCCACAATGGCTGCAGCTGTGCCAATCTGAAGCCAGGAGCCAGGAGCTTCGTCCCGTTCTCCCACGCGGCTGCAGGGGCCAAGGACTTGGGCCATCTTCTACTGCTTTCTCAGGCCACAGAAGAGAGCTGGACAGGAAGAGGAGAAGCCGGGACTGTAAAAAACTGTAAAAAGAGGTAAAGAAGGACATCATATTTTGATAAAAGGCTCCGTTAATCAAGAAGACATAACAATCATAAATGCATGTGTACCTAACACAAGACCTACTAGATATATATAGCAAGACTATTAGACCTAAAGGAAGAGATAGACTCAAATACAATGATATTAGGTGACATCAACACCCCACCTTCATCCAGGGACAGGTCATCCAGACAGAAAGCCAATAAAGGCACATCAGAGTTGAAACATACTACTGAGCAAATGGACCTAACAGACATTTACAGGAAACTACAAAATTGCTACAGAATGCATATTGTTCTCATCAGCACATGGAACATTTTCTGGGATAGACCACATATTAGGCCACAAATCAAGTGTCTTCAAATGTAAAAGATTGAAATCATACCACGTGTCTTCTCAAACCATAAGGCAATACATTCAGAATCAGCAACAAGAACAATACAACATTCATAAATACTTGGAAATTAAGCAACATGCCACTGAATGATCAATGGGTCATTGAAGAAATTAAAAACGAAATAAAAAGCTTTCTTGAAATAAATGAAAATGAAAACCCAACATATCAAAACCTGTGGGATACAGCAAAAGCAGTAATAAGAGAGAAGTTTATAGCATTAAGTGCTTATGTTAAAAAAAGGAAGAAACTTCTGAAATTAAAGATCTAATGATGCATCTTGAAGACAGAAAAACAAGAACAAACCAAAGCCCAAATTAGCAGGAGGCAAGAAATAATAAGGATCAAAGCAGAAATAAATGAAATTGAAACAAAAAAATTTCTTTAAAAGATCAACAAAACAAAAAGTTGGCTTTTTGAGAAGATAAAACATAAAACTCTAACCAGATTAACAAATAAAAACAGAAAATACTCAAATAAATAAAATTAGAGATGAAAAAGGAGACATTACAACCGACATCACTGAAATAGAAATGACCATAAGAAACTACTATAAAGAACTATATGATAATGAGCTGGAAAACCTCAAAGAAAGGGATAAATTCTTGGATTCATATAACTTACCAAGATAAAGTCAAGGAGATATAGACAACCTAAATAGATCCATAACAAACAATGAGATTTAAACAGGAATCAAAAGTCTTCCGTCAAGAAAAGGTCCAGAACCTGAGGATTTTACTACTGAATTCTACAAAACATACGAAGAGGAAGTAACTCCAATATTCTTCAATCTATTCCAAAGTATTGCACAGGATGGAACTCTGCCAAAGTCTTTTTATGAAGCCAACATTACTTTGATACGAAAACCAAAGACACAACACCAATTGAAAACAACAGACCTATTTCCTTAATGAACAGAGGGGCAAAGATTCTCAACAAAATACTAGCAAATTGCATTCAAAACCACATCAAAAAATCATACTCTTGTGTAAATAGAATTCAATGTCATCACAGACATAAACATTTGCAATTTTATTAAGAGTTGTGTACTTCCTTTGGTTCCATAGATCTCCCTTATAACCTGCTGTAAAGGCCTTGCACCACAGCCATACAATAAAGAAATTTCAAAAATTTTAGGGTAAAATGGGGGTTAAAATATAATTTTATTTTGAGGCAAAAAGTTGGAAATATATGCACAGTCTTAGTACACATTTTCTAGACAGATGTGACCTAGTGATTAAGATGCTTGCATCCCACATTTGGATAACGAGTCAATCAATACCCAATTGTTCTGATTCCAGCTTCCCACTAAAGCAGAGCCTGGGAGGCGGTGGCAATGGCTCAAATGATTGGATTCTCATCACTCGATTGACAAAAGGGGATTGAGTTCCTGGCTCCTGGCCTTGGCTGTGCCCAGTTTCTGCAGTGGCGGGCACTTGGGGAGTTAATAAATGGATGGGAGTTCTCTCTATATGTTTACCTATTTCTAATTGTCTTTCTATTGCTCATATATATGCAAAAAATTAAAGAAAAAGCTACTCATTTATAATTCAACTCAAATATGCATTGTGGAATTAGATAAATAGTATTTTTAAACATGCATTTTTCCATTTACTTTTTGAAGACACCTCAAGTGCCTTGATTTCAAAATCGTTCGTTGAAAATAAATTGTCTTTTAACTCCAATTTCCACAAAGTAAACATTTTCTTTCATTAAATTATATTATTTACTTGAAAGGCAGAGAGAGAAGGGGGAAGAGAAAGAAAGAAAGAGAGAGAGAGAGAGAGAGAGAGAAAGAATCTTCTATCTGCTAATTTACTCTCCAAATGTCTGCATTGGGGTCCCGCTGAAGCTAGGAGATGGAACTCAATCCATGTCTCTCACATTGGCAAGGACCCCACTATTTGAACCATCATTCACTGTCTTTCAAGCCCCACTTTAGAAAGAAGCTGGAATGGGAAGGGTAGGTAGGAATCGTATCCAGCACTCCAGTATGGGATGTATGCTCTGTAAGTCTTATCTTGACTGCTATCCTAAATGCCTGCACCTTCCACAAACTTATCGAAGTCACCTGCTGTGGGGAGCAACTCGGACTAGACTGTTACTGGAATTAAGACTTATTCTATGCATCTGCTCTCCCACAATATGGCACTGAGAAGGGAGTAACAACTTCTATGCAGCTGCCTCTTGCCAACTTGAGTGATGACCTGCAGGAGCTGATCCTGCTCCTGATTGGAGGAGAGCAGCGTGCTTGGCGTGTGGGTAGCAGAGTTGGGATTGGTGGAAGAGGACTATAAAGAAGGAGAGAGACAACATGCACCAGGAACATCTATCTGAAGGAACACCTGTGCAGCCCCCGAGAGAGCCGGCCGGCGGTGTGCCACTCCCCCGCGGAAGTGGGGAAAGTGGCAGGGGGAACCGCCCTTCCATGGAGGTGGAAGGGTCGGTAGCCAACCCGGGAAGGACCAGCAGCAAACCCTGGGAGGGCCAAGCAGACAAAAGAACAGCGCAGGGTCCTGTGTCGTTCCTCCACGAAGACGGGGAGCGACAACCTGCTATTGGCATTTTAGGAGTTCTATTGCTAACAGGTCTACACAAGCTCCAGGATGATAGAAAGAGAAAGGCAATATTCATTAACATTGAAGAAAATTAACATAAAGAACATTTATCCAATTTTAATATTATACTTCTGTTCAGGTTAATACACCCAGCAGGATGTTCATAACCATGTTATTTTATATAAGTTACTGGAAAATGTACCTAGTCCTCAAATGTTTCCATAAATTTAAAACCTAATAGCATCTTTGGCCAGAATTTAAAAATACCAGGAGGGGCCAGCCTTGTGGCACAGTGGTTTAAGCCTCAGCCTGCAATACTGGAATCCCACATGAGTGCCAGTTCAAGTCTCAGTAGTTCCACTTCTGATCCAACCTACTACTAATTCACCTGGGAAAGCAGTGGAAGATACCCAAGTGCTTGGGTCTCTGCCACTCATGTGGGAGACCTACATGGAGTATCAGGCTCCTAGCTTTGGACTGGCCTAGTTCCAGAAGCGTTATTCAGAAGTTACTCTTGCTGTAAACATTGTTCTGCCCTAGTCTTATATAATCTTCTCCCACTTTTCATGAGTGGACAGGGATTTCTGTCTGTTTTACTCACACTTGTATCTCTCACTCATTAGAACAGAATATAACAATAATAATATAATATAATATAATATAATAATAATAACAATAGCAACAATGAAAATGGATATTTGCTGAACACTTACCATTGAAACACTACGTAAATTTCCAGGTGAATTTTCTCATTTATCTTTACAAACACAAGAAAATTTAGATCATAAGATTGCTTAGAAAAATGATGAAATACAATAATTGAATGATAACAATTACCTTGATTATGCGAGCACTAACTAATATGCACAAGTATATTACACACTGAATAATTCATTTTTCTAGAACTACACAATTCAATAAAGTATTAAATAGATGTTTTGATGAATTAACTACTATTTGAGATTTCCATATTGTTATTACTTCAAAGCCAACCCTGGTTTAGCTAATGGAGAGCTATCATACTTAACCTAAATTTTATAATAATTATTAATTTTCTTGTGTAAATGAGACAAAGAATATAATACTTATACAGACTAGCATATAAGGAGTGCTCAAGAAATGTTGATTATTATTTCCTAAAATATGATTATCCTGTAAGGGCTTAAAAAACTATCAGGCAAATCAATAATGCGTTGTTAATGGTCAAGATTTGTGTTTCGGTTAAGAATATGTGACTGTGGAGAGTGAGTATTTGGCCTTGCTTTCAAGAAGTTGGTTGAGACATTGACATCATTGATTGGACTTATGTCTGAATTTGAGTTCCAGCTCCACTCCTGATTCCAGTTTCCTGCTAATGTGCACTCTGGAGGCAGCAGTAGTACTTCAAGTTGTTGGGGTCCTATCACCCATGTGGGAGACCTGGGTTGAGTTTCACGCTTCTGGCTTAAGCCTGGTCCAGCCCCAGTTATTGTGGGAACTTAGGGAGTGAATCAGAACAAGGGAGGTCTCTTTTTCTGTCTGTTTTTCTCTTACTATCGCTCAAATAAATAGATAAATAAAAGAAAAACATAATACATTGTGCATTTTTTGCTTGGAAATGTCAGTTTTACTTACTTAGTTGAGGAATAGTGTATTGAGTATATGCTAATACTTCTTTTGCAGAGGACAGTTATAGATGTACACATATACTCCCCATAACTGTGGTCACCATTTTGACAAGTGTACTCAGGGTAAACAAGGCATGGTACTTAATATTTGATTTAAAAGATATTTATTAAAGCTTAATTAAATGAGAATCTGTGGAATCTCAACTGTCTTGCCATTTTAGTATTTTGTCCAATGACT
Organism: Oryctolagus cuniculus; assembly: GCF_051225735.1. Classification (NCBI taxonomy): domain Eukaryota; kingdom Metazoa; phylum Chordata; class Mammalia; order Lagomorpha; family Leporidae; genus Oryctolagus; species Oryctolagus cuniculus. The sequence goes on along the minus strand of NC_142874.1, from coordinate 73,920,194 downwards.
ACAAAATTCATATCAAGTAGTAATGATGGGGGGCCAGCTTTGTGACATAGCAGGTAAAGCTGCTGCCTGTGATGCTGGCATCTCATATGGTCTCCAATTTTGTGTCCCAGCTGCTCCACTTCCAACCCAGCCCCTGCTAATGGCCTGGGAAGGCAGTGAAAGTTGGTCCAGGTGCTTGGACCCCTGCACCCACGTGGGAAACCAGGATAAATCTCCTGGCTCCTGTCTTTGGTCTAGCCCAGTCCTGGCCATTGCAGTCACCTGAGAAGTGAACCAGCAGATAAAAGATTCTCTCTCTCTCTCTCTCTCTCTCTCTCTCTCTCTCTCCTCTTCCCTCTCCCTGGCTATCATTTCTTTCTTTTTTCTTAAAGATTTATTTTTTTAATTTTTTGAAAGACAGAGTTACAGAGAGAAGTAGAGACACAGAGAGAGGTCTTCCACCTGCTGGTTCACTCCCCAGATAGCTGCAACAGCTGGAGCTGTGCCGATCCGAAGCCAGGATTTTCTTCTGGGTCTCCTACGTGGGTGCAGGGGCCCAAGGACTTGGGCCATCTTCTACTGCTTTCCCAGGCCATGGCAGAGAGCTGGATTGGAAGAGGAGCAGCAGGGACTAGAACCAGAGCCCATATGGGATGCTGGTGCTTCAGGCCAGGGCTTTAACCCGCTGCACCACAGCGCCGGCCCCTCTCCTTTCTTTCTTTAAACCTGACTTTCAAATAAATAATATGTATTTTTTAAAAAAGGCACTAGTGACAATAAAGGAATTTATAAGATATAAGGAGGGGTCTAAGTATTACATCTTTGAGCTCTTTAAAGCAAGGTTTCTTTCCTTATACTGAGAAGGCTCCCTATGCCTTCTGGATTTTTTAAAAATCTGGGAGAGAGAGAGAGGGAGGGGGAGGGAGAGAGAGAGCTAGTTCTCATCTGCTGGTTCACTGCCCCAATGCCCACATTGGCAGGAGGGGAGAAGTAAGTGCTGGGAGTTGGGAACTCAATCCTGGCTTACCACACAGTTAGTAAAACTCAATTATTTGAGCTGTCACCACTGCTTCCCTGGGTCTGCTCTAGCAGGAAGCTGGACTCAGGAGTCAGAGCTTAGTATCAAACCCAGAACCTCTGATGTGGGTCACAGGCATTCTCTTTTCTTTTTTATTTGAAAGGCAGAGTTCCAGAGAGAGAAAGAGAAAGAGAAAGAGGAGAGAGAGAGAGAATCTTCCATTTGTTGGTTCATTCCCCAAGTGGCTGCCACAGCTGGGGCTGGGCCAGGCCCGATCCAGGAGCCAGGAGCTTCAGCTGGGTCTCCCACACGGGCACAGGGACCCAAGGACTTGATCCAGGAGCCAGGAGCGTCAGCTGGGTCTCCCACATGGGCACAGGGCCCAAGGACTTGCATCATTTTCTGCTGCTTTCCTAGGAGCAGTGGCAGTGCTGGAACAGCCAGCACAGTGGCGGCTCCTATTTTTTTCTTTTTATTGGCTAACTGGCCCAGAATCTCTATTCCTGTAGCAAGAACAGTAAGCAAGAGCAATAAGAAATATTGGAATCGAACCTTTCTCATGCACTATGTTTTCCTTTTATTTCAGTGTTTGGGACAATGCTGACAAGAAAATCAGACAAGGAGTATCATGTTCTTGAGACAGAGGCAAAATCTTTCAGATACGTGTGTTTCTTTCACAATAAAACAAAAGCTGTAGGTCCATGGCTTGCGAAAAACAGTAGGTTCTTTTGCTGACAAAATCCATAAGAGCTCTATAAAGGATATTATCAGTATGTGAAAAGTATTTCCTAAGAGTAAGGTTTGTTTCCACTCATTGTTCATGAACATGGTAAAAATTAGAAGTATATTAGAAGTATATTATAAGTATATTATTAAAATGTTGATGTTGTGTAGGTATTGTGTCCATGTAAAATGTTGAAAATTCTTCCATAAGTGGAAAGTTGTTCTTTTTGCACATCTGATATGTGAAAGATAAAATTGTTCACTATCTTGGCTCTTTAGGTGACTGCATACGCAGTGGTGACTAATCTCAGGTTTTGACTGACCTTGTTAAAAGACTTAGGCTGACTGTCAAGGCAGGTATTTCAGAAGACCACAGCTAGAAAGCTGTATGCACACAATCACCAACACCAACCATAGTCATCTGTTTCTATATATTTCCCTTTTTTACCTATTTCTTTATGAGTATGTTTCATATTTTCATAATTATGAGGCTGATACAACTGTCATTGGTACACCTAAGTGTTGTAAAACATGTTTGTTATTACTGCCTATTTCATTGTGTAAAATGACCTATGAACTGTTCTGTCATATTTTTATTTGTTTCTCAAATGAATTTCTCTTTTAAAAATGTACATAAGTATAATTAAAAGTATTATGATTTTTTTCTCAGGGTGATAGCTTCAAGAATTAAAAATAATTTATTTAAAAAAAAAAAGCATGTAGAGTAAGGTCTGGAAACTTCAAATCTGGAAGGGAACTGCTGAAGGTTGAGGCTAATGTTCAAAAGAACAAAATTAGAGTCAGAAGTTGCAAGACAGTCCCTGACTAAGCATATATAATGGGCAGCAAGATTCCGTGGGTGTGGTGAGAGTGTATGAAACTACTGAGCCAGTTTTTGGCTAGGTCTCAGGATCTGGGTCTGGAAGATGATACTCAATTTGTAAAAACTGCTTTTGACAGCTCTTGTACTTCTACTGCAATTACTCAGTGTGAGGGAGTCCCCTTGCACATTAGGAGGCCTAAGGATTAAGGCGAAGGATGTGGTATCACCACAGGGCATAGGCAAGGTCATACAATGTCCTATGTACTACATTTGGTTTCTGAAAGATCCAGCTCTTTAACTCCCTTTTTGTCTTCACAGTCTGGGGTTGATAGGAACAGGGCAGTTGGTGCTGTAAGATCTGGAACAAATCGCATTGACATGAACTCAACATAAACCACATGTTCACTACTGATTTCAAACTTTGTGTTCTTCAAAAGATTTCAAAGACATAATCTACTTTCTTTAACAATTAAATGGACCTTTTGTCAGCATCCAACAGGGAACATCCCTTGTTTCCCTTAGGGAAACGCTACCCCTCACACATCCCTGGTTCTATTATGTTGTTTTACTTTTCTGTACTTTTGATGATTTAAAAATACCTTTTTCTAACACATTTTGATTTGTTACAAGTAAATTATTTATAAAGATAAAAGTTTATAATACTTGCTTCTAGAACTTATTTCAAACCCGTTAGTCTTTAATTAGTATTTCATTTTCATTAATTATTTTCTTAAGGCTCAGAAATTATGTGTCCCATCACATGGTCCCCCAATGTTCAATTAGGTTTTGAAATTTTATTTTTGATCAGCAGAAAGATACTTATTGAAGTGATATGCTGTCAGTTTGCTAACTCATATAGAAGAGGCATTGATTCAGATTGTTTGCCAATTTTTTAGTGTGTCTTCTACCATTCTACTCACACTTTAAGTTTTAATGGATGAAATACTGGCTTTTCTCTCATCCCAGAACCCCTGATCTTCACGCAACCTTAGAAATGAACAAACAAAAAAATAAATAGGAATTTGAAATAAATCTGGAGAAAGGACACACATTCTGCTTATTTCCACCTAACTTTCATTTTCAGACATTCAGGCTTTAATTTGCAGAGCTTTTTGGCCTTTGTCCCAAGCCTTTACAATTCACATTATAGAGAGGCGCTGCTTTCTTTTATCTTGTATACATACACGCTGAGTACCCTAAAGGGGTAATTAATGATAATTGATTACCATTCTCATTATTTTTAAAGTAATACCAAAAATTACAACAGTATTAGGTACAGGGACTCATCTTTAAAATGCTTTACAAATCCGAGCTAATTTGCCATTGTAACTCTCCAGGAATGGCTCTCTCTACAAAGGGTGAGCTAAAAGGTTAAGTGAGGAGCTTAGGGCTGCTGAATGAGTTAATACCATTTCTGGGAGTAGATCACAGATTGTCAGGTTCCTGCCTATACGCTCCAATTAGAAGACTGCATTCATAAGACTGGCTCATTGAAAAGTCTGAACCAGAGTGGATTTTACTCAAGGCATTTTTTCTTTTTTGAAAATAGCTAGATAAAATATATATCTGAGCTATTTAATTTTAATGTTCTTTTTCTGAATATATTAATTGTGAAACACTTAAAATGTACACAAATGTGAAGAATGAAAGAATAACCACACACCATTCAGAGATAACCATTTTAATAAAATTTCATGTAGATGTATATTTTGGGTACATAATTTTTTTAATTTACCAAATTGAGAATTGTATATGTGTGTGAAAACATTTCATTGTCAATTGCTTTTTTTCCCTAAGTGATAGAAAATGCAAAGTGCCAGAACAGACAGAGTTGAAACTTGAGGAAAATGGGAAATGTTTGCATAATAGGGAGTTTGGAACATGAAAAATGAGGGCTTTGAATATGGCACAAAGGAAACTTTACCAGTAGGCAGACATTTGGCACAGTGGTTAAGTTGTATCTTGGGATACTTGCATCCCTGATTTGAGTCTTGATTCCCCTTTCAATTTAGTTTCTTGCCAATGTACACCCTGTGAGGCAGCAGTTGATGGCTCAAGTTCTTGGGTCTCTGTCACTTACATGGAAGACCTGATTGAGTTTGAAGTCCTTGGCTGTGTCTGGCTCTAATCCTAGCTGTCGGGGCATTTAGGGGAGTGAACCAGCACATAGATAAAATATCTCTTTCTCCCTCTCCCCCTCTCTGACTCTTAAATAAAGAAATATATCATTTTTTAAATACAACCAGAAGTAGTTGTCACACAAAGTAATTTTTATTTATAGCAAATAAGAAGAGCATAGGGAATTGTTTCCAAAGCTGTAAATGCTCCCAGCAAGAAAAAACAGTTACCTCTTCTTTGGAGTGAGGAATGAAAATTCACAGGGGAAAGCTCTTTTTTAAAAATTGTTATTTATTTACTTACTTAAAAGGCAGAGTGATAGAAATCGAGAGAGGGACGAATAGTTTCCATCTGTAGGTTCCCTCCCCAAATGGCCACAAAAGCCAGAGATCTGTCAGACGAAAACCAGGAGCCTGGAACTCTTTCTGGGTCTCCCACATAGGTAGCAGGGACCCAGGCTCTTGGGTCATCTTCCATTGCTTTCCCAGGTGCTTTATCAAGAAGCAAAGAGGGAAGATTTATTTATTTATATGTATATAAGCTCATGCAAGTACAGTTTGGATACATGCTCTCATATACATCATGTTATGGTAATGCGACATAGTTCTATTGAGGCAGAGGTCTTCAAGTTAAGCAAAGGATGCTTTTGAATGTTTCCTGACCCATCTGTGCAGGCATCACTCTTATGGTGGGTTAGAACCAGTTGAGGAAAGCTGGTGATGGCATCTCTCCTGGGAAATAACTGAAAATGACTTTGAAAGACATTAGATGCTTTGGAAGTTTTATGAACTTGACTGAAAACAGTCAAGACAAAGCCTTTTGACCTCCTTGGGGCATAAGCCAGGGAAAAAGCCTTCATTCTTGAACTTGAATATCCCCACCCCTGAACTCCATCCATGTTTCCCACGTGGGTTTCAGGCAGCCAGTACTAGGACCATCATGCCCTATATTTCCAGATGCATTAGTAGGAAGCTGGATCAGAAGTAGAGCAGCTGGAACTTAAACTGGCACTCTGATGTGGGATGCCAGAATTGCTAGCTCCAACTTAGTCTGCTGCCCCACAACGCTGACCCCCAGAATATATTCTTGGTAGGGAATAATTTTCTACATACTGCCTCTGGTTCTGTAAGTATAAATATGATTTATCCACCATTATCTACACACTTCAGTGCTGCACACTATAAAATGTGCTACCATTGTGGTCTCTGTCCTTGCAATATTTTGTCATGGCACAGAAAGAGGTAGCCGTATGCTGAAATCACTTTGGCTAGCAATGACTTAACCAAACAAGAAGTAGTGTGAGTGGGAAAAATTGTCCATGTAAGCCTCCACCAAATGGATCTCCAACTTAACTTTCCTTTAGTTATGTCCCCAAAAGGCCTAGGACCATTTCTTTTTTTTTTTTTAAAGAAATTTAACCAATGAATTTTAATAGCAACAATTTTTTCTCAAGAAATTATATATCTTTATTTAATAAATATGAATTTTCAACATCAACCCAGCCAGAGGGAAAGTTGGAGACAAAGAACCATTTAATGAAATATGAATAAAAATCTTATTTTAAAAATGTTATAATAAGTACACAACTGGGTGTCTGGTTAGCTCAGTTGGTTAGAGTGTGGTGCTAATACTGCCAAGATAATGTGCTCAATCCTTCAATAGGACATTTCCTTCTAGTGAAAATTAATCTTGCTGCAATCATTTCACTTCCAGACATAGCTTCTTTGACATAAATAAACACATAAATATCAGAATGTATTTCCAGGTTCCCTCGAGATCTTGGAAGAAGCCTGTAGAGGGGCTGGTGCTATGGCATTAGTGGGTAAAGCTGCCGCCTGTGGTGTTGGCATCCCATATGGGCGCCAGTTAGAGTCCCGGCTGTTCCACTTCTGATCCAGCTCTCTGCTGTGGCCTGGGAAAGCAGTAGAAGATGGCCTAAGTCCTTGGGCTCCTGCACCCATGTGGGAGACCCAGAAGAAGCTCCAGGCTCCTGGCTTCAGATCAGTGCAGCTCCAGCTGCTGTGGCCAACTAGGGTGTGAACCAGTGGATGGAGGAACCCTCTTCTCTCTCTCTCTCTCTCTCTCTCCCCCTTTCTCTCTTTGTCTCCACTTCTCTCTCTGTGTGACTCTGACTTTCAAAAAAATAAATAAATCTTTTTTTTTTTTAAAGAAGCCTATGGAAAGGAAATTTGCTGAAGATTAAGCTTCAGTAGTTTCATGGTAAAGCCTCCTTCCTCAGATTGTTTTATTTACCAACTCAAGGCTACCCTATGAGGTAAATACTAGCATTGTCCCCAGAAATTTTAAGCAACTTGCCAGAGGTCACAAATCTAACAAGAGCTAGAACCATGATTTAACCCTCAGTAATTGAATATAGAGCCCAAAACATTCAACTGAATGCTTACCAGGAAAAGAAGCTATATAGAGCACTTTGAATTGATTACTTATTGTCAAAACAATAATACACAAAAAATGGGAAAGATCAAAGTCCAGATTGTTATCTGCCTAAAGCCAACCACTGGCAAGGAATTGAAGTGGGATTCAAATTCAGGTATGTCTACAGATTCTGAGTATTTAAGCACTTCTGTACATTGCCCAGACATTGTTCTTATATCATGCTTATTATATGAATACATTAAGGAGACTAGAAAATTAACTTTTAAAAGATTTATTTATTTGAAAGGCAGAGCAACAGACGATAACACACACACACACACACACACAGATCTTCCATCTGCTGGTTCACTACCCAAATGGTCCCAACAGTTAGGTATAGACCAGGTAAAAGGTATGTGCTGGAACTCCATCCTCATCTCCCATGTGAGTGGTAGGGGCCCAAGTTTTCATGCCATCATCTCTTCCTTCCCCAGGAGCATTTCCAGGAAGCTGGATCAAAATTGAGTAGGTGGAACTGCAGCCAACTCTCCAATATGAGATGCCAGTGTCAGAAGCAATGACTTAATCTGCTATGCTACAATGTCAGCCCTGAATATAAAGTTTTAAGTGATTCAAAGCAAAATAAAAGATTTTTTTCATTTGTATAGAGCTCCTAGGGCTAGACTTCTAGATCTCTTGTAGAGTACACACTCACTTTTTTTTTGTTAGTATGCTTTCATGAAAGCTCACATTGACAATAAGATTGATGATCTCTTACAGATGGAATGGCATGATAAGATATGTTTTAGTAAAGATGTAATGGCCATTGGGTTAAGAGAATAAAAAGAGACTAAATTAGAGGGTTATCTACACAGAAGAGAAAAGTCAAAAGGAAAGACTTTTCTTGAGGAGAAAAAATGTTGGTGAAAGATGATGTAAGTTCAAAAGTAAAGTGAAACAGAAAGTGGAGAGTGAGTTAGGTATTTTGAGGTAGAATGAGATAAGTTTAGATTCAGAAATAAGTTAGCATGGGGTCTTTGGAGCTACATTAAACTTTTGAGATCATCATAGAACCTCCTTGTTCTATGATGGAAGAATTTTGAGACCTGGATGTGGAGTGACTCATCCAAAGTTATCAGCTGGTAAGTGTCACAGCCTGTGCTTGAGCTATGGGAATGCACAGCTGCTACTGAAAACTTTAAGAGGCAAAGTCTTGTTGGTGCTTAGGAAAAAAACATGCAGGCCAAGTACAGGAGAGGTGATGCTTATTTAGGAATTATCCTAAGACATGGTGGTCAAAATCAGGCAATAGGTGAGATCATCAAAGATGAGAGTATATAGAAATATAAAGAGATATGCAATTGACCATCCACATTCAGGGATTCAGAATCCGCAAGCTTAAACAACCATGGGTGGAAAATATTTGAAAAAAAAAATCTGCATTGAATACATACAGACTTGTTTTTCTTGTGATTCTTCCCTGAAACAAACAGTACAACAAATGTCTACAAAGCATTTATCTGGTATTAGGTATTAGGTATTATAAGTAATCCAGTGATGACTTAAAGCGAGAGGATATGAGCAAGTTATTTGCAAATACACCATTTTATACAAAGGACACAAACACCCAATGATTTTGGTCTCTAGGAAATCTTAGAACCAATCCCCCATAGATACTGAAGGATGATTCTACTCAGATACAAATGGGTAAAAGTCAGGGTTGATGGCAGAACCAGGGTTGGAAGGAAGTGGAGATAGTGTTAGTGAGGGAATATGGGAGCAAGAGTCAATGGAACAAAGAGGAAATTCAAAGAGTGGAGGGAGCTGGAATTCTAGTCTAGGGAGAAGGAATGGCAAGCAGGTCTGGGTGGCCCAAAGAGCCAACTATCCAGGAAGAATCAAAGACTAGGATTGGGAGATTATTTAAAATTTTCAAGAAGTAGTCAGAGCTGTTGTAATTATGTTAGTTTTCTAAAAGTTTGGTATAAAGGGATTTTTGTCAGAAGTTATGGTAGGGATTTTCCTGCAAAGTTTAAAGTGCTTCCCTATTCTTTAAATTTATTGCTACTTTAACATTTTTATTTGATTCAATTATAAGAGGTGTGCAGGAGATAGTTTCAGCAGGTATAGTTAATGTGAACCTAGCAAAGAGCAGAACACAATCTTGGGTTCTTTGACGGAGGGGCTATTTATCTTTGTATTTTCTGTGCCTGGCACTGGTTGCTGGTGAATAGGAAATAGATAAATTGTGCCTGATTAGTAATGGAGTGTTTAGTTTTAGAATCTTTGATTCGTTGATTTCCTGACTCTTGAATTTCAATCAGTTCCCTCTCTATGACAACCAACAAAGTTGAAATTGGTATTTAAATATTCTATATAAAGAGGAGAAGGAAATAATATGAGTTTGTGGATGGAAATAATCTGTTAAACCATGTAATGTTATTAAGCCTCTCCACCAATGTCTCCCCTAGAGAGTGGTTACTTGATTTGCATGGACTTAAATCCAAACTCCAGGAGTTTGACAAATGAGTCAGATTAATTCGATCTCCTTTGCCACAAGGCAGATAACTTACTCTTGGGTCAGTTGAGTGCAAGACATTTGCATGGCCATGGAGATTATCTCAAGAATTGTCTAATAGGCACAAAAGTCAGGATATTTTCTAGGAATTTTGACATCTCTTTTCCTCTTTTGGGGGTTGCTATTGATGTCAACAGTCAAAATAAAGCAAAAATTAACTGCTCAATGCTCCTTCGGTGGCTTCATTTTCCTAAAACTTGAGCTAGCAAATAATATCCTGGGTAGGTGGAGAGGAGAGAAAGTGGTCCTTCTAGGCTGGGAAAGGAATGGTGCTGTGTGGGCATGGGCAAATGGCACTTTGCTCCCTAACAGAGCCCCTGGAAATGATTGCTGCCAAGTACACTGGGCAGGGCAAGTTTGACCCACTAGAAGTTGACAAAATTGTCTGTGCCCAAGAGTATTATAGCAAGATCAGAATGGCCAGTCCTGAAGGATCCAATTAGGCTAGAACCCTGTGTGTTTCATCGGCACCAACTGTGGAAGATGACCAGGGTGACCCAAAGGGCCTCTGGTGTTTTTAAGCTTATGTAAAACTCTAGGACCTTTGTATGACTTTTCTTAGAGGAGCCTAGTAAAGACTGAATTTGAATAATTTCTTTCAGCTTTACCTGAAAGAAAATAAAGAAATTTAGTTTTTAAATGTTGTTTTCTTGAATTTTTGAACTATGAATTGTACTCTCTTCAGTTAACTTCTACATTATGGTAAAACCATAATGACTAATCTACAGTAGCCTAAACATAGAAGTGCCCAATAATATGATGAATGGATGGATGGAAGAAAGCACACAACCTTTTAGAGGCTAGGTTTGAAAGTTAGCTTTCTAACAGAAGCTATAGCAGTGCCCATTGAAAACTAAGCATAATGAATTAATGCTCAAAGATAATCCAAATCCTATATTAATCTGCAAAGATCACATGTGGGAGGGTTGTAATTTCAGTAATTTCAGTTATACAAAGAATTATTAAAGTACATTAACTTGGCATTAGTCTACATCTGGGTCACTGTGGCCAAACAAAACTGAGTAAAAAGAAAACAAGAGAATTCCAAATTTCATGGAGTCAGAGCTGTGTGCTCTGTCATCCAAACACAACAAGACTGCAGGTGCAGGCATGGAGACAGAAGTCACAGAAATCTTTAGAAGTCACAGTGACCTTTAGAATCACTGAGTTTATTCACTGCATAGAAGAGTTAACCAAATGATTGAGTGGCTCTAGTGTGGTTGAGAAGCCTTGGCTTATTTTTCCCAAAATGGGGATTGTCCTTTTGGAAAACCCTATAAATTAGGTTTTGATTTAGGAACTACTTTGCCTATTAGTTAACCCTGTGAAAATAGCAGTGCAGCTGTACAATTAATTCATCGTGAACTTTTTAAAGAATTTGAAGTGTTTTTCTAATGCTTTCAACAGGACACTAAGTTTAAATTCTGTGCTGAATTTCCTGCAATCCAGGGGGTGTTCTATTTTAGAACTGAAACTTCCCTAATGGTTTCATTCTAATGGACTCATGTTGAATGTGAAGTGTTAAGCATCTGGCTTAGGGGCGGGTGCTGTGGCACAGCAGGTTAAAGCCCTGGCCTGAAGCACCAGCATCCCATATAGGCGCTGGTTCTAGTCCCGGAGGAAGAGGAAGAGGAAGAGGAGGAGGAGGAGGAGGAGGAGGAGGAGGAGGAGGAGGCTTCTCCTCTTCTGATCCGTTCTCTGCTATGACCTGGGATAGCAGTGGAAGATGGCCCAAGTCCTTGGGCCCCTGCACCCACATGGGAGACCTGGGGTGAGGGTGCTCCTGGCTTCAGATCGGCTCAGCTCTGGTCATTGCAGCCATCTGGGGAGTGAATCAGCAGATGGAAGACCTCTCTCTCTGTCTCTACCTCTCTCTGTAACTCTGTCTTTCAAATAAATAAAATAAATATTTTTTTAAAGAAAGAGAAGACATCTACCAGCTTAGTAACTTAAAAAAAGAATCTGGCTCACTCTATAATTTATTAGATTTTATCTGAAATATGATAAATAATTACATAGGATAGTTAGCATTCTTAAGAGACTATATTCAATTTAACCACCAGGGGAGCAATATTCTTGTTGACATAAAAATGGACATATTCTGAGTGTTTTCATAACAACGCATTGTAAAAATATGTCAAGAATGTGCTTCATGTAAACAAAAGTGCTCCATACTTTCCTAGTTCTCTTCTTCATATGATGAAAAATGTCATCCAAAATTGCCCTGGGAGGTTAAGGATTTTTAGTTTTGAGGAAGGAAAGAAGGCAGCTATTTAAATTACAAAAGACTTTAGGGGGCACAGAGTAGGGAAGGGTAAAGAAAGTGGGGTTGAGCCTGCCCAGACAGAGGGCAGGGCATTGAAGCCAGGCTTCACTCCCTCTGAGCAGTGGGCAGAGTCCCTTCAGAATCTGTTTCTTGGTGGAGCTGCAGAATTCCATGTGGACCCTGATAAGGTGGATGGGGGACCTGCAGAGAGGCTCCTTGGTGCAGTTTACAGTGCATTGTCTTAGCAGGTGGGACTGTCCCAGGTGCCGGATTTCAGGAGCAATAAACATTTCACTAGCCTTTAGATTATCTATCTGCACCCTGTTTCACTGGGCCAGGGGTTCAAACCCAGTGACTTCAGGGGTTCTATCAGGCCTCAATGGCCTAATAGGTTCTAACAGACCCCCAGATAGATATACCTAGATGACATATTAAGTGCAGAATTACTATATGCCAATAGAAAGAAACATTTAAAAAGATGTAACTCCACAAGAATCTCAGATGGGTTGATTATTCTAAAAATAAGCAAGATTGAAAAGCAAGCATATAGGCTGTTCTGTGTTAAGAACAGCTTTCCATTGCTCTGGGTACATGAGAAATTTCCAAAGAAATAGCATCTGTCTTCATTTGGGATGATGTGTTTTTTAATCTTACAGGAACAAGTCTATTCTACTATTTGCTTCTATCCATTCTTATCCATTACTTATAAAGTTTGAAAGACAGGGGAGCTGGAACAAATATAGAGGAATAAGAAAATTTGCACTATATAGCCGAACTGGTTCCAAGGGGTCACTTAGCAGAATTTTCCAGTTTGCCTTGAGCAGGGATTTTAAACTGTTGGTCAATGGAGGGAAGAATAAGGAGAAAGGTCAGGCAAACAGTAAATTTTCCCTCTCTAGCTTTGTTTTACAAAATTGATCAAGGGCCACAGGGGACTTATTTTCCATGAAATTGGATTTTTTCTCTCTCTGTCCGTGACAATGGGTCAAAGTTTTAACTCATTAAGAATATCATGAATGTCTCAGAATATGGTAAATTCATCTAGACAAAATGACACTAGTTCTAATTTTTGAAAGCTCCTTCTGCTATCATGAGAAGTCATTGACCTGAATGTGTGGGACCTGTTCTAAGTCACTGCAGTTGATCACTCTTTCTATTCTTCTTTACTACAATCATGTTTTCAAAAACACACTAGGGACTATCACATCACTCCAATTATTGTTCAACTTATTTTTGAAAGGTCAATAATTTGACATGGAAAATTATCTTCTTATATCACTATCAGTTTTCAGTAGCAAGAAGATGAAGGAGGGCTGTATTGTGACGCAGTGTATTAAGCTGCTGCCTGCAATGCCAGCATCCCATTTCAGATTGCCAATTCAAGTACTGGCTATTCTGCTTCCATTTCATCATAAGAGGCAGAAAATGATGGCTCAAATGCTTGGGCCCCTGCCACCAACGTGGGATACCCAATGGAGATTTGGAGTCCTCATTTCCACCTAGCCCAGTCCTGGCTATTGCAGGCATTTGGGAAGTGAATCAGTAGAGGGAAGATCTCTCTTGCTCTCTCTCTTTTGCTCTCTCAGTTTGCCTTTAAAGTACGTGAATTGAAAAAAAAAAAATCAATGATGAAAGACCTCAAATCATCTCTAATAGCCTCATTTTGTTATATGCCTGGGTTTGTCTCAGATAAAAAAATGACAATTCTGTAATGTATACTCTTATTCTTCTGAACTCTCCTAAAGTGTCTCTGCTTTTTCTTTTGTAGTATATTTCCCTACCTGTGACAAGGTTCAGGACACACTCCCCTATAAGGCACCTTGAAATTTGAGCAAACAGAAGGAGAAGGTCACAGTAACTAGAATGAATTACCTTGGGCCTCTCTCCTCTGAAACAGTCTACAAAATCTAGTTGACCTTCTCCTGAAAATAAATAAGATCCACTTTTCAAAGGGGCCCTCTCTGTTCACAAAAGAAAGAAATTACCTTATCTCAGAGGACACAAAGGCATAGAGAAGACTCAGAACATAGCTTTGTTTGTTTTCTGTTTATTATTGTTAGACCACTGACCCTTTTTGGTCCAAGCATATTTCTCTACAACTGTGCACCTCGTCAGAATTAGTATAAAATATGCAGACAGTCCACAACTTGCAATGGTTCAATTTAGGGTTTTGCAGAAGTGCTGTGCATAAAGTAGACACTCTACTCTGAACTTTGATCTTTGCAGATAAGCAGTATGCAGTCAGATCCTCTCAGGCTGCAGGATAGCAGCAGTGGTCTGCAGCTCTGCGTCAGTGCTGCTAAGCCATGATGTTTTGCAGGTTAGGTGCATTCAGTGCATTTTCAACTTTCATTATTTTCAGCTTACAATGTGTTTGTAACCCCACCATACATAGAGGAGCAGCAGAACTCAGTTTTATTTCCTTGGGTCTTCATTCCTGAAGATTCTTTGTGTCACGTAAAATTTGTGTTAAATACAGTTGGTTGTGCTTTTCTCCTGCTAATGTTTTTGTGTTGAGAGTCTCCTCCATAAACCTAGAGATAGCTGAGGAAAAGAAATTATTTGTTTTCTTCCCTACACTCAGCAGCTGCCTTTGATAGTTTTCTGAATTAAATTTTGTCTAAGGTTTTTGTCATTTGTATATTAGAACGTTCAAGGCATTACAGTGAAGTACTGGGATATTATAAGTCAATGGAATAGGTCAATCCTTCAAAATGTCTCATTTATTAAAAAAATTTTATTTTCAAGTGTTTTGGTATTAGAGACTTCCAATAGATTCTCTTTTTCTACAATGAAATCTGTGCTTTTCCTTTGCTGAGCTTAGTAGAGTGGAGAGGAAGATTGATGAGGAACTTTCAAAAATTTCTTGGGAAAAATAGAATTATGGAAGAACTGTGCATAGATTTCAAAATTTCCTGTGTGGAAACAAACTTATATTTTAATCCCATGTTTCCATTTAACTTTTGAAGTTCCTATGTATTTTTTAGTACTTGCAGATGAATAAAGGCAGTGGACATTAAATTTGAATAAACACAGCTTTTATCTTAAAAATGCTCACCAACAGAGATCATTCCAAGTTTTCTGGTCTCCTTGCTGCTGTTGTTGTTGCTGCTGCTGCTGCTTTTAAAGATTTATTTATTTAATGAAAATCAGAGTTACAGAGAGGCAGAGGCAGAGAGATAGAGAAAGTCTTCCATCTGCTGGTTCACTCCCCAAACGGCTGCAATGGCTGGAGCTGGGCTGATCTGAAGCCAGGAACCAGGACCTTTTTCCAGGTCTCCCACAAGGGTGCAGGGGCCCAAGGACTTGAGCCATCTTCTACTGCTTTCCCAGGCCATAACAGGGAGCTGGATTGGAACTGGGAAAGCTGGATCTTGAACCGGTGCCTATGTGGGATGCCGGTACTGCAGGCAGAGGCTTAACCCATTGCTCTGTAGTGCTGGCCCTGGTTTCCTTGCTTCTTGTGATAAGGCACCATTTATTTTTTTAATGAGAGTCAAGTGGAAAATGAGGGAGGCTTTTGACTGTAATCCATTAACATGTGAGGGCAACCAATACGCATGCCACATGCCATCGAAATCATCTGAGCATTTGAATTATTTCTAGAACAGTGTGAATTTAGTAAGAAATAGTTAATTTTCTTCTGATTTTTCCACTAGTTTTCCCAAGGAGAGAAAGAGAATTCGGCTTTTGAGCTTACCTACTCATAAATGACAGATAAATCTTAGCACCGGGAGTAATTCCACTTCCATTTCCCAAGACTGATACTACAGAGTGATATGGCCTTCTTCCCACCCTATTGTAAGAGAGTGCCTTTGAGAGTTAGCTTATCCAAGTTCACAATAGAACACTCCATTAGTCATGAGCAACACCTATTAAAAAGTCAGAGTCTCAGAATTCTATAAAATCATTCATTTCAGTATTTTTATTTTTGACATTCAAAATATATTTTCAGGAATTCAAATTCCAGGCCAATATTAAATTCCCATGACTTCTTTCCTTCAGCTCCCTAGGAAAGTACATTTGAAGCTTCTCTAAATGGCTTAGTGGAACATCACAGGCATGGCGCTTGCTTCTCGGGGCTCAGGCTTCCCGCTGGCAGATGAGAATCTCACGGTCACTGCCCTCAAAGGTATGCTTTCAGAAAATGTAAAAGTTTAAAACAAATATGGAATATTAAAACATTTAATCGTATACACTTCATAATTCGTACTATGACAGATAATCTGTCCATGAGATGAGATGCTTATAAGAACATGAAGTTTATACACACTGTACAACAGGTGCTAGAACACAGCAATCCTGATCATCTGCTCTTCTAAAAACTTTGTTCAGTTTTTCAGCTCGCAGCAAGACATGCTCAAGTTATGAAGCCACAAGCCAGGCAAGCCAAGGTCATATGGAATAGCTATGGAAAATATCCTTTAATCTTGCTCTAGGCTGTAGTAGAGCAGCATCAGTTTTCTTCTAAATTTTAAGAAGCAGAGCATTTATTTTTATTTTTATTTTTTTATTATTATTTTTTTTACAGCCAGAGTGGACAATGAGAGAGAGAGACAGAGAGAGAGGTCTTCCTTTTGCCGTTGGTTCACCCTCCAATGGCCGCCGCGGCCGGCACGCTGCGGCCTGCGCACCGCGCTGATCCGATGGCAGGAGCCAGGTACTTCTCCTGGTCTCCCATGGGGTGCAGACCCCAAGTACTTGGGCCATGCCCGCTGCACTCCCTGGCCATAGCAGAGAGCTGGCCTGGAAGAGGGGCAACCGGGACTAGAACCCGGTGTGCCAGCGCTGCAAGGCGGAGGATTAGCCTATTGAGCCGCGGCGCTGGCCAGAGTATTTTTATATCCCAACACAAATTTGAGTTTATGAACTTAAAGCTAGATTTTTAGATTTAAAGTACATTTTGAGTGAACATCCAAGAAATGGAAAACTTACACTAAAAATCTGAAAGAAGCATCCTAACCCTTATTCTATGTCAAACTCACTTTCTACCTTATAATGGTCTTACGTCCAAAGCTTCTTTTGTTTATCTCTCACTTGGACAGAAATCAGAACAGAAATAGAATAAAACTTTCTAAAATCCATATCATGCTGAATTGAGCAATTCCTTTTATTTCACTTATGGAAAACATAATGTATCTAAAAGAAAAATTGTAAGAAACTTGAAACAGGCAAAAGGGATTATTGAGTGCTCTTCCAGTGCAGCAATGGGCTTGGTGTTTGCATGTCTAGGATATATGACAACTCTATTAGAAGTAAAGGTTAGCTTACAGATATTTTTATTAGTATTTATTAGATATGCAGAGAGGCACAGAGGGGAGAGAGAGAAAGAGGGAGAGAAAGGGAGGGAGGAAGGGAGGGAGAGAGAGAGAGAGAAAGAGACAGAGAGAGAGACCGAGAGAGAGAGAGAGAGAGAATTCTCATCCACTGGTTGATTTTTCAAGTACTCAAAACCAAAGTCAGGAGCCAGGAAATCAATACAGATCTCCTACATGGATGACAGAGACCCAACTCCTTGATCCATCACCACGCCTCCCAGGCTCTGCATTAGCAGGAAGCAGAATCAGGAGCCAGAGCAGAGTTGAACCCAGGTTCTT
Source organism: Oryctolagus cuniculus (assembly GCF_051225735.1). Taxonomy (NCBI): domain Eukaryota; kingdom Metazoa; phylum Chordata; class Mammalia; order Lagomorpha; family Leporidae; genus Oryctolagus; species Oryctolagus cuniculus. The sequence goes on along the minus strand of NC_142874.1, from coordinate 73,902,716 downwards.
TGGTGTGAAACATGGGCATCTTAACCCATGTCTTGATATTAAGGAAAAATGCCTTCCTCAACCTGACAGATTTGTGTCTGCTAAATAAAATTGGTTTTGTCTGGTGGGCTGGATAACCCTAAAGTTAGTTACTGTAAAATGTAACCAGTTTAGTATTTAATCTAGCAGTGCTACCCTAAAATTTCTGTTTTAAAATTACAGATACATTAGATAAAGGACAGAGAAGGATAGGATATATTTTGTAAATATTTTTGAACCAATTATAGCATACCTGGTTCCCCATTTACTAATAAGTTACATAAAATCTTTATGCATGTTCAGTTTATATTATCCTAATAATCTTGATTTTATAATATTTAAAATATCCTTAGTTGTAATTTTGAAATGATAATCACCATTAAAAATTGTGAAATTTTAGAACTAAGAGAACTCTAGGGGCCTATTCTGTTTTGATACTTTTGAGGCCAGATAACTGGCAAGGGAAAAAACCCTTGCTATCTCCCTCCCTCACATTCTCATGTGAAATAAATCCGTCAGTTCTGGGGATTCTTCGTTAATGCTTCTTCAGCTAGTACCATCCTCTCTCTACACTACACTAGCCTCCCAATTGGCTTCCTGTTCCCATTTACATCTCTGACTTACCTAACTTGTATGTCTGAGAAGACATCATGGAAGCAAAACCTGGTAATGGCAGTCTCTATTTACAAACACTGTGAGTCTCCATAACATGAAATTAGAAGTTTAACTTGTGTCTTCAAGGCCCTGTATTCAGGTTCTATTTCACAAGCCCTATTCTTGGTACTGCTTCTCCATTTTATAGGCAAAAATTCAGCAAACTTTTTTTTCTCCAAAGGAGAATATTCCAGATACTGGAATATTTTAGGCTTTTTAAGCTACTCCATCTCAAGTGCAATTCTGTGCTGTTGTAGCACAGAAGGTCTCTAGCCAACCCCTCCTTGCTCTCGGTCACCCTGGGCCTCTTTCAGCACCTTCAGTGCATTGAGCTTTGTCCTACTCCAGGATCTCTGCTCACACCTGAGGATACTTTCTTTACTCTTTCCTTTCTTTGCCGTACAAACAGCTTACCATGACTTTCTCACACTTGGTCTGCTCCACACATGTGTGTACCCCCACAGGGATTTGAGTGTCCCTTTCCAGAGGCCCTTTCTTGATGTTCTCTTGCTCCTCTTCCTGCAAAGAAAGGATCTCCCCAGGGGACTAGAGTGGCTCTCATGTAGAAGAACACTGTGCTGCTAGGTTGAGCCATACAATGTCTTGCAATCTGCAATCACTGATCTCAGAGTTTCCAAAAATAAGATGGCTTTATGCTTTGGGTTGGGAGACTGGACCTAATTTTCACAGTTCCTACAAAATCATTTCACTGAAAAGTTAATTGAACTAGTGCTGAGGCTGGTGCTGTGGTGTAGTGGGTAGAGCACCCACCTGCAGTGTGCACATCCCATATGGGCACTGGTTCTAGTCCCGGTTGCTCTATTTTCAATCCAGCTTTCTGCTATGGCCTGGGAAAGCAGTAGAAGATGGCCCAAGTCCTTGGGCCCCTGCACCTGCATGGGAGACCCGGAAGAAGCTCCTAGCTCCTGCCTCCTGGCTTTGGATTAGCATAGCTCCAGCCATTGAGACCATCTGGGGAGTGAACCAGCAGATGGAAAACCTCCCTCTCTCTCTACCTCTGCCTCCATGTAACTGCCTTTCAAATAAATAAATAAATCTTTTCTTAAAACAAAAAAAAAATAAAAAAAGCTAGTGTCACCAAAATACCTTCTTTAAAAAAAATATATCTTTGGAGAAGACATTTAGCCTAGTGGATAATATGCCTATATATGCCTATACATTGCATTGGATAGTTTAGGCTCAATTCCTGACTCTGGATCCTGACTCCAACTTCCCAGCAATGCAAAATGGGAGGCAGAGGTAATGGCTCAAGAGTTGGTCCCTGTGGCCCATGTAGGAGACCTGGATTAAATGCCTAGCTCTCAGGTGGTCCTGGGCTAGCCCCAGCCACTGTCGGCATTTGGGTAGTAGAACTCTCTCTCCCTCTCTTCTTCTCAAATAAAATTATATATATGAAAATAATATATATATATATATCATTGGGGTTTTTAAAAAGTACATGAGATATCCTCTTATACAGATATAGATAGTAGAAAATTCTCCTTGGTGGAAATCAAAGCAAACATTGAATAAACAAAGTCCATCTCCTGATAAGAATTGGAGACTGTCTTAAATCCTTCATCTTTTTATCTTTTTAGTATGACTCGTTTAGTTCTTTGCTTTCCTTTCCCATAAAGTGATATTCAAAAGACTACCATGACTCAGAAATGCCAGTTAGTTGATGCTAAAAGCTGGTTCCTCTTGGGAAGCCATGGCTTCTAGTATTCACGCTTAAAAACAACACGCTGCATTTTTACATGCGTATTGTTGACATCCAAAATTCAGCCAGAGACTCAAGAATAAAATGCTATTTTGGCTTTTAAGCAGAACATCAAACTTTTCTAAAAATGCTGCAGCAAGGATTTCAGCCCAGTTCTAAGAATGTTAACAATGGTATGTTCCAGAAGGTCAAGCTCCCTTTCATGGCAGTCAGTGAGATGCTGAAGCTTCAGCTCAGAGGGCTCAGGGCTGAAGGGTTGATAGACTGGGGCAGAAGTCCAGGGTCACCTTTTCTTAGCTTGACAAGGGAAGTGATGCTGCTATAGAAATCGTGAGAACATTAGGTGGGAGGGGAGTAGTTGGTGTCAACAAAAGAGCTGGGAGATTGATGTCCATGTGATTGACAGGCACAAGCCCCCTCGATAGCAAGGCTTTCTCCTGCTCTCCCACCCTTCTGGGGTAGGGCCAGTGTTGTACTTCTGAGGCTTTTGCAGATTCCTTCTTCTAAGCTGCACACGATTGTGCATTCTTTTAAAATCTAAGTTAATTTGTAAAAATCTCAGAGATAAGAGTGAAGTAGGCATTGTATGAATCTCACCTTGAAGGAAGATTGCTCCTCCCTTGAAGCAGGTCTCCTAATTCAATGCTGTGCCTGATTCAGTCACTCCTACTTATGATCTATTAGGAAACTGACCTAGGATTGTCCCAAATTGAAATTTTTCACTTGTTTTCATGTTTTTTGTGAACGTAGAATGCTACCAACCCCTTGGTGCCCTTCTGTGTGAGGTGAGACTTGGTAACTATGTTTGTGAACTCATAGATATATTGATAAACCCCGGCCTCATGGCATACTTCCCACTCTATTACATGCACAACTGAGTATTATAAGTGGTAGGTCATCAGGTATTGTTATTAATTAAGTTTGATAGTTGTCCCTTGAAATATTAGGTTTCTTTTCATATTTATTATTTTAATAACCATCTCTGCACCTGAACTCTAGTTTTCATTTATTTTTGCTTAATTTTTATGTATTTATTTAAAGGCAGAAAGACCACAGCATTCTCCTATCCACTGGTTCATTCTCTAAATTCCTGTAATAGTCAGGGCTGGGCTAGGTCAAACCCAAGAGATTGGAACTCCATCCAGGTTCCCCATGTGGGGATTAGGGACCCAAGTACTTGAGCCATCATCTGCAGCCTCCTAGGGTGGGCATCGTCAGAAAGCTGGATGGGAAGTGAGGCTGGGACTCAAACTCAATCACTTAGATATGGGATGCAGGCCATCCGAGTAGCCTCTTAACCATTGTGCCAAATGCTAACTCTGTGTCTTCATTTATAGAGAGTGACTATTTTTTCTTTTTTTGTGAGTTAGACTCAATTCAAAATATATGTTTATGTTGGTGTTTTGGACATGGCACTTGTGAATCTTCTCTCCATTATCTTAACCCATTTTATTCATTTTATCAATAGATACGACATTCAAAATTTCATAATCAAAATGTCATCACAATGTGTGTTTAGAGAAGTCTGTCCCATGCTTATAGCTCACATTATTCCCCAGTGCCCATCAACAGAAGACTGGATAAAGAAATTATGGGATACATACTCTTTAGAAAACTATACAGCAGTAAAAAACAATGAAATCCGGCCATTTGCAACAAAATGGAGGAATCTGGAAAACATCATGCTGAGTGAAATAAGCCAGTCCCAAAGGGACAAATGTCATATGTTCTCCCTGATCAGTGACAACTAACTGAGCACCAAAAAGGAAACCTGTTGAAGTGAAATGGATACTATGAGAAACGACGACTTGATCAGCCCTTGTCCTGACTGTCGAGGAACAGCTTACTGTTTTATTCCTTTTAGTATTTTTTTGTTCTACTTAATACCATTGGTTGAACTCTTTAATTAACACACAATTATTCTTACGTGTTTAAATTTAACTGAAAAGTGATCCCTGTTAAATATAAGAATGGGAATAAGAGAGGGAAGAGATGTAAGATGTTCCCTTGGATTTATCCCTAAAGGTGAAACTAAAAACTTGCAATGGGACTCCAAATCTGATTAAGTTGGCAGGTACCCATGCCATCTTACTAGTTAAAATGATCAGTTTAAGTTCATAATTGATCATAAAGATAGGATTAAATGTCAAAGGGATCACATAAACAAGACCAATGTCTGCTAATAATAACCGATAGAATTAAAAAGCAGAGAACGATCCAACATGGGAAGCAGGATACACAGTATACTCATAGAATTGCGGATGTCCTAAACATTGCTCTGGCCTTAGAATCAGCCCTTAAGGCATTCAGATCCGGCTAAAAAGCAGGGCACCGGTCTATTTAAAAGATATGTTAAGGGACTTAAAGGGAGACTTAGATTCCAATACAATAGTACTGGGGGACTTCAATACTCCACTCTCAGAAATAGATAGATCATCCAGACAGAAGATCAACAAGGAAACAGCAGATTTAATTGACACTATTGCCCAAATGGATCTAACAGATATCTACAGAACTTTCAATCCTACATCTAAAGACTTTACATTCTTCTCAGTAGTGCATGCAACCTTCTCTAGGATTGATCACATACTAGGTCATAAAGCAAGTCTCAGCAAATTTAAAAGAATTAGAATCATACCATGCAGCTTCTCAGACCACAGTGGAATGAAGCTGGAAATGAGCAACTCAGGAAACCCCAGAAAGTATGCAAACACATGGAGACTGAACAACATGCTCCTGAATGAACACTGGGTCATTCAAGAAATCAAAAGAGAAATCAGAAACTTTCTGGAAGTAAATGAGAATAACAACACAACATACCAAAACTTATGGGATACAGCAAAAGCAGTGTTGAGAGGCAAGTTTATAGCAATAGGGGCCTATATCAAGAAGTTGGAAAGGCACCAAATAAATGAGCTTTCAGCGCATCTCAAGGACCTAGAAAATTTGCAGCAAACCAGACCCAAATCTAGTAGGAGAAGAGAAATAATTAAAATCAGAGAAGAAATCAACAGGATTGAATAAAAAAAAAAAAAAACATTACAAAAAATCAGCCAAGTGAGAAGCTGGTTTTTTTTGAAAAAATAAACAAAATTGACACCCCATTGGCCCAACTAACTAAAAAAAGAAGAGAAAAGACCCAAATCAATAAAATCAGAGATGAAAAAGGAAATGTAACAACAGACACCACAGAAATAAAAAGAATCATCAGAAATTACTTCAAGGACTTGTATGCCAGCAAACAAGAAAATCTATCAAAAATGGATAGATTCCTGAACACATGCAATCTACCAAAATTGAACCATGAAGACTTGGAAAACCTAAATAGACCCATAACTGAAACAGAAATTGAAACAGTAATAACGGCCCTCCCAACAAAGAAAAGCCCAGGACCAGATGGATTCACTGCTGAATTCTACCAGACATTTAAGGAAGAACTGATTCCATTTCTTCTCAAACTATTCAGAACAATCGAAAAAGATGGAATCCTCCCAAATTCTTTCTATGAAGCCAGCATCACCTTAATCCCTAAGCCAAAGAAAGATGCAGCACTGAAAGAAAATTATAGACCAATATCCCTGATGAACATAGATGCAAAAATCCTCAATAAAATTCTCGCCAATAGAATACAACAACACATCAGGAAAATCACCCACCCAGACCAAGTGGGATTCATCCCTGGTATGCAGGGATGGTTCAACATTCGCAAATCAATCAATGTGATTCACCACATTAACAGACTGCAGAAGAAAAACCATATGATTATCTCAATAGATGCAGAGAAAGCATTCGATAAGATTCAACACCCTTTCATGATGAAAACTCTAAGCAAATTGGGTATAGAAGGAATATTCCTCAATATAATCAAAGCAATTTATGAAAAGCCCACAGCTAGCATCCTATTGAATGGGGAAAAGTTGGAAGCATTTCCACTGAGATCTGGCACCAGACAGGGATGTCCACTCTCACCACTGCTATTTAACATAGTTCTGGAAGTTTTAGCCAGAGCCATCAGACAAGAAAAAGAAATTAAAGGAATACAAATTGAGAAGGAAGAAGTCAAACTATCCCTCTTTGAAGACGATATGATTCTTTACTTAGGGGATCCAAAGAACTCTACTAAGAGACTATTGGAACTCATAGAGGAGTTTGGCAAAGTGGCAGGATATAAAATCAATGCACAAAAATCAACAGCCTTTGTATACACAAGCAATGCCATGGCTGAGAAAGAACTGCTAAAATCAATCCCATTCACAATAGCTACAAAAAACAATCAAATACCTTGGAATAAACTTAACCAAGGGCGTTAAAGATCTCAACAATGAGAATTACAAAATCTTAAAGAAAGAAATAGAAGAGGCTACCAAAAAATGGAAAAATCTTCCATGCTCATGGATTGGAAGAATCAACATCATCAAAATGTCCATTCTCCCAAAAGCAATTTATAGATTCAATGCAATCCCAATCAAGATACCGAAGACCTTCTTCTCAGATCGAGAAAAAATTATGCTGAAATTCATATGGAGGCACAAGAGACCTCGAATAGCTAAAGTAATCTTGTACAACAAAAACAAAGCCGGAGGCATCACAATACCAGATTTCAGGACTACAGGGCAGTTGTAATCAAAACAGCATGGTACTGGTACAGAAACAGATGGATAGACCAATGGAACAGAATTGAAACACCAGAAATGAACCCAAACATCTACAGCCAACTTATATTTGATCAAGGATCTAAAACTAATTCCTGGAGCAAGGACAGTCTATTCAATAAATGGTGCTGGGAAAACTGGATTTCCACGTGCAGAAGCATGAAGCAAGACCCCTACCTTACACCTTACACAAAAATCCACTCAACATGGATTAAAGACCTAAATCTACGACCTGACACCATCAAGTTACTAGAGAACATTGGAGAAACCCTTCAAGATATTGGCACAGGCAAAGAATTTCTGGAAAAGACCCGGGAGGCACAGGCAGTCAAAGCCAAAATCAACTATTGGGATTGCATCAAATTGAGAAGTTTCTGTACTGCAAAAGAAACAGTCAGGAGAGTGAAGAGACAACCGACAGAATGGGAAAAAATATTGCAAACTATGCAACAGATAAAGGGTTAATAACCAGAATCTACAAAGAGATCAAGAAACTCCACAACATCAAAACCAACAACCCACTTAAGAGATGGGCCAAGGACCTCAATAGACATTTTTCAAAAGAGGAAATCCAAAGGGCCAACAGGCACATGAAAAAATGTTCAAGGTCACTAGCAACCAGGGAAATGCAAATCAAAACCACAATGAGGTTTCACCTCACCCCAGTTAGAATGGCTCACATACAGAAATCTACCAACAACAGATGCTGGAGAGGATGTGGGGAAAAAGGGACACTGACCCACTGTTGGTGGGAATGTAAACTGGTCAAGCCACTATGGAAGTCAGTCTGGAGATTCCTCAGAAACCTGAAGATAACCCTACCATACAACCCAGCCATCCCACTCCTTGGAATTTACCCATAGGAGTTTAAATTGGCAAACAAAAAAGCGGTCTGCACCCTAATGTTTATTGCAGCACAATTCACAATAGCCAAGACCTGGAACCAACTTAAATGCCCATCAACGGTAGACTGGATAAAGAAATTATGGGATATGTACTCTTTAGAATACTATACCGCAGTAAGAAACAATGAAACCCGTCATTTGCAACAAAATGGAGGAATCTGGAACACATCATGCTGAGTGAAATAAGCCAGTTCCAAAGGGACAAATACCATATGTTCTCCCTGATCGGTGACAACTGACTGAACACCAAAAAGGAAACCTCCTGAAGTGAAATGGACACTATGAGAAACCCTGACTTGATCAGCATAGCCCTGACTGTTAATGAACAACTTAATACATTATCCCTCTTAGTAGTTTTTTTTTTTTTGTCTGCTCTACTTAATATGACTGGTTTAATTCTGTAAGTAATACACAGTTATTCTTAAGTGTTGAAATTTAACTGAAATGTGATCCCTGTTAAACATAAGAGTGGGAATAAGAGAGGGAAGAGATGTACAATTTGGGACACGCTCAGGCTGACTTGCCCCAAATGGTAGAGTTAGAAACATACCAGGGGAATCCAATTCAATCCCATCAAGGTGGCATGTACCAATGCCATCTCACTAGTCCAAGTGATCAATTTCAGTTCACAATTGATCATAATGAAAGGACTGAGAGTCAAAGGGAGCACATAAACAAGTCTAGTACCTGCTAATACTAACCGATAGAATAAATAAAGGGGAGAGTGATCCAACATGGGAAGTGAGATACTCAGCAGACTCATAGAATGGCAGATGTGCTAAACAGCACTCTGGCCTCAGAATCAGCCCTAAAGGCATTCCGATCTGGCTGAAAAGCCCATGAGAGTATTTCAGGCATGGAAAGCCAAGACACTCTGGCAAAAAAAAAAAAAAAAAAAAAAAAAACTAAATGAAAGATCTCTGTGAGTGAGATCCCAGTGGAAAGAACAGGTCTTCAAAGAAGGAGGTACCTTTCTCTGAAGGGAGGAGAGAACCTCCACTTTGACTATGACCTTGTCTAAACAAGACAAGAGTCGGAGAACTCAAGGGGCTTCCATTGCCTTGGAAACTCATGACTGGAGCATGGGGAGATTACTGAGGCCATAAACAAGAGTGTCAATTTGTAAAGTCAACAACAGGAGTCACTGTGCACTTACTCCTCATGTAGGATCTCTGTCCTTAGCGTGCTGTACATTGAGACTCAATGCTATAATGAGTACTCAAACAGTATATTTCACTTTGTGTTTCTATGTGGGTGCAAACTGTTGAAATCTTTACTTAATGTATACTAAACTGATCTTCTGTAAAAAAAAAAAAAAAAAGAAGAAATTATCAATTCCCAACTTGACTCTCACTGGGATTAAACATGACAATAGGTCTGATCTGATTTCATCATCATTTAAAAAATCATCTATTATTTTTCACTTTATGTTTCTGTGTGGGAGAAAACTGTTGAAATCTTTACTTAATGTATGCTAAACTGATCTTCTGTAGATAAAGAGAATCGAAAATGAATCTTGATGTGAATGAAAGGGGAGAGGGAGTGGGAGAGGGGAGGGTTGCGGGTGGGAGGGACGTTATGGGGGAGAAGCCATTGTAATCCATATGCTGTACTTTGGAAATTTATATTCATTAAATAAAAGTTCAAAAAAAATCCCATGGGAGCTTCTCAAGCATGAAAGCCAAGACACTGTGGCAAACAAAACAAAACAAAACAAAACAAACAAACAAACAAAAAAACAAAAACAAAAAACACCTAAATGAAAGATCTCTGTGAGTGAGATCCTAGTGGAAAGAATGGGCCATCAAAGAAGGAGGTACCTTTCTCTGAAGGGAGGAGAGAATTTCCACTTTGATTATGGCCTTGTCTAAATAAGTTTGGAGTTTGTGAACTGAAGAGGCTTCCCTAGCCTTGGCAGCTCATGACAAGAGCCTTGGGTGATTACTGACGTCATAAATAAGAGTGTCAATTGTTAAATCAACAACAGGAGTCACTGTGCACCTACTCCCCATGTAGGATCTCTGTCCTGAATGTGTTGTACTATGTGAATTAACTAGTACTCAAACAGTACTTTATACTTTGTGCATCTGTGTGGGTGCAACCTGTTGAAGTCTTTACTTAATATATACTAAGTTGAGCTTCTGTATATACAGATAATTGAAAATGAATGTTAATGAAGAATGGGATGGGAGAGGGAGTGGGAGATGGGATGGTTGTGGATGGAAGAGAGTTTACGGGGGGAAAAGCCGCTATAATTCAAAAGTTGTACTTTCAAAATTTATATTTATTAAATAACAGTTTAAAAAAATCCAAGAAGTATGCTAACTGCTAAAGAAAAAAAGGAAGCATCCTTCAGTTCCTACTTAATGTTTTTCCTATCAACCACTGTATAACTGAGTATTTTTTTAATATCAAGAATGATGTTGAGTAATTGCTTTACCAGGCTATATAGAGATTATTTATTTCTAAATTTATTTACATGATAAATTTTGTCAGTGCATCTTCCAATATTATTGAGTCATCATTATATTCTTGGGGGTGGGATGTTGTGTGGAACTTAGTGATTATATATCATTCTGTTAAGATGAGTTTATGTATTCTGTTTCCTTACAATTGGCTTAGGATTTTAAGCCAAATTGTTAATCATTTTAAGCTATTTCTTTATTATATTGATATAATACTTACAGCTTCTAATTTTCCCTTGAGCACACATATTATAAGGTTTTATCTATATCTTACACGTCTTTTTCATATTATTTTATGTCCTATCACATGATCAGTTTTTATAATGTAATCTTGAGACATGAAAAAATACATTCCTTTTGAGCAGGTACAGAATCTACTAACCCTACATTACTGATGATGGTGCTGTTTATGGTCACTAATCAGGCTTTCTTTTTCATTTATTCTTTTGGTAAATAGTGAAATTAGCTCTCGCCATTGCCAAATGTCCTCTGGAGGGCCAAATGTCTTCTAGGTGGAACTTAGAGTGATTGCCTGTTTCTTTGTAATGTGGTGCCTCTGTGTCGTCATTCCCTTTGCCTGCTGAGGTCTGATACAGGTGGGTTTTACCACTAACCCAGTGTGAATTCCCCCTCTGCTCACTCCAGAAGCCTCCTCTTGCCGCCATCAAAAGAGACATCTTCCACTTGCCTTGCAGGGTGCTGCATGCTCTCTAGAGCTGTGTTTTGCTACACCTTTTAAAGTTCTGCCACTTGTGGGCTTGCTAGGGGCTCTGCATTCCTCATATCTTTTCCTCCTGCCCACCTACACTCCAGGAGACAAGCCTGTGGTTAGCCCTGAGTTCACGTCTCAGCTGGGATCTTTTCATGAAGATGCTGTCTGCTAGGACTAAGTATTTCCAGGGGTCTCAGAAATCTGCCCCTGCTAGCTTCCCAGTTCTCTGTTTTTCCACCTTATTATGTGTGTACTGAAGTACTTCTCTGCCTGCAACACTATTACAAAACATCTGCAGCTTTTAGCTTTTCTACATTTTCTAGTTTTATTGAAAATGAGATTTGTGGGAAACTTTCGTTTTCCCTTCTATTTTTTTTTTCAAAAAATAGCTTATTTCTTTGTTCAGATTTCAAACGAATCAGGAAATTAGTCTTACTAGAACCAGTGTTCTGAACATGTATTTTAAATAACTTTGTAAAGATAAATCCTTCAATGGTGGATCGGAGGGAGTGGCACTTAGCATCTGTTCCTACCTCCCTCTTCGGAGTCTTATACTCCCAGCACTCTTGCAAAAGGGGTCTGACTGCTGGTTTGATGTTGTGGCCATCAGAAATACTCATGCAGATTTAAAGGCTGGTAAGACAGAGACCATCTGCCTCCTGGTCAACTTTTCTTCTGGGAAGCACACTCCTTTAGATGTAGGGCTTTTCCTTCAATGGTGACCCAGTCCCATTAATTTTTATGTTGGTAGTGAGAAGGAGCTACCTCAAGCCACAGGATCATGCCCTTGTCTCTGGAGCTCAGCTACTGTAATGTGGCTTTTGAAGCTAAAAGTTCCACTGGCAACTTACTGATCCTGGTCTTCCTAACTATCACAGGAGCAGAAACTCCCTTGGTGGTCAGTTATGTAGTTGTTCTGAAGTACTTCTAGGGCTCTTCTTAAGATTTTTATACAAATAAATCCCTTTGTCTTTGTAACTGCTAGCATAGCTTTGATTTTCTGCAGTTGGATCCTGTCTCCTGCAGTAGTTATTTTCAAACTTATTGCTGGCAAATAAGCCTCAAGTGTCAAAAGTTGAATTTGGTTATCTAACTTACTTAGGGATGACCCATTCAGCAGTGGAAAATGAGATGCAGCACACAAAGGAAAATAATGTTTTAAATTTTATGAGATCACCTGGAATGCAAGCTTATTAAGGGCCAGGTATAGGCAGGCTGGGTGGCTGCTCTGATAGCAAGAATGTGCAATACATAACCATGGATGTCAATTGACTTTGTCTGATTTTTATAAAGATTTAAGGAAAAAAGTTGAGGCTTAAGATTTTAAGTTTCTGGGCCGGCACCGCGGCTCACTAGGCTAATCCTCCACCTTGTGGCGCCGGCACACCAGGTTCTAGTCCCGGTCGGGGCGCTGGATTCTGTCCCGGTTGCCCCTCTTCCAGGCCAGCTCTCTGCTGTGGCCAGGGAGTGCAGTGGAGGATGGCCCAAGTACTTGGGTCCTGCACCCGCATGGGAGACCAGGAGAAGTACCTGGCTCCTGCCAACAGATCAGCGCGGTGCGCTGGCCGCAGCACGCCAGCCGCAGCAGCCATTGGAGGGTGAACCAACAGCAAAAGGAAGACCTTTCTCTCTGTCTCTCTCACTGTCCACTCTGCCTGTCAAAAAAAAAAAAAAAAAAAGATTTTAAGTTTTTAGTTCAATCAAGGGCATAAAATCAGAAACTTTTCCTGAGTATCTCAAAAAATATATTACGTCTTGAAGCTTTGGAACTGTATGACTGAAAAATTAGATGAAGAGTACAGCCTTACAATGTAAGTTACTTTAATTAGTCTCCCCAATCTCTTATGTGAAATTTAGAGAACAGGTTGGCAAACCAGGGGATTGAGAACCTGCATGGGGATATTTTGGGAGATTTACATTCGTCTTAGCACTCAAAGCCCAAACTCCACTGAACGTTGCCTTGTCAAAAGAGGTGTTTCCCCTCCCCCTTCCTGGGAATGGAGGTAGGAAGTATTGCTACTGATAAAGACTTCCTGTTTTCAATGCAGTTGATGGTGGCCAAGGCTGAAGGGCAACTGTCAATCATCGGAGAGAAGGTGGGTAGAACAGTGACCATGGTAGATGAATGGTTAGGAGTGGTATCACAATAGTTTGATCTTCAGGGTGTGTTGGCAGCAGAGATTAGATAAATGGAATCTTCAAACTGAAATAAAAGAGTAACTGAATTTCTAAAGTACAGGAGGTGGGCAAACACAGCAGATCAACTGGCAGTGGAGAGGCATGGTTGCTCACTGAATTTCTAGAGGCCCATTGATGAAGACTGCTTTGAGAAAGAGTTCTGTGATAAGACCTCAGGTTTGCTTTGCGCATATTTATGATGCATTTTACGAAAGGGACCCATGGCCTTTTACTGAAGTCTCTCTGTAGCTAGACTTTCCAGGACTTTCCAGGCCTTTCTGGTTAACTATCACTCTGATCTACTGATTACAGTTGGGGCTTATGAAGCTCATTTGATAAATGGAGTTTTGGGTTGAGATTGTTTCATTGTGGACGCAGTGGCTCCATGAACATAGCCTTGTTACTTCCTCCACTTATGAATGCCGATTTTAAATAGGAATATCTGGCAGTAGACTGGATACATACATTGGCTCCCTAACTTGAAGAGTAAAGATGGTTTTGACAAAAGCATCAAAAGGTGGCAGCTGAAGTGCACTTCCATATCAAAAGTGTTAATGGAAAGCAATGTCACTTCTCAGTGGGAATTACAGACATTAATGTCACCCTCAAGCAATGAGAAACAGAAGTGGTATTTCCTATTATATTCCCTTTTAACTTGGTTTTTGGTCTTGGAGAGTAAAAAGGGATTTTTTTTCCCTGAAATTAATAAGGTGGTGAGTCAAATAATAATGGAGGTTCCAGATGTGCTAAATTTATAAGAGCAAATCAACACCACCCTAGCATATGGAATGCAGTCATTGATTTGGAAAATGCTTTCACTGAACCAGCTGGAAAGCCTTCTAAGGCTCAAGGCCAATCAAGGCTGGCAGCTTTATGGCTTATCTGGTAGAGCAAAACATCTGCATGCACACACACTTGCAAAAACACACGTATCAGAAATCCATGTTACTTTCAAACTCCAAATGCTATACAAACGTCCTTCAAGCCTATGCCCATTCTTACTGGCCATAGTGGAGAGTCATAACTTCTGTTTTATTTGGATGTCATATTTTGATGTGTTCCAGATTCCATAAAACATCGCTGAATTAGGAGGGCTCTACACTTTCCTAGGTTTATCTCTTCCTGGAATTAACTGTTTTACTAAAGTGTTTAGAATGCCTGCTACTTCCCGCTCATAATGGCTTATCATTGTAATATCAGCAATATAGTTGACCAGCAGGATATCCTATGAGGTTGGTGATTCCATTAGAGTGTAGCCACAATTCTAATGTAGAGGAATTTTTTATTTTTATGACTATCCCAAGGGTTTAGATGTTGCTAGAACATAATAGCACTCAATAAATATGTGTGGAAGGAAGGAGGAAAGAAGGGAGAGAGATAGAGAAGATAACACAGAAAGCTAAAGTGTCTATAAACTACATTATCATGAATATTCAGAGCGTAAACTTAGCCCTTTAGATAAGGCAGGGAAGGTGTATTATTATCTGTTTTGGGAAAGCAAAGTTCTTGTAGCAATTTCCATTCATCTTGAATGATTAAAGTACTTTCCGGATTAATACCCAGGAGTGGATTACAGTAGCATTACCTTGCACTGATGGTTGGCTCAAGAAGGATGGTGGACAGGAGGGATACCTACCCTGATGAAATAAAACAGGTGGGGTGTAATGCTATCCCCAAAGTTGCAAACATCACTTTAATTTTTTTTCTGTTTTTGAGAAGTGAATTATCACATCCAGTCCAAACTCAGAGGGAGTGAATTAAGCTCTATTTCTTAAGGGCAGTACTATCAAAATACCTGTGGGTGTATTTTAAAGCCAGCACAGACACCATTAAGAATATAAACATACAAGGGGCTGCCATTGTGGTATAGCAGATGAAGCTGCCACCTGTGATGCAGTTATCCTGCATGGGCTCCAGTTAGTGGCCAGGCTGCCCTACTTCCTATCCATATCCTTACTAACAGCCTGGGAAAAGCAATGGAAGATGATCCAGGGGTTTAGGCCTCTGCCACCCATGTGGGAGACGTGAATGAAGCCCCTGGCTCCTAGATTTTGGCCTGGCCTAGCCCTGGCCATTGTGGCCATCTGAGGAGTCAACTGCAAGGTGTCCGGTGCATAACGAATCTTCCCAGGCAGATGAATCAATTAATTCACAGGCTTTTATTGTGATTCCTCTCCCGGGCAAGATTCCCTGGTCCCAACAGAGCAACAGAGTAGGGGCCGGGGAAGTCGTGCATCAGAGATTGGGAGGGCTCCTTTTATAGATTCAGGGCGTGGGGGTTAAAGGTTGAGGCAGGTCTGATCCTCATTGGTTGACCTCTAGGCACCCATGGGGACCTTGACAAGGACTTTTCTTCCCTGGAAGTACAGGTAGGGATTCTCCATTCCCGGAAGTATAGGCCTTCCCTCCTCGCGGATCCCAAAGCTACCATCAACCAGTGGATGGGATCTCTCTCTTTCTCTGAAACTCTGCCATTAAATAAATAAATAAACAAATCTTTAAAAAATCATTTGAAAGGTAGAGAGACAGAGACAGAGAAAGTTCTCATCTACTGGTTCCTTCCCCAGATACCCTAGAGCAAGGAGCTCAATACAAGTCTCCCATGTGGGTGGCAGAGACCCAACCACTTGAGTGTACCTCCAAGGGAGCACATTAGCAGAAGGCTAGCATCAGAAGCAGAGTCAGTGTTAACTGCTGCACCAATTACCTGAACCCCAACCCTAATACCTTTCTTGATTCCCTCTCTGCTGCCTCTCTTTTCTCATTCTGTTGATGTGTTCTCTTACTGATATGAATTGTAAATTGAACCAATCAAGTTTGCTTACTTAGAAATCAATATTCCCTTCTGAGGCATCCTTTGCTGGTCTGTCCATCATAATTTCTCCTTTCTTCCAAGGAGCACCCCTGTCATGAAAAACTTGATACCAACCATTATATGTGAGTTCTCATCTTTCCTTTAAATGAATGCATTTCTAGCACTTTAACATGTTGTATGGCTTTCTCTTCATTTTCCCAATTTGCTAATGTATGTATCTTCTCTTCAATTAGTAACTGTCTTGGAGGTAGACTGCCTTTGCCTTTTACCTCACAGCAAATCTAATATACCTGGCAGATGATAGATATATAATCTATAGCCTATTTGAATAGAAATAAACCCTAACATTGAATGTGGTAACAAAGGGTGACATATCTGAAGGAGTGCCCAATTAGCTATATCTAATAGATGGCATCACAGGATATGGTATTCTTTATCTTTATAAATTTTGAAGAGTCCATTGGGAATGACTCATACCATACTGTAAGTTTGTATATATTGTATTATAGGTCGTTCTAACAGCAATGGGCCTGTATTTTTAAATTAATCAATTTATGTTTCAGATAATACATTACCTACCTTAGGAGGCAAAGTTTAGAAGGCTATTGCTTCATGAAAAGTTAGTTATGGCAGCGAACATATAAATAATAGGCAACCTTTGGCTCTGAAATTCTAAATGGACTTTAAAACTCTGAGCTAGGGCAGGCATTGAGGTATAGTGGGTTAAGTTACCACCTGGGACACTCACATCCCATATGGGAGTGCCAAGTGCCAATTCGAGTCCTAGTACTTCCAGTTCTGATCCAGCTTCATGCTAATGTATCCTGGTAGAAAGTGGATAGTGGTTCATGTGCTTGGAACCCTGCAACCCACATAGGAGACATGGATGAAGTTCATGGCTCCTCATTTTGGTTTGGTCCCTTGAAGGCACTGGGGGAGTAAGCCAGCCAACAACAGAAGATAACTCTCTGTTTCTCCTTCTCTGTCACTCTGCCTTCCAATATAAAATAAATCTTTAAAAAATAAAAAACTCTTAGATAACAGTTTGAAAGAAAATATTTTTAAGTGTGAAAAGCCTGGATTTTGAGTATAGATATTCCAAAGTTCATGTCATAAAGTATCTTTGAAAGACTTTATGATGATATGAGACAATTTATGACTAATAAGAAAACAAAAAATCCCTAATGCTGGGATGAGACAAAAATAGATGGGAAGTGAAGCAAGAGAGTTAGCCTTTGATGAATGTCTTGGCATGACCTACCCCATTCTGGGCTAAAATCTGAGGAGTTGAGGCAAAAAAAAATCATGAAAAGGTTGTTGTTCTATATGTACCCTGGGCTTGAAAAGCTGTCTGAGATTTTCTGTGCGTCAACACATAAGAATACAGTTGAATTGACCACACAGATCGAAGAGTGTGGACACCTCAAATAGACCCACATACCCATTCTATATGTGAGTTAGATAACTCAAGGATTACTATTGAGTAAGAGAGATGACATTGTCCAAGGGATGTTAAGTTCATTGTGGGGTACAAATGCTCCTCTCCAATGCCATGATAATCTGTAAGAATATCTGTGACTTACATGTTTTCCCAGGGAGAAAGAAGTGGCTCAGTTTAAATCTTCAATGACTGAGAACTGAAATTCCTTTATCATATGATCTGCATTGGGAGAACAGCAGGATGAAGTAGAAAAGTTGCAGAAAATCTTCTAAAATCAAACTTTTTGCACAACTGTATACATAAGACTAAGCTGTTACATAGGATAATATGCCATAGTTCAAACATTGCAAACCATTAGTGGGCCACTAATTCATTGTGTTGCATCCAATATTTTCAAAATAAATGCAGCATAATTTAAAATGAAATATTTATACATTATGCATAATAATGTTAAATATTATTTCATCGATGTTCTTTTCAGTTTGGTAAATATACATATACATACTGGGTTACAATAAAAACGTATTTTTTACTATGGCCAGAGTTTCAAAAATATGATAACTTTTATTTTGAAGAATAGACAATTGATTCCAAGTACAATTTTAATTGCTCCTTGTCATGAAACTGAAGGTAATTATTAATCAAAGAAGTAGTATGGAAGACTGTTGGTGTGTATTTCTTTCAGAGAATAAGTTCACTTTTTACCTTTTATTATAGAATGAACTGCTGAATCTGCTGATGTTAATGGCTGTCCAAAAGCATTTAAGATTCAGAAAAATATTACATCAGCTAACTGCAGTGCAGCTAATTACAAGAAGCAAAATGATTATTATTCACTATAAATGCTTGAAAAGTCATGAGATTGCATTACTGTTCTTGGCCATGAAGATAGGACCATATAAACCACTGGGTTTGTTTTAGAAAGACAAGTGGAATTTTCCTTAATTCTCATCAGTTTTCTACTTGACAAGTGATATTTATACAGGTGCAACAGAAAGTGTTAACCCTGACACATACTGCCCCTTGTCTAGATAAGACAAATCAAGGGCTATATGATTATCTATGATAATCCTTGATAAAATGTTTAAAATAGTTTGGAGGGAAGACCTCAAGAGCACTTGCAATGTTATTGGTAACTTATTCCTGAATTAGGCACAGATCTCACCTATGATTTTCTAATTATACATTGCGTCACTACACATGGAAGCAGTTGGATAATCTTTCATGAGTTTTTCCAAGTCTTTATTTTACACATTTTGGAGGTTTCTAGATATTCTTCTCTGAAAGCCAACTGTTATTATACTATATACAGAAGATGCTGCAACAATTAAATGTCTGGTGTCCACATAAGAAGTGGCATCTTGGTGGGACATAGATTATCATAATACAAATGAGTTGACTATTGGCCTCAGGTACTTGGCCACAGATTTCTTGAGTAGCATTAGTTACAGAATATCAGGCTGGATAATCTTAAAGGGAGAAAATAAAGTAACAGAATGACTTCTGTAGCTACAAAGAATAGACCCAATTTTCAACCCTTGCTGTGGCTTGAATGGGTCCCCTCACAGTTTCCATTGTTATCATTGTGGTAGTATTAAGAAGTGAGACTTATAGGAGATGATTAGGCCAAGAGAGCAGCTCACTTACTAAGTAAAATAAAGAGTGTGTGAGTGCTCTAAAATGTAAATCAGAGACAGTGTTTGTCCCTGTGTCCCTTTTTTTTTTTTGCTGTACCTGAGTCTACCCTGTATCCTAAATTGGAGTACCTGGGTTTGATGCCTGACTCTGGTTCCTGAATCCAGCTTCCTGCTAATGAAGAACCTGTGAGCTAGCAGATGATGTCTCAAGTAGGTGGGTCCCTGCCACCCACATGGGAGACCTGGATTGAGTTCCTGGTTCCTAGCATTGGCCTAGTGCAGCCCCAGCCATTGTGGTCATCTAGAGGAGTGAACCAGTAAGTGGGAGCTCTCTGGCTATCTGTCACTTGCTCTCTCTCTCTCAAAAAAAATGTAATCATCATTGTACAAGCATAATCAGATGTGGTGGCTGTGGGCTTTTGTAAGTTAAGAATAGTATCAAATCATTTTTTAAAGATTTATTTATTTATTTGAAAGCATAGTTGTGTGTGTGTGTGTGTGTAGGAGACAGCGAGAGAGAGAGAGAGAGAGAGAATCGATCTTCCATCTGCTGCTTTACTCCCCATATGGCTGGGGCTGCCAGGCCAAACCAGAAGCCAGGATTTTCATCAGGGTCTCCCACATGTGCGCCAGGGGCCCAAGCACTTGGGTCACCCTCTGCTAGTTTCCTAAGTGCATTAGAAGGGAGCTGGATCAGAAGCAGAGCATCTGGGACTTGAAGCTGGCATTGCGGTTGGCAGCATAACCCTTGGCACCACAATGCCAGCCCTACCAAATTATTTTTTATGATGATATAGGAAGTACTAAAGAATGCTATATGTAAATCTTTTCTGTTGTAATTTTGTAATTCTATGAAGTACTACCTGAATATAAAGTGTGCCTTTAGTTTTACATTATGAGCAAACTGGACTTTAAAACATCCAAGGTCACTTTTATTGTTTACAATTGGAAATATGAAAGAATCTTTGGGTGAAACTGACAGTCAAAATTTTTATCATTTAGGAAAGATATCTGATTTTTATTAGTGCTGAAAATGCATCTCATAAATTGTTCATAGTGTGCTAAAATTCTATTAACTTTAAGCTATCTTCCTGATTTAAATAATGTCAAATATACGAACTCTTGCTTTTTTGCTCTGCTATTTCATTTTCACCAAATATTATTTTCTGATGATCTCATCCAACTAAACAGTGCATGAAGTTACTACATTATAAATCATGGAGTTTTATTATTAGAAGGAACATTAGGGATTCTCCAACACAATCCTTCATTGTGCAGCTGAGGAAGTGAAACTCCTGAAAATCTAAATGACTTCTACTTATAGCTAGTGCAGTCAGCAGCAGGGCAGGGCCCACTGATTTTTGACCTCTCCCAGACTAGCGCTCATTCCAGTGTAGTCAGGCCTCTCAGCAGTTTATGATGCTTTGTAAGTTCCGGTGGGCTCTTCGTGTGCGTTCTGTGATGCAGGAGATGGAAACTTCATTTTTACATTGTTAGACAACATTGGTGTTATTTTTCAATAGAATAGTGAACATTTCTGTGGTTAAATATTTTCAAAGTTTGCCATGTAAAACTTGCCCTTTCCCATTATCTTGGTCCAAGTTCCATGAATTGACACCCCAGTGCTTCCCTTCTAACAATCAAGCTCTGGAATTCAAGAGCAGAGCAATAAAACATCACCCTCACCCTCTATTTCTCCATTTATGTTAGAGTTATATCTTCATTTAGAACAAAACAAGAGGATCTCTTTTGTGCTTGAACTCTTTACAGTAGCCTGTGCCTTGCAAGGATTCTGATTTGATCCATTATTATTTCCCATAAGCAGAAAGACACAGAAAGACAGAGTTCTCAACCACAGGTACACTTGCCAGATGCCTGCACTGACTAGAGCAGGGTTTAGGCTGAAGACAACCAGAAGTCAATCCAGGTCTCCCACATGTGTGGCAGGAACCCAACCACTTGAGCAATCACCCCTGTCCCCCAGGGTCTGCACTAGCAGGAAGCTGCAGTCAGGAACTGGAGCAGGAATCAAACCTGGATACTCCATGTGGGAAGTAGGTATCTTAACTGCAAGGCTGAATGACCACTCCTGATTCGCTGTACTTATTTGAAATCCCAAAAATCTTTCTCTTCAAGACGGAAAAACAAATCAAACAACAAAACCTTACATCTGCTCTCCTGCCTATTTACAGTGATGTAAATCCCTAGCCCTGGCCCCTCTCATGGTTCCCACCAATACTACTTGTAACTTAGAAGGCTCAAAGAGCCCTGTGTTGGCTTCAATCTATTCTTGTTCTACAAGGGAAGGCATTTGCGTTACTTCACATGGTAAAAAAAACCATCAGCTCGATCCTTTTTGGAGAGTCCACTTTGTTTTCTTTTATGTTGTTTTTGACTTATTCTTACTTTTTTTTTAAAAAAAAGATTTATTTATTTATTTGAAAGTCAGAGTTACACAAAGAGAGGGGAGTCAGAGACAGACAGGTCTTCCATCCGCTGGTTCACTCCCAGATGGCCACAACGGCCAGAGCTGCGTCGATCCAAAGCCAGAAGCCAGGAGCTTCTTCTGGGTCTCCCACATGAGTGCAGGGACCCAAAGACTTGGGCCATCTTCTACTGCTTTCCCAGGCCTTAGCAGAGAGCTGGATCAGAAGAGGAGCAGCCAGAACTAGAACTGGCGCACATATGGGATGCCGGCGCTTCAGGCCAGGGCGTTAACCCGCTGTGCCACAGCACCGGCCCCGTTATTCTTACTTTCAAGGATATAGGGATATATCTCCATCGGCTCTGGCTTTTATTAGTCCTCATTGCATTTAGTTCTGGCAGGAGGTGTTTCTAGTTCCATCCAGAGGCCTGTCAACAACAGATACTTCCTAAGTTTCACACAGTTGTTATTAATGATCACTGCTCCTCAGCACCTCCAGAAGCAAGTGTTGGTCAGGGCTTGTTTACCCAAAGAAAATGGGCTTTGATTAGATATGGATTGTGCTCAGTGCAGCTAGAAGGAGAATTGATTTATATGCCTATCTCTCATTTTTAAAGTTTTCAGTAAATATTATTCTAAAGTAAAGCTCCAAGTAAGAATTTTAATGATCAATATTACTGCAAGCTGGGAAAATGTAAGGGAGTAGAAATATTTACTCCTGATATCACTTAGGCAATTTAAATCTTAATCTTTATATTTGAATAGAATTTTGATAACTGAAAATACTTTTGGAAGGTAATTATGACCATCAGGTTAAAGTTTGCTGACTAACCTCTAAATTGTGTGAGTGAATGGGAGAGCCAGAGGAAATGTGCCAGAAAAAAACTTTTGAGTAGGAATCTAGGAATAGCCTGTGTACCTTGCCATGTGACCCTGAGCATCCTGATTCATCATTGTGAGCCTGCTTCTTTAACCTCAGAGTGAAGATATCAGAGAAAGCACTTCCAGTATTAATTATCTCCAATAGTCTGTATTTCTGTGGTTTTTTGACTGATGAGAAATTTGTAGATGTGGAGGGGTGAGAGAGTTTCCATTCTGTTTCTAAATTAATAGGTATGTTGTTCATTTCTCATCATTTGAGCCCATCTGTTTCATAACATTGCAGATTTACAACCCACATTTCAGGGCACCCACATTATCTATATTGCAAATGTGGAGGGTCACAGAATGTTTTTAATAAGTTAGGACTGAAACAGCAGGATCATTACATCAGATTCTCAGTACAGGCAGTGTTAAAGAAACTAATCACAGGAGCTTAAGTCATAACATTAAGCAGACCCAGAAGAGGGGCATTTACACCGTATTGCAAGCAGTCATTTTTAGTTGGCCCATGATAGAGTGAAATGCTTGGTTAAAAAATCTGAAAGGCAGGGCTTGCAAGCTCCTGGTGCAGTGGCTATTATTAACACACACTTTTTCTTCTTTTATCGAAGTGATAAAATGCTCCACAATTATTCTGTGATGTAGTCAAAGGGAAGTCATTGAATTTTTTAGCTTCAAAATGTATGTGCTTTCCAAGACCCTGTTACAGCAGTGTTTATCAGGGACACTGCTCTGGTTTATAAGTAGGCGAGGCACTGTTAAGAGGAAACTTGAGTAAAAACCAATGTCAACAAAAAGAAAAAACTTGAAGGATAAGGCTTTCTTTTATCTGAAATCAGGTTTAGTTTCAGTGCAATTTCCTCTTTTGATCCCACTGTCCGCAATGGTGTCAGCAACCTTGGGTTTATTTATGGCTCCTTGGTACAATCTAGTTGTGTGTAGAAGCCCGGTACCAGGCATTCCTAAATACCATGATGATAAAGGTCAGGCCAGATTAGAATTATGAGAGGAAACAGCTATCTTTACTCTCCTTGATATGACTTAGCAACAACACATGCAGCCAGAGTTAGAATTGGGCAGGTTTACAAGAGGAAAATTTAGAGGTGGGTATATGGTGGATGTATAGATTTGTGTGTTCCAGACATGCACATATGCATGTAAGTAAGTGTTCAAAATTTGGCCCCTTTGAGTTAAATTTGGGACAAGATGGCTGAGATTAAAATACTTAAAAATCAAAAGGATTTCAATTTTTTTCCAAATTGCAGTTTTCAGTTGTATCTTTTGATTTGAAATCAAGGCTAACAGTCATCACACCAAAAGAAAGTCACCAACACAGAGTGGATTTCCAAATTCTTGTGTTTCTGACACTTAGATTTGGCACCTAATAGAAAATACAACTGAGTCTCTTAAAATGTGGACTGAACATTTGTGAAAATTTCTTTAATGATAGAGTCATTACCTAAACTTGAAGATCAAATATTAATTATAGCTGAAATAACACCCTTAAAGACTGCTTTGTTTAGCAACATCTTTCTTTTATGCATGGAAAATAGTCAAGAGATGTTTGGGTTTCTAAATTCCATTTGCTCTGCTAAAACAACACTGCAGCCAAAAGGCTAATGGCAGTTTCCCTCTGACAAGCCTAAACAATGATCCAATAGAAATGAAAAACGAAGCTAATGAGAAAATGATGTAAAAGGCCAGCTTTCTGCTCTCCCCACAAGGATTTTAATTACAGAGAATTCAACAGCTATCCCGGGAGTAATACAGGAGGGCTGGCCATGCAAAATAACACCTTGGAGTGGAGTGAATTTGAAGTAAATGGGATGGAAATATTGGCTTTCCAAGCAATCAACAGCAATGCATGAGGGGAAAATGGAGCCTTTAATTTGGTGAAGTGTGCTGATCCCAAACTTCTCTCTGGTATCTGAATTTGCAGGAGTTTGCAGGTACTTGAGATCCCAGATGAAATGGAAAAACAATCCTTCTCTCAACTGCCAGTCATGAGATCTGAGAAAGCAAGAGTATGTCCAGCCCAGGACTTCTTAGGCCACATTTTGCTTTCCCTATTTAAAGAAAGTCAATATTCTCTTGGTACCATGACTCACTTTAGGAGTAAAATATTTTTACTTATTGTTTCCTTTTTATACAGCTCATCTGATACAGATTATATTGAATACAACTCTTTTTTGCTTTAGTAGGATTTATATCTTGTTCTCTTCTTGATCCTTTCTGTGTAAAGGTTAGAGGTGTATTTAAGTTACCTAAAGTAAGTTCTTATTAATCAGCTCATTGGTGAGGAGTTTAAATATACCCATGGATACCTGAGATGTTGTGTCAACTGATAAAAGTCAACCAAGAGCTAATCCCAAATGGGTTCAAAACAGTGAAATAATGTGACATCCACAGCAAAAGGAAGAAGTATTTTCAGCCTCTGTGACTAGACAGTAATCAAGAACTTTTACTAAATATTACTTTTACCTTAGTGTGCAAATACTGAGATACATTAGGCCCACAAGTTGAGCGTTCCATTACGCATTGCAAAAGGAAAGAGACCCTCTCCAGCTGAGGGAAGGAAATAATTTTATTTTACAACAAGGAGTGTGGCAAGATGTGGTGCTGGCTGGCGCTGCAGCTCACTAGGCTAATCCTCTGCCTAGCGGTGCCGGCACACCGGGTTCTAGTCCCGGTTGGGGTGCCGGATTCTGTCCCAGTTGCCCCTCTTCCAGGCCAGCTCTCTGCTGTGGCCAGGGAGTGCAGTGGAGGATGGCCCAAGTGCTTGGGCCCTGCACCCCATGGGAGACCAGGAGAAGCACCTGGCTCCTGCCTTCGGATCGGTGTGGTGCACCGGCCCTGGCGGCCATTGGAGGGTGAACCAATGGCAAAAGGAAGACCTTTCTCTCTGTCTCTCTCTCTCACTGTCCACTCTGCCTGTAAAAAAAAAAAAAAAAAAAAAAAAAAAAAAAAAAAAAAAAAAAGATGTGGTGCTGTTCATTTATGTTGGGCATTCTTTTCTTGGAGACAAGCAGGTGGATGAATGACCATGGAAGGTGACACAACTCAGTCCCTGGGGCTTTCTGCTGTGAAGTCAGCTTTAGGAAGTGAAAAGAGATTGACCATTGGAGTCCAACTTGACTTCAAAGTTTAGCTGAGCTGTATGATCCAGGAAGTTTGCTTAACCTTTCCGAGCCTTGGTTTGCTTAACCAAGCATCTTATCTAAGGTCTTGTTGATAGATCCAGGAGTTAGTGTTTAGGCTTAAAGGCTGTCTGGCTTTAAGCAAGTGCTATTGTAATTTTCTATTTTCTTGGTAAAGATGCATGTCCAACATAGACAGAATTAAACAGTCACAATTTCATTAGAAGGCTCTACCTTCTTCCCAATGGCTTTGCAAAATTCTGGCTGCTGCTTACTTCATAACAACATGGTTCTGGAATGCCCTGACTCTGGATGCCAACTGAGTGTCCCGGGACTGTGTCTTAGTGGCCAGCATCCAATTTGTTGCTATGACCCAGATGCTGCTGCTCTGTGAATGCTGGTGGGAAGCCTCTGAAGGAAACAAGTGCATTTTAACTTGTGTGCAAGCATCAGCACCAGTGGTCATGGTTTCCAGATCTGAGAAAAACAGGATTACATTCTAGCAATTCTTCTTATTCCCTTTCCTCATTTTGTGTTGAATTTATATCTCAATGATTGTTTCTAAACACTTGGATTTCTTCTTCTGCCTTCCCTTCCCATGCTAAACTCTCAGAAAATATCTGGGCTTCTCTCTTTGGGCTATACATTGCCACTGCTAGAAACAGGAGTCACCTCAGTAGGTCTTTGCCTCTGCTTAGTTGTCATATAGAATATTTTTTACCAGACTGGATTTCCTGGGAATTCTGTGACCCTATCTGATTTTTTGGTATTATGTAATCAATACTGAGCATGGTGCTTAGTTCATAGAGAGCATCCAGTAAATATTTGCTGAATGAATGAGTAAAGAAACTCTTCTAAAACTAAAGTCAAGGTTGATTGCACAAGTCTTTACTATCTGTTTCATATCCAGTAACCTCATACAATGGATACAATTGTCTGGATACTTAGGGTGTATTTATACCTACAACATTCTGGTGGACTCACTAACAAACTATGTTTTTTAACACTAAACATGTGCTTGCAGTGTTTCTCAGATTTTTGTAAGGTCATAAGGCAAACTGTAGTTTCTTTGAATAAATTTGATTTTTTTGGGACAGCTTTAGATTACAGAAAAATTATGACAGTACAGAGGGTTCCTGTATACCTCACAACTAGTTTCTCTTATTATGGGCACCATATATTAGTATGATACATTTGTTATAATTAATGAGCCAATACTGATACATTATTATTAACCATAGTCCTTATTTTACTGAGATTTCCTTAATTTTTATTTTATGTCCTTTCTCTTTTTAAAAAATTTTCTAATTTTTATTCATTTGAAAGGAAGAGAAAGAGAGTGAAGTGGAGAAAAAGGAAGACAGAAAGAGGAAGAGGGAGAGGGAGAGGGAGAGGGAGAGGGAGAGAGAGAGAGAATCCAGGTCTCCCATGTAAGTGGCAGGGACCCAAGTACTTGAGTGGACCTGCCTACAAGAGTGTGCATTAGCAGGAGACTGGAATCAGGAGGGAAACTGAGACTTCAACCTAGATACTCCAATATGGGATGTGGGCATCCTACACAGAATCTTAACTGCTAAGCCAAATGCCTAGTCCCTAATACCCTTTCTGTGTGGCAGGATTCCATCGGGGACACCTTGCTATCTTTGCTAGTCACATCTCTTGAACTCTTCTTGGTTGCGATGATGTCTCAGAATTTCTTGGTTTTTGATGTCTGATCATTTTTATCAGCAATTTTGTGTAGGTCCTCCTATCAAAAGTTATCATATTAATTTTCATGATTTTTGGAACCCAGAAAGTTAGCAGAAATAAAGTGCCATTTTCCATTACCTCCTGGGTCAGGGTCCCTGCCAGCAAGGTGACTCAGGGCTATTGATACTGACCTTCACCACCTGACTGAGGCAGGGTTTGTTAGGCTTCTTCACAGTAGAGCAAGCCTTACCTCCTCTTCTGTACTGTGCTCCATGGAAGGAAGTCAGCATGCACAATTCATTCTTTTGTAGTGAAGATTTGTAGGGTGTATCTACATGATTGAAATTTTTCCTGGAATGTTTGTCTCTTCTTCTCCACTTTTTAGTGTATATAACTATTCATATTAGTGTGGAAATATTAATATTTACAACTTGGATTATAATCCAATTTTGTTTTTTAAGTTGGTTCCTGTGTTCCTCTGGCATATTACTATCATTTTAGGGTTTAACAATGTTTTTAATTTTATTTTAGCACTTCCTTACTTTCTGCTAGTTCAAGATACTATCAGATAGGGGCCAGCACTGTGGCATAGCACTGTGGCATCCCACATGGGCACCGGTTTGAGACCCGGCTGCTCCATTTCTGATCCAGCTCTCTGCTATGGTCTGGGAAAGCAGTAGAAGATGGCCCAAATCCTTGAACCCCTGCACCCACATGAGAGAACTGGAAGAAGCTCCTGGTTCCTGGCTTTGGATC
This sequence comes from Oryctolagus cuniculus, assembly GCF_051225735.1. Classification (NCBI taxonomy): domain Eukaryota; kingdom Metazoa; phylum Chordata; class Mammalia; order Lagomorpha; family Leporidae; genus Oryctolagus; species Oryctolagus cuniculus. Next base: position 73,874,630 of record NC_142874.1, on the reverse strand, counting down.
TGCACCGCTCCAGCCATTGTGGCAAACTGAGGAGTCAATCAGCAGATGGAAGACCTCTCTCTCTCTCTCTCTCTGCCTCTCCTTCTCTCTGTGTAACTCTTTCAAATAAATAAATAAATCTTTTACAGAAAGATATTATCAGATAATGCTGTGCATTTCCTATCCCTGTCATAGAATCAGCCATTTCTTTACAGAAGCCAGAATTCTTTTTGGAGTATGTTATTAAAAACTAAGACCTGGGTACTGGATATATTAATTGCTATTGTGGTGTTTCAAGGCCTTCTCAGAGGACAGACCATAGGACTGTATGTCTGGACCTGTTTATACACTATGCATTGACCTTTGTCTGTATCTCTACTGATAAACTTTTCTATATGTGACCACCTGGATATATATTAATCTAAACTTGAGTTCATACTGGCATCTCTGACTCCAATCCATTACCACATGGATCATTCTAATCTCCTCCCCTTGTTTATCTGTCAACTCCCACTTTAACAGTGAGAGACTTGTTTTCCACCACCTGAAACCTATTTACCTAATTGTGCACTTTTATTATACATACATAGAAGCCTTAGAATTGTTAACCCTTGCCCCATAGGAAACTATTTCATCAAGCAGACTATAGTGCTCATGTACCTTATAAGCATTCATGTCTTACAAGTATCGTTCATTTACAGAATTGTTTAGGTCAGCAACTTCAGTGAGGGTGCTTCATACATTTCCAATGTAGTTAGATTCTGTGGTCAAATCTGTATTCCATTCTGGGATCTCCTAATTTTTTTACAAATTGCACAATTAAGCTACACATATTTAGGGTTTTGTAAAGTTTAACGGTTTTTTAAAAATGAGGGCCAACTTCCATTTTGATTCTTGCCTTGTCTAAATAAGATCGGAGTTCGTGAACTCAAGAGGCTTCCATAACCTTGACAACTCATGACAAGAGCCTCGGGTGATTACTGACGTCATAAATAAGAGTGTCAATTGTTAAATCAACAACAGAGTCACTGTGCACTTACTCCCCATGTAGGATCTCTGTCCTTAATGTGTTGTACTATGAGAATTAACAGTAAAACTAGTCTTCAAACAGTACTTTATACTTTGTGTTTCTGTGTGGGTGCAAACTGTTGAAATCTTTAGTTAATATATATTAAGTTGATCTTCTGTATATAAAGATAATGAAAAAAGGAATCTTAATGCAGAATGGGATGGGAGGGGGAGTAGGAGATGGGATGGTTTGCTGGTGGGAGGGTGGTTATGGGGGGAAAAACTGCTATGATCCAAAAATTGTACTTTCAAAATTTATATTTAGTAAATAAGAGTTTTCTAAAAAAATTAAATAAAATAAAATAAAAATGAGGGCCAGCCTTTTGGCCTAGCAGTTAATGTGCCTGCATTCCTTTTTGGAGTACCAGGGTTTGATACTCAGCTTTGGCTTCTGACTCCAGCTTCCTGCTAGTGCAGATCCTGACAACCAGTGGTGATGCCCCGAGTGGTTGGGTCTTTTCCCCTCATGTGGGAAACCTGGATTCCCAGCTCCATGCTTCCATTGTGGACACCTGGAGAGTGAACTGGTTGACAGGAGCTCCCCGCTCCTGAATAAATAAGTAAGGCTAAAAAAATGCATGGTGCACACATTTTAGAGATATTTTTTCTGGGGCCGACATCATGGCTCACTTGGATAATCCTCCGCCTGTGGCGCCGGCATCCCATACGGGCGCTGGGTTCTTGTCCCGGTTGCTCCTCTTCCAGTCCAGCTCTCTTCTGTGGCCCGGGGAGGCAGTGGAGGATGGCCCGAGTGCTTGGGCCCTGCACCTGCATGGGAGACCAGGAGGAAACACCTGGCTCCTGGCTTCAGAATGGCATAGCTCTGGCCGTGGCAGCCATTTGGGGGGTGAACCAACGGAAGGAAGACCTGTCTCTCTGTTTCTTTCTCTCACTAACTCTGTCAAATAAAAAAAAAAAAAGAAATATTTCTTTCTAAGCAAACTTTTAATTTGTGTGCAATGGACAACCTCTTAAAATCATGCTTTTTATGGTTTACTGCTCTGTATACAGGTGAGATGATCCCCATCTTGTATGCATTCTTGCTTACATTCTTCAATGCCATGAAAAGATGGCATAACATGTTTCATATCTAGGTATATGCAGTCCATTTCCATCAAAACTCAAAACTGCTTTAAATCCTCACCTGAGATTTCAATCTCAAATGATTATGCTATACTACTTTCATCAGAAGCTCAGCTTAGGAAAATAACATTTCTGATCAGACAACATAAAGATTATTTTTAGTGGAATACTGACTCCTTTGGTGAAATATTCTAGAGTTCTGTTAGGCCAGACAATCAAGTACATGCAGGTGGCAGTTGTCTTAGTCCCTGACCAAGATTAGCATGTGAACCTTGTGTTTGGAGGTCAAGTCTCTGAGTTTTTATTAAGGGATTAGATGAAACAGCCATATTAAATCCCTCGCTGTGCTCACTACTGGAGGCTATTGAAGACATTTCCCATTATGTAACATCATCTCCACCTCTGAACCCTTCAATAAGAATTTCAAGGTGAAACTTCAGACTTTTTAGTTAAAAATTTATTTATTTACTTGAGGGGCAGAGATAAAGAAAGACAGTGAGAATGACAGAGAGTTCCTATCTCTGATTGACTCCCCAAATGCCCACCATGACTTAGGCTGGGCCAAGCTGAAACTAGGAGCCAAGAACTCAGCCCACGTTTCTCATGTGAGTGGTAGAGCTCAATCTACTTGAGCCTTCTGGGATGCATCTTAACAGGAATCTGGAGCTGTGAGTGGAACCCAGGCTTGAACTCAGGCACTTGATATGGGATGTGGACTTCCCAGCCAGTGTCTTAACCACTAGGCTAAATGCCTGCCCCAACAAATGATTTTTGAAAGAGAATTTTGGTGCTCACTGTGGCAGCACATGTATGAAAACTGGAATGGCACAGAGAAGATCAGCGTCATTGCTGCACAAGGGTGGCATGAAAATTCGTGAAGTGTTCCATATTTTTCTTTAAAAAAAGGAAAGGAAGGAAGGAAAAGAGAGAGGGGGAGGAAAGTTTTACTGTATTCTTGGAATTTTATCTATGGAATTTATGAAATCTGTACTCAATACATTATAATAAATAAAAATATAATAAAAATAACAAAGAAGACTGCATAGGTAGGTGAAATGGAACAATTAACAGAAAAAAGATAACTTAAAAAATCATCAAGGAAAGAACTATGAACAGAAAATGTGAATGATTTTATATGAGCATATTTTAAAAAGTGAGACTTTTAAAAATTATTTTATTTGAGATAGAGAGAAAGAGATTCCATCTGCTGGCTTACTCTCCAAATATACCCAACAGCAAGGGCTGGGCCAGGTTAAAGCTGGAACCCTGAAACTCAATCTGGGTGTCCTGTGTGGGTGCCAGGGATCCACATACTTAAGCTCTGACCTGCTGCCTCCCAGGGTGTGCACAGACAGCAAACTGGAATCAGAAGCAGAGCTGCAACTCGAATGCAATACTCTTGACATGGGATGTGGGCATGCCTGCTTGTGTCTTGCCTGCTGCAGCAAGAAAATTCATCTTTAATTTAAAGCCTCCCTGCAAAGAAAATCTTAGGCCTACATGGCTTCATATATGCAGATTTCCAAAATACAGAGGAAGAAAAAGAGCCACACATGCAAACTTTTTCAGCGAATAGGAATGGGAGTATCACTTCAATTATTTTTATGAAATCAGCATAACATTGGTAACAGCATTTAACAAAAGCTTTTAAAAAAGCCAACAATTTTCGTTCTTTCTTTCTTTCTTTCTTTCTTTATTTTTTTTTGACAGGCAGAGTGGACAGAGAGAAAGGTCTTCCTTTTTTCCGTTGGTTCACCCCACAATGGCCGCACGGCTGGCGCGCTGCGGCCGGCGCACCTCACTGATCCGAAGCCAGGAGCCAGGTGCTTCTCCTGGTCTCCCATGCAGGTGCAGGGCCCAAGCACTTGGGCCATCCTCCACTGCACTCCCGGGCCACAGAAGAGAGCTGGACTGAAAGAGGAGCAACTGGGACAGAATCCGGCGCCCCGACCGGGACTAGAACCCAGTGGGCCGGCGCCGCAAGGTGGAGGATTAGCCTATTGAGCCGTGGCACCGGCCCCAACAATTTTCTTATACTAATGCATTAGAGATCTATCTGGAGAAAACTTTTCATTGAAAGAACACCTATTATAACCAATGAGCTGTTGCTTTTCACAGCCCTAAATCCCATCTGTATCCCTCGGGAAATGGCATGTTTTAAAATGATGATATGACTATATAATATTTTAATAAACAAAATTTGCCAGTTCCAAAAAGAAAGAGCATTTTGGAGATTCAGTTGAAAGAATATAATAATTAGTCCTTTCAAAGAAAAATTTCCTTGCTTGGGAAAATTGCTAGACATAATATGATTGATTCTTGTACAAGTAGGGAAGGTATGAATAAATGAGATCTCAGTAACTGGCCATATCTCCCCTTTGAACTCTGGCCGTGGGAAAAAGTTCAGAATTTGAAATTCAACTTGGACCACTAATTAGCCTTTAAATCAGCTTATTACTAATGTTGCAGTCTCATTTATATGTCATCACTCATGTTATTGACAGCCATAAATGTTACGACATTTACCACTCAGATGGCTGAGATATTGAACTCGTGCCGCTACTCTTTCTGCCACATCATAAGTCCCCTGTCTAAAGATTCCAAAGAGCAGCAGGCACAGGAGAAGGATTCCAGGTGACTTTAAGATGTTTGTTGTTTTCACCTGTGACAGAATTGTCTGGCTGTAATGCACGAACATGTAAGTCTTTCCTTTCCCACTACACCCAATTGAAACAGAGAGCTATCAAACCCTCTGGATTTCTGACTGTGTTTCAAAGTTTATGTAAAAACTCAGTTTGAGGGGCCAGCACTGTGGCGCAGTGGGTTAACGCCCTGGCCTGAGGTGCCGGCATCCCATATGGACGCCGGTTCTAGTCCTGGTTGCTCCTCTTCTGATCCAGCTCTCTGCTATGGCCAGGAAAAGCAGTGGAGGATGGCCCAAGGCCTTGCGACCCTGCACCCACGTGGGAGACCCCGAGGAGGCTCCTGGATCCTGGCTTCAGATCGGCATAGCTCTGGCCATTGTGGCCAATTGGGGAGTGAACCATCGAATGGAAGACCTCTCTCTCTCTCTGCCTCTCCTCTCTCTGTGTAACTCTTTCAAATAAATAAATAAATAAATCTTTCAAAAAAGAAAAACTTACTTTGAAAGGCTATAGATATGACAGCAAAAGTACAGACAACAAAACCAAAAATCAAACAGTGGGATCACAATAAACTGAGAAGTTTCTGTTTAACAAAGGAATTAAGTAACAGAGTAAAAAGATAGCTTTTCACTCTGTTTTTACAAAATCTATGGGAGAGGGGCCGGTGCTCTCCTGTTGCACCAGCATCTCATATTGGCACCAGTTCATGTCCCAGCTGCTCCTATTCTGATCCAGCTCCCTGCTAATGACCTGGGAAAGCAGAAGATGGCCCAGATGGCCCCTGCACCTATGTGGGAGACCAGAAAGAAGCTTCTGGCTCCTGGCTTCAGATTGGCTCAGTTCCAACCATTGTGGCCATTTGGGGAGTGGACCAGTGGATGGAAGATCTCTCTCTGATTATCCTTTCTCTGTCTGTAACTCTGCCTCTCACATAAAGTCTTAAAAAATATGGGAAAAATATTTGCAAAATATACATCTGATAATGAATTAATTTCCAAAACACATAAGAAACTACTAAAACTCAATGGCAAAAACCACGTAGTTACCAAATTTAAAAGTGAGTTAAGGACTTGAACAGGCATTTCTCTCAAAGAAGACATAGTAAATGGCTAACGAGGATATCAAAAGATGATCAATATCATTAATTATCCAGGTAATACAAACTAAAACCACAATGATATATCATTGCCTCACATCAGTCAGGTTAGCTATTACAGAAGAAGAAAAAGAAGAAGAAGAAGAAGAAGGAGGAGGAGGAGGAGGAGGAGGAGGAGGAAGAGGAGGAGGAGGAGGAGGAGAGGAGGAAGAGGAGGAGGAGGAGGAAGGGGAAAGGGAAGGGGAAGGCGAAGAAAGGAAGGAAGAAGAAGAAAGAAGAAAGAAGAGGAAGAGGAGGAGAAACCCAAAAACAAATATTACTGAGGATATGGCAAAATTGGAACCCATACACACTGTTGGTAGGAGCATATAATGCTGAAGCCATTAAACAGTATGGGGGTTCCTCAAAAGAATTAAAAATGAAGCTAGGAAGAGAAAATGGTGGATGACAAGGATTCTCTACTCAAGCTAAAGGATGTGGCATTTCTCAAGAACCAGCTGGAAAACCTACAGTGATGCATGGAGATCAACAGTGGCATGAGCCAGGATGACTCACTCTTGTCTTCCCCATTCTGAAGGATTTCCTAAATGGCTAAGTGGTGGCCAAACTGAGGGCCTCAGAAGTATTGGGCTTTGTTGTGGGCACCTACACTGGCATCCACACAGTTCAGACATTGAGGGACTGTTTTTGGTCACTGTGCAAGTGGCTGGACTCTTTCCGGGTCCCAGGGGGAGGCTGGATGAACAGCTAGGGCCTGCAGGTGGAAACTTTTCAATCATAGACACTTTGTCTGGCTTCCCTGGAGGTCACCTTTTGCTTTTTCCAACTTCCTTACCACCTTCATCCTTACTTCTCTTCCAGCAGAGGGTTGGCAGTGGCTTGTCAGCCTGCGCCCTGCACTTCTTTTTCTTCCTTAACTCCATGTGACCGTCTCCAAGAATGTGGCTTCAAGGGCCGTCAGCCCCTCCCTGTCCCAGTCCTGAGTGTGAAGTCTGCAGCTGACTCTGATCCTCAGTATTCTCCCTGGCAATGTGCTTTGGCTCCTCCCTCCTGGGAGTTGGCTCTATAACTTGATTCATCTCAAACACATCACAACCCCTGCTGTGGCTTGCTTGCTACACAGGTCATTCAGGGTCTGGTGTGGTGATGAGTGTAGAGGACAGAGTATGCCAGGCCTGGGCTGTCATAGGCAGGCCCTCAGGACCCTGATGCTACTCCTGTCCACTGCCATGTATGGCACCCATGCCCCATTGCTGGTGTTGTGTGACATAGATAGCCAAGTGCCTTTCTGGTCCTCCTCAGCTATGCTGCTGACAGAATTGCCAAGTTGCTGTTGTATGCTTCTCCCTCCTGGTGTGTTGGCAAACATAGCCCCTAAGAGCTCCACTCTGGCACCAGGCTGCTTCCTTTGCCCTATCAGCTCTGCCGTATGGTGCTAACAACAACCTGGTGATATATCTTCAGTATTACATGGATCCCAGCAACTACCAAGTGTTGTGCAACCTCAAGATTGGAAGCACAGCCCTGTTCTACTGCCTGTGCCTCTGGCACCACCTCTCTGCACACCAAGGGTTAGCACTGCTGCTGCTGATGGCAGTGTGGGCCTGTTATGCAGCAGGTGGCCTTTGAGATCCTGGGAACAGTCTTCCCAAGCCTCCTCCAGCAGCTGCTGCCAGCCCCATACCCCTGCATATCATTCCACTGGGACTGCTGCCCCTCATCCTGTACTGCCTCTTCTCAGGCTTATGATCTGTGTATAAAGAGCTGCTCAAGAAGTGACAGTGGCTGCCCTCAGCACTTCAAAACATTTTTCCTGTGTATCTTCGGTGTGCTCCTGAACTTAGGGCTGCATGTAGGTGGTGGTCCCAGTCCAGGCTTCCTGGAGGGTTTCTCAGGATGGGCACTGCTCATGGTCCTGAAACCAGGGCTCAATGGACTGTCACATCAGCTGTCCTGAAGCATGGCAGCAGCAGTACATGCCTCTGCACTGTGTCCTGCTCGCTGGTGGTCAACACTGTGCTCTCAGCAACCCCCCTGGCTGCAGCTTGCAGCTGCCTTCTTCCTGGTCACACTGCTCAACAACCTGACTGTGTTCCTGTACTATGGCAGCCACTAGCCCCTGACCACCTCCACCCTGACCCTAGACACGATATAGATTGGGCACCACCTTCAGAGCCTCCAACCCCTTCACCTCAGCAGCCCTGTAACAAGTGACTTGTGAGAAAAGCTGTGGAAGTGAGAGCAGCCAGGTTGGTGTCTGGGAGATGGGTGGATAAAGGGATATCCCTGGAAGATGCAAACAGTGGGTTTGGTTAAAGGGATTCTTACCCCTCCCCTACAAATTCACAATATCCAGGTCTGAGAAATGACCCCGTTCCTGAGGAGGGCGGCACTCTGCCTCATCCTGGATGAACGCAGTTGCTCAGATAAGGGTGTGGGTGACAGGTGACTTTCCTTGACCCTTGACCCCTCTGCACTGCCATTCCCTACACCCAGCCTTTGTTCTGGAAACCCCAGAGAGGGCTGGGGCTTGACTCAACTCAGGGAATGTTTACCCTGGGCCCTGGGTTAAGCCCACACTCCTGACCTCTCCACTCACCTAAAGGGACCTCTTGAAGCCCATTGCCACCTCTGAATTTCCTGGGAGGGTCCATCCTTCCCACTCTGGGTCCTGCCCTAGCCTGGAAGTGTCTCAGCTTCCAACAACCTGGGAAAACTCTGCATAGTGACCTTGGACCAGGTACAGGAAACGCCTGTAACTCAAATCAAAGTTTCTTTATAACTAATAACATGATAATAAAACGTTCTAGGGTATGGGCACAATCAGCCAAAAAAAAAAAAAAAAAAAAAAAAACGAACTACTATATGACCAGAAATCTCACTTTTGGGTATTTATCCAAAGAACTGAAATCAGGATGTTAAAGATATTAGCACACAAAAACTAAGATATGGAAAAAACTTAAATATCCATCAACATATGAATGGACCAATAAAATGTGGAATATAAGAGGGTACTTCAAAGAGTTCATGGAAGATCAGATAAAAGTATGAGTTCATCTTAGTGAAAGTTTGCTTCATAAATGTGAATTATGTAAAAATATGTGTATTACATAAAATGTTTATTACAAAGAAACTGTGCGTGGATTTGAAAACCATTTTTTGCTACTAAGCAAATTCATACTTTTAATTCCATTTTCCATGATATTTCTGAAGTGCTTTCAATGAAGTGCTTTCAATGAAGTGTTTTCAATGGAAGACTGTTCAACCTTAAAAAAGAAGCACATTTTGTAATATGCAACAAAATGGACAAGTCTGGAGGACATTACTCTAAGTGAAATAATTCAGTTTCAGAAAGACAAATACTGTAGGATTTTACTTACATGAGGTGTCTGAAATGGTCAGATTCACTGAATAATAGAGTAGAATGATGGTTGTTGGGGGTTGCAGGGGAGGAAGTGGAGGGTTGTTCAGCAATGAGTGTGAAGCTTGAATTAATAAGGCGTAAGTTCCAGAGACCTGCTGTACAACATTGTACCTATAGTTAACAGTAATATTAATGTATTGTGTGCAAAAGTTTAAACTTTTGCTAGGACCATAGATCTCATTTATATGTTTATCACTATATCATTATGATCTAAAATAGAAAACTCTTGGTTTCTTGCTCTTATTAGAGCAAGTGTTTGAGAAGTAGAGGTTTGTGAGAGGATTGCAAAAGAGAAGCCAGGGGGTTATCTGCTTTTTACCTGACCTCTATGTCTCAAATGCACTGAGCGGAGATTCCTACTTAAAATGTAAATTGTGTTTGCATAATGTCAACATGATTGGTGTGGACCAGAAGCACAAGATCACCTTTTGAAATGCTCAATATAAATGCCAATATAAAAACCACTTGGGCTGGGCTTTAGAAACATTTTCTTTGAACTTACATTTAAATATAGTTGTTTGATTCATAAAGTTATATATGCATTAACCCCTAAGCAACATTCTATATTGTCTGGGGAACACCCCCCCACACACACACACACAAGATTTGTAGGAGGCTAAAGATGAAGACAATTTCTACCCTTTCTACAAGTATGCTCCTTGTTGGCAGAGGAGGCTCATATGCAACAGTGAACATGGGAGAGGTAGGTGGTGGTTCAGCACTGAAATTCAACATGGTTCCTCATGTGACAGATATAGGCCCTTACTGTGTAATGATAGGCTACACACCTTCACAAATCCGGGGCGAATGTCTGGGAAGAATTATGTTTTGGGAAAAAATGAGATCAAGCTGGCATAGAATGTGGGCCAAAATACCAAGTTCAGGGAAAAAAGCCAGGTGCAATCTGTGTAATTCCATATTTGATAAAAATGAAATACATTTTATGTACAAGAAAGGTAAAAGTATTGGAAGGTAAGTGGTTTGGACTCTTCCTTGGATGTTTTCTCAGGCCTGGATGTATGGGCTGCTCCTTTTTTTTTTTTTTTTTTTTTTTTTTTTTTTGACAGGCAGAGTGGACAGTGAGAGAGAGAGACAGAGAGAAAGGTCTTCCTTTTGCCGTTGGTTCACCCTCCAATGGCCGCCGCTGCAGCCGGCGCACCGCGCTGATCCTGGCAGGAGCCAGGAGCCAGGTGCTTTTCCTGGTCTCCCATGGGGTGCAGGGCCCAAGCACCTGGGCCATCCTCCACTGCACTCCCTGGCCATAGCAGAGAGCTGGCCTGGAAGAGGGGCAACCGGGACAGAATCCGGCGCCCCAACCGGGACTAGAACCCGGTGTGCCGGCGCCGCAAGGTGGAGGATTAGCCTATTGAGCCACGGCGCCGGCTTGGGCTGCTCCTTAAATCTGCTAATCCTATATTCTTTTAGAGTTCTCTTTTACTTCATTTTACTTATTATTATTATTTTTTTTTTTTGACAGGCAGAGTGGACAGTGGGAGAGACAGAGAGAAAGGTCTTCCTTTTCGGTTGGTTCACCTCGCAATGGCCGCTGCGGCCGGCAAGCTGTGGCCGGCGCACCACACTGATCTGAAGCCGGGAGCCAGGTGATCATCCCTTATTACTCCAGCCCCCGTGAGAATTTATAACTCTTTAAATAAAAGTTTTCTTGTAAAAATAAATAATTTTCTTTGGAGAAAAGATTTTGGGTGAAGATTCCAGTTTCACAGTCCATGTTTCAGAAATGTAATTTACATATGAAGTGCTTTAAAAAGCTCACAGAAGGGTAGGTGTGTGGCACAGTGGTCAGGATGCTGCTTGGGGTAGCTGCATACCATGCTCAAGTACTCGGCTTCTGAGTCCAGGTTCCTGCTGCTGCACACCTTGGGAAATAGCAGGTGATGGCTCAAGCACTTGGGTTCCTGCCACCCGTGTAGGAGACCAGGATTGAGTTCTGGTCTCTGGGCTTCAGCTTGGCCCAATGCTAGCTGTGATGGACATTTGGGAAGTGAACCAGCAGTCAAAAAATCTCTTGCTGTCTATCTCTCTTTCTTTCAAATAGAAAATAAACAAAGTTTTAGAATTTCATGTAAATGGAATTAAAGATGACTTTACTTTGCTGCAAAAATCTTCAAATCCATGCATATAAAGAATGGAAAATAGACATTATGACAAATTGCATAGATTTCAAAAATTTTTTGCAACATATATTTACTTAACTCTATTTTCTAAACTTTCTGAAGCCCCTAACATAGATGTGTGTATAAATTCATCCATATATATATACATAAAACATATACAATTAGAAAATTAAAAAACATAGACAATTAGAGAAAAATTTAATTGGGGAGGGGCAAGACCCTCATCCTTTCTTAGCATTGCCTAGGAAAATTTAAGCAAAGAAGTTACATTGACTAATTCCTAGACTCCAATGACAGTACCAGAATCCTGTTACCAGCTCACTTCTTTCCTACGTGGGGCACAAAGATCACTAGCTTTCAGCCTGGAACTTCAGTAGTGACCGTGTGAGTTTCTTAAATGCCACTTGAAAGAACTTACAAGAGAATAAAAGTGTAATGGAGTGCATCATAGAATATCTGTAATACTTGTTGGGCCCTCAAAGCAAACCCTCTATTGAATGAGCAGAAATCTAACACACTCTAAAAGTAGATTTTTGACAGCAAATTCCATGGGAAGCAGTTAGAGTTTTCCCAAAAGCAGTGAATGAGAATCCTCTCTTCTAGCATTGGCTTTATCTATAACTTTGGATTTGACTCAGAGTTGCTTCCCTTATGACATGCAAGAAATTGGGAAAGTTACTTAACTCCTCTAACTCTTGGTTCTTAATTGGTAAATTGTGGCAAATACCAGTATCTGTCTCATAATATTGCCATGTACATAAAAGACTTAATGGCTCTCCTCAGAACATAAGTTCTAGCTCAGGGCTTGGCATACAATAAAGACTCAGTGAATATCTGCTATTAGAAAAACTGTTACAAATGAAACAAGTAAGTGCAGAGGAAAAACAGAAACAAAAACAAAAACAGACAACTCTTTATATGTTAAAACATAGAAAACGTTAAATGGAGATTTATTAACATCATGTTATAGACACATTATATCATATATAAGCATTACAGCTTAAATTCTGTATAATAAGATATCTAAGCAAACATCAAGCCAGTTGGTTGTGGTGGCATAAGTCACCATTAGATGAGAAAATTCTACACAGCAAGAGGAACTTAGCAAGAATTTGTCCATTACTTCTTTTATGTCTCTAGCTCTTCATATTTATCTATGTTAAAGATAATTTGCTTATAAATGTCCAGGCCAACCTTGACTATACTTCAACTTTCTCCCTTTTTATTTCAATCTACTCATATATTCTACCCTGGTGAAATATTGCTTCACTAAAAGCAGTAGAGCCCAGGCCCATACTGATGGATACAGAAAGGTGCATACATTTGTGGTCAAATATATCCACACTTAACTTCCAGCCTCACCTTGTATTAACTTTGAGTGCAGAATGTAATTTCATTGTTCTTTGCCTTCTTCTATTCAATGAGAATACAACAAAGTCTTCATTTCAGAGTTCAAAAGAGGATTAAATAACTTATTTCAAATATTTGGCATTCATGTGCTTAAATGTTGTTGGTTTCCCTACTTTCCCCAAAAGGAATCTTAGAGATTGCCACTCTTTTTGTTTCACAAACAAGAATGCTCAAATCCACAGAAGTTTTTAAAAAAAAAAAACCCTAAGTCCCACTTCTACATCATTTCTACTGCTATCCTTTCTCTCTCTCTCTCTCTCTCTCTCTCTCTCTCTCTTATTTATTTATTTGAGAGATAGAGCTACAGATAGTGAGAGGGAGAGACAGAGAGAGAGGTCTTCCATCTGCTGGTTCACTCCTCAAATGGCCACAACTGCCAGAGCTGGGCTGATTCGAAGCCAGGAGCCAGGAGCTTCCTATGGTGTCTCCTATGCAGGTGCAGGGGCCCAAGCACTTTTACCATCTTCCGCTGCTTTCCCAGGCCATAGCAGAGAGCTGGATCAGAAGCAGAGCAGCTGGGACTAGAACTGGCACCAGTATGGGATGCCCTGCTGCAGGCGGAGGATTAACTTACTGAGCCACAGCGCAGGCCCCTTTCCTTTCTCTTTTTAGCTTGATTAACTTCAACAGAGAAGAGAAAATTCACTGTAATGAAAAAGAATTCTTTTCCTCTTTTTAATATACGTAAGCCATCAAGAGGCTTTTAAAGTAGGAGTGAGCTTTACGAAAGGTAATAAGTAGTCTAAGAACTGTTTTAAATCCAGAGAGATATTAAAAACAGAAGTTCTGTTCTTCCAAGATTTCCGTAGCAGAACGTAAGTGCTCTGTATGCTTTGGCACCAGAAACTCCTGCACTGAGTATTCATCTGCAGGTTTCCACTCGGGCCTCCCAGAATGCTTGCCCATGGAATTGGCAAAGGACCTGGCACTGGGGTTTTAGAACAGTCAAGTTTGCTCAGCACACAGCTGGATCTGAAGCACAGCTCTCTGCTATTAGTCCTCACACAAAATGCAATTTACATGTAAATATTGTGATTCTTCCCCTGCTTTCATCTCTCTGTCATCTTCTTCCATACCTGCAGACCACCCAGGGATAGCCAAAGATAACCCGTGGTCATGAGCATGATTGAAGGAGGTAAAATTCAGCAGCCTGTAATTTACAGCTTGGCCTCTTTATCCGAGGAAGCTTGGTAAGTGGTATTCAGCAGGGAGGGCACACTCACATCTACCATTTAAAACAGCCAAGAGACTCTGTTATGACTTTAAAGTATGTTTTTAAAATGTCATTTGCCATAATTAAGCTGGTTGGATTTCATTTGGTTATTTAAAAAATTATATGAATGCTTGTTTATCTCTCTCAAAGTTCTTACTACATCCAGAAAAAGCAAGAAACCATAAATGTTGCTAAGGCTACTTGTAGCTACTGCAACACATGGAAACTCAGCTCCTGGAACCTGGCCATGTTTGTGACTGTATGAGTTGTTCTTATCAAGCCTCTCATATAGCAATCCATATCTATTGTTATAACTGTAAGGTGTTTAAATCACCATCTCATTATTTCAGCCACAAGGACCTGTAGAGGGGCAAAGAGAGGTACAGGCAAATGCAGAGGCCTGTGAGCTGTTCACAGGTGCTGCTTCTAAAAACTGTTTGCTGCTCAGGTACTGAAGAAAGTAGCTAATGTATTCCTCATTTTATAGTTCTGACTTCATTTTATGGAAAGGGATGGAACTGAACACACCCTGATGCCTGCTGTGTACTTATTAATGTTCTTGGTTGTGTTTATTGTAAATAATTTTTCTCAAAATCAAAATCCTGGCAGATTTATCATTAAATATGGACATTTTGGCTCTTCATATATAATAAGACAACTGTTTATGTTATTCTGTGCTATGCTATAAAGAGAACTTGACAAGACAATAATTGGGTATTTGCTTATTTCTATATCATGGCAATCTGATGGGACATTAATCTTGTCAGATATTTACAGGAAAAGAGAGAGACATGCCAACATTTTGCAATGATCATTTAAAAATGACCGTTTTTAGACAATAACACCAGATTCAAAACCTAAACAACTTGTTTATAACATTGCTTTGTTGCAAGAGGATTAATTTTTTTAGATCGTGCTGTCTGGATCTCATCATCCATAACCAGAGGTGATTTGTTCTGATCTCTCTGTTTTAGACGTTTGTTTTAATTTAAATATTTATTTCAAATTCGGAAGAGTCCCGGGGCAGAGTTATATTGTAAGAACTTGCTAGATATATCTCTAGCTGAAAGTCTGTAAATTATATTTCTAACAAGTTTCAAGAAAACCTTGCAGTTCCATGAAAGTTCCCTGTGGCACCAATGGATGGTGAGTTACATTCAGGTACTTCATTCTTATTTCTGGCTTTTAATGATCTTTAACCAGGACTCAAAGTCCCTTCCTCAGCATGGTGGGAAGGCTAATCCCACCCTGTCTCTATCAGGATCTAAATGGTGACAATATAACAATGGAACTATGCCAAAGACTGAACACTTCAACCAATTTCCTTTCTGTGACGGAAACCAACAGGTCTTATTTCTTTTACGCTTTGAAAGAAAATTTAAAAATACCTTTCCAAGAGGTGTAAGGGTGGGCCTGGAAAGCCATTCTAAGTGACTCCTTTGTTTCTCAAAGGTTGAGAAGGAAGAATGTAAAGAGAAGTGAAGGAAATCTTGCCCAGATCCATGCTCAACCACACCCAGCAAATGAAAACGTCTACCAAGGGGATATAGTTTTAATAGAGGGGATTGGGATCCAGGATAAATTTTCCAGTGCAAGGTTGCCTGTAGGTCAGAATGCACAACCTTAATGAAATCAGACTATATCAAAGCTCTTTGTCCTGGGGCTCTTGATCTCATAGGCCTGTGAGAGAAAGAACTTAAATAAAACTATACCCTGCACACTCCACTTCCTCTCTCTCACTTCCCACTTTCAAAACAACAACAAAGGCTCCAATTCCATGGTTTTCTGGCCAAAAATCTCTGCGGAAAACACAGTGATGAATGTGCCCTGATTTCTCCCAGGTCCTTCAGACAACTACAAAGGGAGGACAGCTGATGTCTGACAGCCGTCACTCTGCCTGGGCCTAGGAAGAGAACCAAACGGCAGATTCCCAGCTGATTTCGTCTCTGCCACACCATTTCACAGTGGGGCAGGAGGTGGCTGGAGGTGCTCCAAATGCCCTTGTTCTAAGTGTTTTTTGTTTTGCTTTGCTTTGTTTTGCTGTGAAGCTAGCCAGAGATAGAGACAGGGACTTATCTTCAGGGCCAGCTGCTGCATGCCTTCTAGAGCGATGCTTAAAGGGAAGTCTGAGTGAAACTTAGAATGGGAGAAGAGGAATCTGCATTCTGTTCTTATTTGAACCTCAATGTTCTTATCTGTAAAATGAGACAGTGGATCTAGATGATCTCTAAAAAGGGTTGGTCAAGTAGTGGAAGGGATTCTAGACTGGTTTCAGGTAGACCAAGTTCTTGAACTCCACACAAGTGTGTGTGTGTGTGTGTGTGTGTGTATTTCCTTGAAGAAGCCTGGGCCCCTTTGTCAAACTACTAAAAATCATTGAATGTTCAATGTCAAGCTCATTTATATGATTTCTTAGATTGAAGTCTGTTCACTTGACTCTTCAGGCCACCAAAATTTTAATTTTTTCAAATGTATGCTGAGTAACAAAAATAAGGAACACATAATGTCTTTTCGGCACTAATCTTTTAATCCATATTTTAAAAAAATCAATCCAGACATTGGTTATAATTCAATCAAGAAAATAATCTGATATGATTGTTTGTAGACTCAGAATAATTTTAACTTAAGAGAAGAGCTAATCATTAAAGACTAATGATATCCAAGATTTAAGCTTGTGTGTTGCAAACCTAGATGAGAAATATCTATTTCTCTAAAAATGACATGGTGACCTACGAACATTTTTCATACAAGTTTGAAGTGGTTAGTTACAGGTAGCACAAACATTCTTAAGGAAATCTAAAATGGCCTTGAAGAATAAGTCACTCAGAAATAATAAATAGCGGGCTGGCACTGTGGCACAGTAGGTTAATCCTCCACCTGCGGTGCTGGCATCCCTTATGGGGTTCTAGCCCCGACTGCTCCTCTTCCAATCCAGCTCTCTGCGGTGGCCTGGAAAAGCAGTGGAAGATGGCCCAAATGCTTGGGCCCCTGCACCCGCATGGGAGACCAAGAAGAAGCACCTGGCTCCTGGCTTCAGATTGGAGCAGCTCCGGCCGTTGCAGCCATTTGGAGAGTGAACCAACGGAAGGAAGACCTTTCTCTCTGTCTCTCCTTCTCACTGTCTGTAACTCTATCTCTCAAATAAATAAATAAAATCTAAAAAAAAAAAAAAGGAAAAAGAAATAATAAATAGCACCAAAATTTATTTCTGCTTAGAAAATGATCCACAAGTGATTTTTTTATACTTAGAATTGATTATTTGTAATCTGGTCAGGACTTCGGAGCCTAGGCAATGCCACTACTTAGCTGTTTCAACTATGAGAAAATTTTTATTGGTTCATTTTTTCTCTGGTCTTAAATGTTCTTTGTTGTCCTTTAAAATACAAAGATAGTGAAATAAATGTCTTCAAATAATCCTCCTTCCTCAATGATATATGACTATATTGGGATTCAAAATGCTCTGCTCTCAATATAGCGATCCTGGAGCTTAATGTAGTCAAGTTTGTGCTTCATATTAGCTACATTCTGTGTTTTTTTGTAAATTAAGAACACATTTTTCTTTATTGTTCCAAGTTTATCTGAATGCTCCAAAAATAAAAACATATCACTATGCATGAGAGCTTTATTTTTAAATGGTTTTCCCCTTCCTTTATGAGCAATAGAAGTTTCATGATGTGTGTTTCATTTTCCTATAACTTAAAAACAGGCAAATTTCACTGGGGCCACAAAAAATACTCAGATTTACCCAGATTATAGAGAAACCACCATCACAGCTGGCTGCAGAGTCAAAGCTTCATTAAATTGAATTGGCCTGATTCCCAGGGCTTTGCAAACATTAAGAGGTATCTGAGAGTTAAGTCTGTCCACTTTAGGAGCTGCAGTAACTCTTTGATTAAATCTAGTCCCATTTAACAATTGCTCAGTATAATACACTTGGATATATGTGAGTGACAGGAGAAAACTGGTTCAACTGATTCAAAGGCACAATTTTAGAATGTCTTCTTCTGAAGAGATTGGTTACATGACCACTGGGTACATGTTCTTTATCTTTAAAAAATTCTTTCAGACAAGGTGTGGTCCATTCTGTTTGTACAGATGTGTTCGATTTGTTTGGATTTCTTAGCACTAAGGAGTTGGATGATATGCTTGTAAGAGGGATGTCTTCTCCTAAGGTGAGAACAGCGCATTTCATAAGGGGCACAACTTCTGCTACCTTAACAATCGTGATTCTGCACTGTATAGGAATGCTACTTATGACCGCAGGCTGCAGGAAAGTGGTCAACATGCAGGGGACAAGGAAACAGTTAAGAAATTATATCTGTCTCCACTGTCATCAGGACACTTGATAGTTTAGAATCACTGACTTCTACAAAAGACAATCTCTGATGTTAGAAGGTATCTTATCCAAATCTATCACCACCTCAGTTTATAAATGGGAAAGGGAGCTGATGGGAGGTCACAGATTTTTCCTTTACCCTCTTTATTTTAGGTGATTGTAATTTCCAGACTTTTCTGAGTCCCGGTCCAGTGTTCTTGTGACTGATTATGATGAATGTATAAAACCTGTGGAGAATGAAACTATACTGTGTGGGCTCTAACAAATGGTTGATTGTTTTTTGCCTAAATTGATATCTACTCAAATTACTTTTGAGAAAGAATCATGAGAATTCAAAGTTAAAAGCAGCAGGTTGTTAATGTTATAAAACAGCAGCTCTTGTAGTTTTCTTGTTACCAACCGAAGTCCTCATGGATGTTTGTCAAATAGCTTCAAGGCAAGATTAAAATAATTATTTTGCTAATATTCAAACAGATGGAAAATACTCAGAAAACTCAATTTTGCACTTAAAATAAATACTTAAAGTATGACATATTTTAGACTGTTAAGGATGATTTCTTGACTACTTATTGCGTTAACAGTGTTTGGCTTGCCCTAGCCTTGCAGTCTCTCAATTCTCAGAACAGCCAGGTACTATTCAATGCCAAAATACAAGTTTTACTGTTTCTAATACTGTAGTAACTTTAGAGGGATGTATCATCTCCTTTGAACTATTAAAAAAGCATCAATTTTGGTGCCAAATTAAAGAAAGGCACCATTTGAGAGGGAGATTAGAAATGCAACACACCAAAGTAATTGCTTAGGAAAATGAACAGTATATAATCTAATATCTTTAATTTTATGTACATGAATATAATGTATGTCAACTTTGTACATGAGATACATACAGCATTTAAACATTTACTCAACAAATAAGAATTTACAATAGCAATATAACTGACTAGAGGGCTGTCCACTCAATAATACTTAGATTAGATCTGTACTTTAACAGGAAAAGAATTTAATAGTTTACAATCATAGAAACACTGACATTTAAAACAAGACTTTATAAAATAATTTATATATATATAATATATATCTCCTAGCATCTATAGAGAGGAATGATTTGCATTTGTGGATGTGTGCAATGTATGGCATCTTTTATATTTTCAGGTAATAAAATAATTTAGAAGCAGTTCATGCAGTGGTCAAAGCAAGGAATGTCAGGTCCTCCGAGATGTCCTCTGTCTTTGACATCAGCCAGCATCAGACACACACCAGGTGCCATGGAGGCACACCAGAGCAAGTCCCCTCCGACAGTAACTCTTAGAAACATCCATAAACACACACTGATAGCCTCCCTTCTGTGGCAAGGGCACCTCTTTTTCTCAGCTGTGGGAGTAGTCAGTTTATGCTTAAAGTGACGTCACGTCCCTCCTGGCATCCTACGTCCCACGCCTCCATGTGGGGTAACTAACAGAACTTCCTGGTCTTCACAACTTTGCTCTGGTACCTCACTGAGTGCCCCCCATGTCCTATGACATAAACATCCAGCAGGTAAGACTTGCCAGGCTGGAGCCCAGTGATTGTCTCTGTGGTCACCGCCTTCTTCAGGTTTTGACCCTGGAAATATTTACAGAGGACCTTTTCTGATTTCTTCCTTGTGTCTGGTCCTAGGCACTGGTTTTGCTCTCTTTTCTTCTGGTCATCATTGTAGTTATCATCCACCTCTTTTTTGTAGATGCAAAACTTGTTTCTTTCCTGGGTGCCTAGCCAAGCCACCGTGGCTGAGGAACAGGTGCGGAGCTTGTCAAAAGCTTTGATTCTTGTGTCTTCGGGGAGAGAGGGAAATGCGTGCTTGCTAGGCCTTGTGCTAGCTAGTATTTTCAACACAGATGCACCCTTCTTGTTTCCTTTCAGTCGAATGAGATATTTTGCTTTAGGTTTTCCTCTCAGCTGAAACTGCCGAATGCCTTCCACATTCTGAGACAGAAACAGCTTCCCGTCTCTTCTCACTTGGATTTGGATAGCGCCCAGACAGGAGTGAATGAAGAAGGTGACTTTTTGGTGAGAAGAGACTGGTGCAAACCTCAAAAACTTTGCTCCCTTCCTTTTAACAAACACATCTGTAACTTTCCCGTCTTTTAGCTCCACTGTCTTCTGTTTAGCTTCTTCTTTGGTCCTGGCAAAGGTACCTACGTAAGCTGTGCTGGTATTGCTATTGCTGTTGACCATAAAAACGTCAAAGTAGTACTGTGTGTTGGGTTTCAGATCAGACACGGTGAAGATGTTCTTATTGCCTATGCAGATTTTCTGAATGTCAGGCTTGGGCCTCGAGTAGACATGACGCCCCAGCTTGGGGGAGGCTTTGGTGAGGAAGCTGCGTTCTTTTACCAAATGATCTGAGTGAAATCCAAAGTGGGCAAAGTCAAAGGGGTTGAAGTCCAGACCAGGTTTCGGCGCCATCATGAAGGCGTCATCCTCGCTCAGCTTTTCCTCCACGGCACAGAGACTCTTGAAATTGTGCTCTTTGTTGATGACCACACAGTACTGGATGGGCTGTTTCAGCAAGGAAGCCGTGGGACTCGGCTTCCAGGCCAAAGTGATCGTGGTGCGTCCCAGGGAGGTCACGTCTACCCTGGGGTCGTAGGGCAGTTCTGGGTATGGCTGATCAGACTCTGGAGTTGTGGTAGCATAGACTTTGAAATGGGTGTCTTTCTCTGTTGAAAGGAGTTCCAGCTGATACAAACCGGCTGGAGAGCTGGAGGATATAAAATACTCAACGTCGTTGCCTTTGTAGGAAAACAGCTCGGTGCCTGGCTCATTCGTGGTCTGCTGCTTCTGCTGTTCCAGAGGTTCCGGGTCACCTAGAAGGCGGCAGAGCAGCACAGGGTCAATGCCAGGGTGCAGCCTAGCTTGCCAATCTTACCTTGTGTTTTGAAGTTCATCTTCTCTTTTTTCTCCATTACAAAAATAAGACATGGTCATTGGGCAGCAAAGAAAAATGACAAAATAAATAAAAATCATCTATTCATTATAATCTAGTAATTCCAGAAACTCTTCTTTATGAATTCTTTGGTTTCTTTCCATCCAGTCTTTTCCTGTACATAATTCAGGTGATTTTCTTTTTTTTTTCCCTGTAATTTAATAACACTTACTCTCATGCATATATGGACCTTGGTAAATTTTCACTTTTTGAATCTTGTTTTTCTCCCTTAATATTATAAAAATAATACTGCTGGCCAATTTGGGGTCTTTATAAATAATGCTCTTGTGTATGTGTGAGGCTTTTCTGATTTAAATATTTCTTCAAGACAAAATCCAATTAGCAAAATTTTCTGTCATTGACTATAAATTTTAGAGATTGCTAATCCTCACTGTCAATCTGCCTAGCAAAAGTGCTCTACCAGTCTTTATTTTGATGGCCAGATAACTCACTAATTAGTATATTGGACAGCATGATTCAAATAAAGAATAAAAGCACCAGTAAAAGTACCTAGCCTTCCAGCATCAAATATGTACATGCTCAGGAATAATAAAGGAGAAGTGCTGCATCCAAACTGATTATTCCTTTTTTTTTTAACTGTTGATATTAGATACCAGTGTATAGATGGATTTTCAGGAACTGATGGACTGGACAGGCAGAATAGGCACTTATCACTGCAGGTAGGAAGTGAGTGGTATTCAGTGTCGGATTCCCACATCATGGGAGTGAAGACAATCACGACTATATTAACGTCAGAATTCCCCTTCCTTAAGTCTCAAGTCTCATCACACCCCCGAGAGGCACTTCCAATACCCTCCTCACTGTAAGTGTGACAGCTTGTTAACATCATCTGCACAACTCCCGGCAGTCACAACTTCACCTTTAAGCTGTGATGCCCTTAAACAGGGGAACATCACTTCCACAACACCATACACATTCTCATTTCTCATGAATCTTGCTATTTGTGGTCTATAATCTGCATCTCTGTTTTTCTTTTCAAATTTATTTTATTAATTTGAAAGGCAGAGTGACACAAAGACAGGAAGATACACACAAACATGCTCACACACATACAGAGAGAGAGAGAGGATTTTCTATCCACTGGTTCACTCCTCAAATGGCTGCAATAGCGAGGGCTTGGCCAGAATGAAGCCAGGAGCCTGGAACTCCATTCATGTCTCCTATGTGGGTGGCAGAGGCCCATCTTCTGCGCCTTCCCAAGTACCTTAGCACAGAGCTGGGTGGCAAGCAAAGCCACTGAGACTCGAACGGTGCTCAGATTAGGATGCCAGTGTCGCAGGTGATATCTTAGCTTGCTGTGCCACAATCCTAGCCTCCATCTGCATCTTCCTTAAGTGTCCATCTCACTCCTACTAACTTCCATCTTGGCCTTTAACTGCTGCTAATGGCCTCCTTGTGCTTTGAGTCATTCCTGCCTTTTATTCCCCTGAGATCCAGGGTTTTTGATCTTGGCTGCACGTCCCAGGAGAGCTGTGAAACATCATGATATCCAGACCACATCCAACAGCCACAAAAACAGAATGTCCAAAGGCAGAGTCCAGCCATCATGGTTTTTAAAGCTCCCCAAGGGATTAATGTCCAGGCATAACTGCCAACTAGGCCATAGAGGCCAGTCCAAACTTTTCTCCTTCAGTCCTCCCAACTGTGTCTCCTAACACTTTATCTCACCAAGATCAATGTCATCTGATGCCGTCTCCACTATTTCCCCCCTCTCCACCACTAAAGCTCCTGCTAACCCCCACGTCTATGCTGTTTTGCCTGCTAACTGAAGGTTGAATGTTTTACAACTATCCTTACAGAACTCAGGGCCAGATCTGCTTCGGCTTACCTGAGCTCTCCCCGCTGGCCTCCTCAGGCAGCTCCTGGAGTCTGAGCTTCCACTCCAAAGGGGCATCACAGGGAGTCACCGTAACTGATAACGGAGTGTTGTCTTCTTCAACCACAAAGAAATACCTGTGGGAAAGTAGATGAATTCATACCAAAACCATGCTTCTAACCCTGACAACCAAGACTTAGTATTCAGGTCACATAGTTTTCACTTTTATTCATTTAACAGAGACTACCACTGGCTATTAACCAAAATACAGCATTGACTATGGAAGATCAAAAGCCTTAACATTCTGCAAAAAGGTTTACCATCACTGAGCATGGTGTGACATAATAAAAATACATACAGTCACAATGATTCTGAGTTAAAAATCAACACTTGCCTGGCTGTCTGGGTAATATTTAACACAGGCCCTGCCATTGTAAGGTAAGTCACGACCAGGAAAAATGTCCCAACATGTTGCCCTACAGATGCTGGTTTTTTTTAAAATAAATTTGGTGATCCATTTGCACATTACCAGAGTCACCAACTATTTCAAAACATTTTCTCAGCAACCTCGTCTAAAATGTGTGTCGATCTCTGGTAAGTAAACAATCCATTCACATTTCTACACTAGGAACTTTTATTCTTGGCTTTACATGTCCGTATGTTTTTGTATGGAAGTATCAAGTTACCATCTGGGAGAGAATTCTAAAAAACAACGACCACTGTGTGTAAAGATAGACTTGTCTCTTACTTCTTTACGAGTTTCTGTTGGATTAAAAGTGAGTGATTTTAAAGCAAGATGAAAGAGTGAAAACATTCTGCTCTGTGCCTTTCCTCAGACATTTTGGTGATGCCTCCAAAAGATTCTATGAGGAAGAGGAAAATATTGCTTAACTCTAAAAATGCTATATATTCTTACTCCAAAAACATAAATGATTTCATTGAATTAGCACTCCAAGCCTTTAACCTACAAATGAGGAAGAACAGTAGTTTCTACTGTGGCCAGGCCAGAGTTGCTTACTGGTTCTATGGCAAAGAAAAGCAGGTTTTACCTCTTGTTCATTGCACCTGCTTGTCTCTTGCTCCCCATCCCCTCCATATCCACCTGCAACACAGTATCCAACCTGACCTGACCACCATAGCCTTCCACTTGTTGGCCTCATTGCTATTTCCTTTTCACGTCTGTAACCTCTAACCTCTTGAGTGAGCCATAGATCTCTGCTTGGACATCTCATTTAATTTTTTAAAAATAATTTTTGTTTATTTATTTGAAAGTCAGAGAGACAAAGAATCAGAAAGAGATAGAGCTCCTAACTGCTGATTCACTTCCCAAATGCCTACAACGGTTGGGGTTGGACAAAGTCAAAACCAGGAGCTGGAAACTCAATCCAGGTCTCCTATACTGATGGAGGAAGTCAATTTCCTGAGGCATCTCTGCTGCCTCCCATGGTGCACATTTTCAGGAAAGTGGAATACCAAGTGGAGCTGGAACTTGAACCTAGGCATTCCAATATGGGATGCAGGCATCTCATGTGGTACCTTAGCAGCTAGGCCGCACACCTACTCTCTTTGACATCTTTTTTCTAGCTGGGCCAACACCTTGTGTGACTTACCTATGCTCATGCCTTTACCTTTATGTATGTTAACGACTTCAAAATTTAAGTTATCAGCCTGACCTCTTGCCTTAATTGCAGATACACTGCCTTCTTGCCATATTCACAATGATATTAAGGGAATTTCATATTTGCATGATCTAATCCAAGCTTCTGATATTAAGGGAATTTCAGATTTCATTATCCAATCCAAGCTTCTGATTCTCTCCCCCAATCAACTTCTCCTGCAATGGATCCCTTCCTAGTAAGGTTGTTTCTCAGGACAGTTTAGAGTCATTCTTGACTTTCTTTCTCTCCCTCATTCAAGGATCAGCAGACACTTCCAGCTCTACTTTCAAAATAGATCCAGAATCTGCCACTTTGTCCCACTTTACCTGTTACCACTTGCTCCATGTCCCACGTCTCCCATACTTGAGCACTATGACAATCTCTTGTGTGGTCTCATTACTTCCACCTTTTACCCCCTCATCCAGGCAGGGTGATTCTTGGAAACCTAAGTCAAAACATGCCACACCCCACTGCTCAAAAACCCTCCAAGATATCCCTGTTCCTTCAGAGCAAGAACGACTAAATTTGCAGTGTCTTCTGAGTTCCTTCATATTCAGCCCCAAACAACTCTCAAAACATTTCTCGTCCTCTGGTCTCCCCTCCTTCATTCACATCCTTGCTGTCCCTGGGACGTGCATGGCACAATCCTGCCTCAGGGCAGCTGTCCTTGCTGTTCCTCCATCTGAGGTACTCTTCCTCCCAGCGTTGACGTTACTTGCTCAGTCTCTACTCGAGTACCACCTTTCTATAGACCTATTCTGACTCCAAATGTAAAATTTCACCTTTCTACCTGTGACGCTGTCTCTTACGAAGTAAAAGTATTTTGGTTTTTAAGGTACTTATTTCTACCAGACATCTTATATATTTATTGTTTCACATTTTTTTATTTTTCCATCTCCCCCCAACTAGTATGAAAGCTACAAGGAGTAGCGCATTTGGTTCACTGATGAGACTCAGAGATTAAAGCAGTTCTCCATAACGATGAACTAATGAATAAGTGTTGGCTCCACATCTACTTTTACCACTTTCAAGTCATCCTTTACACTGCATCAAGAGCAATCTCTAAAAAAGTAAATGTATTATGTGATTTCCAGCTTAGAGTGTCTTCTTTATAACTTTTCTTGTAGAAAAAGTCCTTAAACTGTTCATATAGTCCAAAGGTTGCACAGCAGTGGGGCCCCATCTACCTCATCAGTCTCTCCTCGGGTCTCTACCCTTTTAGGTTTCTGCACTCAAATTATATAGGACTTCCTTATCTTCCCATGCTTCGCTCATATTGGAATATTTGGGATGATTCTCTGGGTCTGAAATTCAACACTCTGCCCCTACTCATATTGAAATGTCACTTCTTCAGTAATGACTTTTCTGACTCTTTTTGGGTCAGGTTCTCTTAAAAACTCTGAGTGTCCTATATTTTTCATTTCACACACTTATCTGTAATGTGTGGTAATAGATTGGTGTTATTTGATCAATGTCATTTTCCGAAAAAGGGCCACTTGTTCATGTTCCAAGTCACTGTATGCTCAGGACATAACACAGATTTCTGCAGGTAACAGGTAGCACTCGGATAAACATTTGTGGGTGAATTAATTCTAAGTTAATCAATAGAACCCAAGAATGTTAATGCATATCTTACGCTAGCCTAAGAAGCAGTACACTTAGAATCTCTTTCCTTCTGCAGATACAGAATCTGAACGGAAATAATATAAGTACTTCTCTCCCCTTTCTATTCAAAGATAAATTTGGAGATGAAGGGTAGAGATAGGATAGTGGGAGGATCAATAGAGTCAAGATACTATAAAACCCAACACAGCTTGTTCATCAAAAAGTAAAGTAAAACATTCATCCAGAGAACATAACCAGATGATTAAATTGTTCACTGCATTTAAAGTTTTATGTATAATAGGCATTCCTAATCACAGATATCAGAAGGTTTATTTCTCAATTCAACCTATCCTTTTTATTTAAAAAAGATTTATTTATTTGAAAGGCAGAGAGACAGAGATACAGAGAGACAATCTACCATCAGTTGGTTCACTTCTCAAATGATCACACCAGCTAGGTCTGGGCTAGACCATCCTGGTCTTCCACATGGGTGGGAGAGCCCAAGCACCTGCTTTATCTCCCTTTGCCTTCCCAGGCACATTAGCATGGAGCTGATTGGAAGCAGAGCAGCCAGCACTCAGACTGGCATGCTGCTATGGGATGCTGGCATCACAAGCAATGACTTAACCCAGGCCCTTAGCCTACTTTCTGGATAGTAGAATTTTGTTCATTTGGACAGGTAAAGTGGGAGATATTAACCACATAAACACAATAGAAGCTTTCTATGCTACAAAGATATAGGTTCAACAAACTAATTTATTTGGCATCACTCATAACCTCTTTTTTATTTTTGAGTTTTATGTGGGTAGTATTACTAACCAATGTCAAAGCAAAAAACAACATGTAAGTTTTCCTATTTCCTTCTGTTCTCATTTCATATATGTAAGTAGTTTACTTCCCAAAGGAAGCAACTGTGTCTTGGTATCTTAAACACAGGCCATACTAATAGCAAATAAAGCAATGTTTGCAAGGCACAAGGTAATCACTGCACATATAAAGCAGCAGGGAGTCTTTCTAGGTCAACATTTTCATATGGAAGCACTTATGATTAAGGATAAACAATAATTTGAATAGATGTAACAGTTTAACAAACATTTATTGTCTACCATGCATAGGCATTTGAGAAGAGAATGGCCATCAAAAATAACAGGGCATGATCTATGTGTTCAGGGATTTACTGGCTGGTAAGGGAGACAGAGATGAAAGGAAAAACTAAGGAAACAAAGAGCCAAATGACAATGCCAAAGCTGAGGGGTAAATACACCACCAATCATGTAGGCTTTAGGATTTATGTATAAACATCAGAATAATGAATGACTGTGCTGTCTTTTTCTATTTACAACTGCTTGGGTCTATCTGGAGTTTCATCTTTAGCTGGAGCATCAACGATGGCCATGTGTGCTTACCACAGCATCTCACCCTCAGAAATGCTGTTCCTTCTTGTGCTGAGACTCTTTATTTAACTTGTGTGATAGCCAGTAGCTAGCATTTCATTCACAGGCCCTTGAAATTATTCGTAGAACAAAGAGAAAAATAAAGAGTGAACAAATGAAAGAAAGAAAAATGAAGAGAGGAAGGAGAAAACATGGCCTACTTTGTAACATTCCATAATAAAACATACTGTTTTAAAGGAAAAATTGTAAAAAATTGTAATTTTTAAGAGCATTCTTAGAGCCAAAACTTGCTTAATTTTGAAGAGACTGGAGGACCAAAGAGGATAAGCAATTTTTGGATTAAGTGATATGATTACACAATGTAGGATGTTGTATTTAACGAATACTGCAAGCAAAGCAATGCACAAATGCATTTAGGAAATGAAAGTATTCATAAAGAAAAGCTTTGATTTTATCTGACTCATTCAAAATTTTCAAGGGGCAAAATAATATGAAAAGCAAACAGTATGACACAAGAATTCAGGTAACATTTAAGATTGATTTGAAGTATTAAGACTGTTTTATGTGTCATTTCCTGTTTTCACAGACTGCATAAAAGTAAGGACTAGGACAGCAAGTTCCCTCAATGCAATCATCCTTGTTTTCACTCTCATGAATGTTGTTGAAAGATTCAGTTATCATATAAGTTAATGATCAGCCAGGTTCCAGTCTATTGCTTTCATTCAAACAAAAAAATTCACTCGGGAAGTGCTGAAATGACAGTGAGACAATAGTTCACTTCACAAAATAAGAAATCCGATCTCCAACCATCATTTAGACTGACCAGATGGTGGAATGGCTGGGCCACTCAATGGAAGAGGTTTAGAGCCCCACCTTCCATTATTGTCCACAAACAGGAAAGATAACCCAATGATCACTGATCAGACACACCTCAATCATTGGAAAATAGATTATTGATGATATGACAGAATAAAAATGTAAAAAAAATTATTTGAGAGGCAGACAGACAGCAAGTGAGAGAGATAGACAGAGATGGAAATAGAGACAGACTCAAAGACAGAGAGACAGAGAGCCCCCCTATTCACTGGCTTATATCCATAACACCCACAATAGATGGGGCTGAGCTGGGGTGGGGGCGAGGAGCCAGGAGCCATGAATTCAATCCAGGACTGTCACTTGGGTTTCAGGAACTCAATTACTTGAGCCATCTTCACTGTCCCCAGAATCTACATTGGCAGGAAGCTAGAGTTAGGGGATAGAGCTGGATATCAAACCTGGGTATGATGATATGGGAACCAGATTTACCATTTGTAATGCCAGCTTGCTTCAGGTTAAAAGGATAAATTGCCTTTGAAGTTTAATCATCCAAAAATTAGCCATGCACTCTGAATTTATAAAAGTAGAGAGGAGTCTGAGTATTGCAAAGTAAGTAACTTTAAATATAATTAGTTTAAAAATATGCATTATTTATAGGACACAAACCTTTTTAAAGATCAAGATATTTTGAAATATTCTGTGAGCCCAATTTTTTTGAAGTTGGAGTAAGGGAAATGAAAGATGTCAGTTTTATATTACTTTTGTTAATTCTCTCAAGATCTAATCATATTTGTTAAAGAAATGTTACCTTCTACAACTAAATGCAAAACCTTTAAAACTCATGTGTATTTAATTATTTTCATTTTGACCCTATTAAGTCCTTCTTAGAAATCTCCTTCTCTGCTGAAATTAAGAAAATAATCATTACAAAATGGAAACAATGAAAGAATTGCTTCCTCTATCTAAGATTACAATCAGCAAAAATTAGTTTGTATTTATGGGTTACAAGTTTCATTACCTATATTTTCTTACTTAGAGAAAATAGTTAATGCTATTCATAGGTTGATTTGCAAATATTCTAAACTAAGTCTAAAAAGTTATTTTCTTTTTTGATTTTTTTTTTTTTTTTTTTTTTTTTTTTTTGACAGGCAGAGTGGACAGTGAGAGAGAGACAGAGAGAGAAAGGTCTTCCTTTGCCGTTGGTTCACCCTCCAATGGCCGCCGCTGCAGCCGGCGCACCGCGCTGATCCTGGCGGGAGCCAGGAGCCAGGTGCTTTTCCTGGTCTCCCATGGGGTGCAGGGCCCAAGCACCTGGGCCATCCTCCACTGCACTCCCTGGCCATAGCAGAGAGCTGGCCTGGAAGAGGGGCAACCGGGACAGAATCCGGCGCCCCGACCGGGACTAGAACCCGGTGTGCCGGCGCCGCTAGGTGGAGGATTAGCCTATTGAGCCACGGCGCCGGCTCCCTTTTTTGATTTTTGACTTGATCAGCCCTCACCCTGACTGTTGATGAGCAACTTGATATGTTATCCCTCTTAGTATTTTTTTTGTTTGTTCTACTTAATACTTTTGGTTGAATACTGTAATCAATACACAATTCTTCTTAAGTGCTGAAACTTAACTGAAAAGTAATCACTGTTAAATATAAGAGTGGGAATAAGAGAGGGAAGAGATGTGCAATTTGGGACATGCTCAGGCTGACTTACCTCAAACGGCAGAGTTAGAAACATACCAGGGGATTCCAATTCAATCCCATCAAGGTGGCATGTACCAATGCCATCTCACTAGTCCCAGTGATCAATTCCTGTTCACAATTGATCATAATGACAGGACTAAGAACCAAAGGGATCACATAAACAAGAATAGTGTCTGCAAATACTAGCTGATAGAATAAACAAGGGAGAGAATGATCCAACATGGGAAGTGAGATACGCAGCAGACCCATAGAATGGCAGATGTCCTAAATAGCACTCTGGCCTCAGAATCAGCCCTTAAGGCATGCGGATCTGGCTGAAAAGCCCATGAGAGTATTTCAGGCATGGAAAGCCAAGACACTCTGGGGGGAAAAAAAAAAAACACCTAAATGAAAGATCCCCGAGAGTGAGATCCCAGTGGAAAGAATGGGTCATCTAAGAAGGAGGTACCTTTCTCTGAAGGGAGGAAAGAACTTCCACTTTGACCATGGCCTTGTCTAAATATGATCAGAGTCGGTGAACCCAGGGGGCTTCCATAGCCTTGGCAGCTCATGACAAGAGCCTAGGGTGATTACTGATGCCATAAACAAGAGTGTCAATTTGTTAAGTCAACAACAGGAGTCACTGTGCACTTACTCCTCATGTAGGATCTTTGTCCTTAGTGTGCTGTACATTGAGATTTAATGCTATAACTAGTACTCAAACAGTATTTTTCACTTTATGTTTCTGTGTGGGAGCAAACTGTTGAAATCTTTACTTAATGTATGCTAAACCGATCTTCTGTATATAAAGAGAATCGAAAATGAATCTTGATGTGAATGGAAGGGGAGAGGGAGTGGGAAAGGGGAGGGTTGCAGTTGGGAGGGACGTTATGAGGGGGAAGCCATTGTAATCCATAAGCTGTAGAAATTTATATTCATTAAATAAAAGTTAAAAAATAAAGAAATGTGAGAGGAAAGTTTGGGGCCACTTGTATTTTAGTTAGTTTCTAATTCTTATGAAATAAGATTCACATATTTATATTATGGCATAACAATATCATCTTCTATTGTTATATAATAAATTCAGTGTTTTAAAATAAATATTTTAAAGTCTTTTTGAAAAAAAATTTTAATGTTATTCTCATTTTTGAAAGAGAGAGAGAAGGAAAGGGAGAGGGAAAGGAGGGGAGAGGGAGGAGATGTTTTGAATCACTTCCCAAATGTAGGCAACAGCTGAGGCTGGGCCAGGCAGAAGCCCAGAATTCAATCTGCATCTCCAGTGTGAGTGACAGCTCCCAACTACTTGAACCATTACCTGCTGCCTCACAGGATGTGCATTGGCAGGAAACTGAAATCAGAAATGGAGCTGGGACCCAAACCCAGGGTGTCTGAAAAAAATGTGGTATCCAAAGGAGTGTCTTAACCACTTGTGCCAGACATCCACCTTCTATTTTCTTTGTTGGTGGCATCTTCTGTAAGCTTATTGATCCAGGAAAAAAAAAAAAAAAAAAAAAAAACTATGATGTGAATACCTTTTAGGTGTATCTCTAAAGAGATAACTGCTGATTTCAGCCCCATCTGGAATTACTGATGAATCATGAAAGAATGCCTTGTCCCGGATCTGCATCTGAAACAGCTCCTCATCTCGAGTGGGTAACTTCTGAGTCCTCGAGCTGAGCGGTAAGAGCAGCCACAACAGACAGCAGTGGAGCAGCACCATCCTGGGCCAACAAAAATGATTGCTCTTGTTAGTTCTGCAGGCAGACCTTGGGCAGGTTGCAAACTTCTGAAACATTAACACTGTAGTACTTTTAACACACAAGCTTAGACACGTGTCATGTTTTAAATGCAGGCACATGATCTTGATACAATTCTCCTTTGTTTTTATTCTTCAAACAATTTTATGAAGTTGAAAATGAATTCACTAAAATTTCAGATATCAAAATGATTTGGAAACAAAAGGACTCTTGAAACATCAACTTTCTTGGGTCTTAGGAAAGACTATCCTCATTTCGTTGTGGCAGAAGCCAATACAGTCATTACAGAGAATGTCACATCAGTGTCACAAAACTTGTACTGAAATGATCAGTTAAGGTCAGATCTTC
The DNA here is from genome assembly GCF_051225735.1 of Oryctolagus cuniculus. Taxonomy (NCBI): domain Eukaryota; kingdom Metazoa; phylum Chordata; class Mammalia; order Lagomorpha; family Leporidae; genus Oryctolagus; species Oryctolagus cuniculus. The sequence continues at coordinate 73,842,185 of NC_142874.1, read as the reverse complement.
CACCTGTTATAAAAGTTATGCCAGTGTTTGGTTGGAATTACTCATGCCGTCAAGTCTCTAATTGCTGATACAGTCAATTTATTGCATTCGACACAAATTGCAGGGGCCAACTGACAGCCCAGATGTTACCACTGTTCAATTAGTTTGCCTAAAATTTGATCAAGGATTGCATTATATAGTATTATGCTTAATCCAACGTCAAATTTTCCTAAACCAGAGATTGCTAGAGATTATAGAATTCATTTTCTCCTAGGTTAAACAAGTCACTCCAAATCACAAGTTGAGTTATTTGTTGGTCTATAATGATCATAGACTACCTGACTGTTTAATGTTACATTTACATTTAAACCTAAACTTCTCCATGTTAGAAAGTGGGCTTGGGTTTCCACTCTCATGTCAAGCCAGACCTCTGAAAAGTTATATGTTTAGAATGTTGGTCTCCACTCCAGCAGAGTATTTTCATGAGTTATGATTCAGCATTGATCACTGACTTACATCAAAGATCCTATAAGTAATTGTTAATCATTCTCTATTGCACATGACTGTAGGGATGGTGTGAAGAACCCCGTCTTACCTATGCCTCAGCTTCCCAGGAGGAAGTCCCAGGTAGACAAGTTCTTTATGTGGCAAGTGCTAGTGAAAGGCTTTGCTTCCTCTAATAATTTGGTACTTCTTTTTCTCACAGAAACAACTACAGTAAGGAATGATCTCTTTCACCTCTTGAACACCAAAGAATCCAAATTATAGAAATACCTGTACAATGTTCTGTTTTTAAATACTGTTAAAAAAGTCAAATACAAATAATTTGAGATGAGGTGAATACTTGTTTTATGTTTAAATAGTCATTATTATAGAATGAGTAATTAACCTCTACTTAAAACAACAGTTGTCTTTAATTCCATTTTTATCTGAAATGACATCAAAAGTGACTAAGATAACTAAAAATATCTTTTAAAAGGAACAAAATTTTAAGCTTTATTTTTATTTGTTTGACAGGTGGGGGTGGAGGAGAGAGAGAGAGAGAGAGAGAGAGAAACACCTCTTGTCTGCTCACTGGATGAGGAGCATGGAACTCAATATGGGTCTCCCACATGAGTGACAGGGACTCAATGACTTAAACCATCACCTACTGCTTCTCAGGGTACACATCAACAGAAAGTTGGAATCAGGGGTGGAGCTGGGACTCGAACCAACAATGTCCTAACCATATACCAAATGCCTGCCTGGATTTTTTTCTCAATTTTAATGAGGGTGTTAGAAATAGTTATTTTTTTCAGTGAGTTTGCTCAAAAAGTTCATTTAATTTCCTTTTTCCAAATATCTTTTCCCTGTGTTCTGCAGTTTTCCATACAAAGTGTCTGAAGTGTTGAGAGTTACAGTGCAAAGCTCTGCACTAAGTTCACGAACTGCATTGCCACATTTGTCCTCACAGTAATCCTGTAAAGTAGGCATTGCTTTTAGATGAAAACGAACTTCCATCATATACTTAGAGAAAGGACACAAATCCAGGTGGGACTCACTGCAGAGCCCAAGTGATATCTCTTAAGAAAGCCATAATAATTTCTTACAAGAGGCTCCTAGTCTCCATCTTTATGTCTTATTGTAATTGAACTTGACCCAGTACTCAGAAACTCGAGATTTAGTTTCAGCTTCTAACTAGAAGATCTTAGGCAATTCCCTTGATGTTTGTAGACCTTGGTTTCTGAAGGGTTTGGACAGATGGTCTCTATACTCTAAAAATGAGCAATGATTCTGCCACTGAATATTAACCTCCTCTTCTGAACAAGCTGGCCATTTAGGAATAAGACCAGGCCTCCTTTCGTTTCACAGAACAATCTCCTCCTCCAAAATGCAGAAAACTATCAAGGAGAAAGCCAAAGGGAGCTGGGGAGTTAAGTAGAAGCTCACATGAGTTTTACAAAGAGGAGACAAGGCTATGTCCACAAAATCAAAGCTCAATTATCCTAAACACACAGGGACGTGGGGGACTGAAGTAGATGAGGTCTCCACTCGCCATCCTCTTTCTTCCTCTTCTGCCTGATCAGAAATACTGCTATTACCCCACAAGAAAACATACTCCATTTACTTCCCTTGTAGTACCATTCCCTAAACTTGTCTCCTGAGAGCAAAAGAGGACACACAATAAAAAAAAAAAAAGTCCTTTCCATACCTAGTAGGAGCTTGGAGCAAACATGCTGTGGGAGCACCTGAGTGTGAGGGAGTCAGGCGTGTTTGCCCTGGTGTCAGTCAAGTGCAGCCTCCCCTTGTTAGGCTCCAAGTGTGCCCATACAGCTGTCAGCTTCACAGTGCCACTGCACAACTTCACAGGATGAGCTCCTGGCGCCCCAGGGTCCTTGGGATATTTAGGTCAGCCCCAGAGTCAGAGAAGCAGCTAGTCACGATTAGCAGGAATTTTCCCAGTGTCCTCAACTGCCCGTTGAAGAGCTCTCTCATTATGAAATCAGATAATTACCAGAGCTGAATTTTGAGAGAATGTCAATATTAATAAATATTTTGTAGACTTGCTGCATGCCAGGCCTTCTTCTGGGTGCTTTTTATATATTATCTCATCTAATGCTAGCAGCAACCTGTGAAATAGGCAATGTTTTCATGTATTTATTAGAAATGCACTGTGTGTGACAGAAAGAGTATGATAGAGACAGAGGGAGAGAGATGGGGGGAGGGGCGAGACAGAGAAAGAGAGAGAGAGAGAGAGAAACTTTTATCAGATGGTTCATTCCCTAAATGTTCACAACAGCAGAGGCCGAGCTAGTCTGAAGCTATGAGCCCGGAACTCCATCTGGGTCTCCCACTTGGGTAGCAGGAACCCAAGTACTTGAACCATCTGTTGTCTCCCAGGTGCAATAGTTGGATACTGTATCAGAAGCAGAAGTGGGACTTGATTCTAAGCACTCTGATATGGGTTGCAGGTATCCGAAACAGCAACATAACCTGCTGTGCCACAATGCCTGCTCCTATTTTTCTCATTTTAAAGATGAGTCAATAGGCTTAGACAGGTAAGTCACAAAATAAATACTATTGAGAAAAATATGAACTATTCATATGGGTGACTTAAAGCATGGCAAATGAGGGAGCAGGTGTTTAGCCTAAAGGTTAAGATGCCTGCATCCCACATTGAAATGTATGGGTCTATAACTACTTCCTGCTCCTGATACCATCTTCCAGCCAATGCTGATCCTTTGGGGGCAGTGGTGATGGCTCAAGTAATTAGATTCCTGTCCCCTACTGGGGAGACCTGGCTTGCATGCATTGCAGTTGGCTCTTGCCATGGCCCAGGCACATCCATGGTAAGCATTTAAACGTGGAGCAGCAGATGGAACTCTGGATTCTCTCTCTCTCTCTGCCTTTTAAATATTTAACAAATATAATTTAACAGTATATAAATATCATAAATCAGATTAATGTATATTTCCATATTAGCTTCTTAGCACTTTAACATCAGTAAACAATTTCGGATTTTAAGAGTTATGTAGAGTGGAGTGCTAGAAGGCAATTCTCCCTGGGTCTCTGTTTTTGTTTGTCTTGTGGGTAAAAGCACTGACTCGTCTGTTCTACATCATCTTTTCAAGGTTGTTTGTTCAGCAAATAGCCTTGGAAGATAAAGCCTCTGGATACAGCAAAGAGCAGTCCTGGTTCCTACCCAATAGAAAAGGTTTGGGTTCCCTACATTTGAGGCTCCTCTCCTATCATAGAACCTACTTCCACAGGCTGGCTTCATCTGGCCCTCTTTGCACCATCATTTAGTCAAGGAGCCAGTGGAAGAAAGCGCTGATTCTGTGCCCACCACTATTATTTTGAGTAATATAGGCCTTTGTCTCTGACCCAGGAGCCTTGTGCCTTGCTGTAGGCTTATTCACTCACTTGCAGGTAGGGGAAAATTTCAAAACCCCTACAGTTCTTGAAACTAAGCTTTACATATTATTTTACTTGTTTATCTCTTTTATTAGCTAAGGTAGACATCTTTATTTAAATTATTATTTTATATAGATTATCACCAAGAAGGAATAGACTCAACTTTATCTTTGTTCTTTCTTCTTTGAAAATACTTACTTCTCTCCAACTAAAAATCTACCAAGTTACACTTTTTGTTTCTGAAACAGTTTTAATCATCTTAACTGCCACATCAATTATAGGCAAAGCAGATATTTTTAATAAAAGTGTTTAAAATTAATATGACTCTAAATCCCAGAAATTTAAATTCTGTCAGGTTATGGTTTTCAAAACATTATCTAGGGGCCGGTGCTGTGGCGCAGCAGGTTAAAGCCCTTACCTGAAGTGCTGGCATCCCATATGGGCACTGGTTCAAGACCTGGCTGCTGCTCTTCCAATCCAGTTCTCTGTTTTGGCCTGGGAAAACAGTAGAAGATGGCCCACATCCTTGGGCCCCTGCACGCATATGGGAGATCCAGGAAAAAGTTCCTGGCTCCTGACTTCGGATTGGCTCAGTTCTGGCCATTACAGCCATCTAGAGAGTGTACCAGTGGATGGAAGACCTCTCTCTGTGTCTCCATCTCTCTCTGTAACTCTGTCTTTCAAATAAATAAAATAAATCTTTTAAAAAAAGTTATCTAATAACATTCAATTATTGTTGAGGAAAAGCTTAATCAGATATCACAGAATATTAGTCATTTGTTCAACTTGATCTGGTTGTAGAATGAATTTTTAGCAGAAAATATTTAACATTAATTTTATTTATTTTGAAAGTTGACGAGAGAGAGAGAGAGAGAGAGAGAGAGAGAGAGAAATATCCTGTTCTCTGTTTACTTCTCAATTGGACACAATAGCCAGGCATTTGAAGAATGTATTTAAAAGAAGCATTAAATGTAACTAATGAAAAAAACTACTTCACAGATACACTCTGCATATTTTTACAACTTACATTCATTCACTGATCAAAAACTTGAAGCTTCATTTAGATATTGCTTCAATGATGGTTTTAATATTTCCGATTTTCCCCTTATAAATAAAATATTTGCTCTTAGACAAACAATTTCAGAATTGTTCCCTCTAAATAAACAACTGGAAATTCCTTTTTAAGTCTTGGGTAACTCAGTCTCTAAGAACAGACTTCTATGATTACAAAAGTGCCCTCTAATGGCATAACTTCTCCTTTCATTTCTTCGTGTTACTTCTAAGTTTCGAGAGCTTCTCTAGATCTGAAGTTTAAATGAAATAGCATGCAGCCGAATTGTACTTTTAGCAGCTCCTTTTCTCCTGGCCATCTGGTGGATAATGTAGGAAATGTGTCTGTACAGCAAGAAGCCTTGCTGCTTTTCTCCAACCGAAGCTCTAGTTCAAACACAAGCAGAAAGCTGCTAGGATGATTCCAAATATTTTTATTTTGCTAGACAGGTCAGTCAACTTGGCTACACAATTAGTAATAACCCAGAAAAACTCAATGGTGTCATCCCGATTACTGAGAAGATTGACTGTTCCGATTGCAAGGTTCTAATGAAACCAAGCATATAGATGCTGATCTCAAATTCTGATATTATTCATGCTGTCAAAGGCTTTCTTCACATTCAGCACACACTTTCATATCCTGCCAAGACTGAAGTGAGAAAAAAGTGACCCAATGATTTCATATTCCCCAATCTTTGGAAAATACATTATTGGTGATGTGACCTAACTTTTTGCTGGAATACTGCTGTGTCCCAGGTTAAAAGGGAACCTATTCTTGAAATGTAATTGTCTAAAGATGAACCCTGTGTTCCATGCTTAACAAAGGTGGGGAAGGGCTTGGGTATGGGGAGGTGAATAACTTTAATGTAATTAGTTTGCATCATATGAATGTGTACACACACACACACACACACATTCTGTGTCAAACTACCTAGAAACACTACACTTCAATGAGTTGGTGTGGGAGTAAAGGTAAATGAGTAGAGGCCCTAAAGGAAGAATCTTTTAAATATTAGAGTGGAAGCTAAAAGGCCCATGAGAGTTTCGCAGGCATGGAAAGCCAAGACACTCTGGCAAAAAAAAAATGACCTAAATGAAACATCTCTGTGAGTGAGATCCTAGTGGAAAGAACAGGCCATCAAAGAAGTAGGTACCTTTCTCTGAAGGGAGGAGAGAACTTCCACTTTGAATATGGCCTTTTCTAATCAAGATCGGAGTTGACTAACTCAAGAGGCTTCCATAGCCTTGGCAGCTCATGATAAGAGCCTCGGGTGATTACTGACATCATAAATAAGAGTGTCAATTGTTAAATCAACAATGGGAGTCACTGTGTACCTGCTCCCCATGTAGGACCTCTGTCCTTAATGTGTTGTACTATGTGAATTAACGGTAAAACTACTACTCAAACAGTACTCTATACTTTGTGTGTCTGTGTGGGTGCAATTGTTGAAATCTTTACCTAGTATATACTAAGTTGATCTTCTGTGTATAAAGATAATTGAAAATGAATCTTGATGAAGAATGGGATGGGAGAAGGAGTGGGAGATGGGATGGTTTGCTGGTGGGAGGGAGGTTATGGGGGGAAAGCCTCTACAATTCAAAAAATTGTACTTTGGAAATTTATATTTATTAAATAAAAGTTGAAAAAATAAAAATAAAAAAGAATAAAAAAGCAAGATGTACAGTGGGAGAAGATATTTGACATATTTAAAGCCCACAAAGAACTCACATCTAGACTATATGTAATATCTCTTATAAATCAATAAAGAAATTTTTTCTAAAAAAAAATAGATTGGAACATTTGCTGCCCACTTTCTAGTAAGCAGGTAAACACAATAGCCCAAGAGATGTACACAAAGGATTTCTTTTTCTATTTTAGGACTTGATGGTGGAAGCTGCTTCTTCCACTGGTCTCCTTTGCTTTCTTTGCTGATTCTACCACTCCAGCCCTCAACCTCTCCAATCTAGTCTCCTAATGATCCAGAGAAAGTGGGAAGTATGGACTGCAGAGGCTGAATTGTAGACCAATCTCTAAATAATGCCAATGGATAGATATGAAGTATTTTTTATTGTTCCACATGGAATAGGGAGTACAGCAAATGAAAGGTAACTGGAAACATATAAGTAGTTCTAAGATATAATTTTCGGCATTAATTTGAACTCTTTTTTTATTCTGTGGAGGCTTCAATATAGTTACAATAAAGGGCCAAATGACCTGGGATATCCTTCTGGAAATACTTGTGATTGTAAAATGGTCAAGTCAAAAGCAAAGTAAAAAATGGAAGGAAGCTTGAATAATTTATCATTGTATCAAGGAGACATCTAGGCTGACCTCCAACACCACAAAAAGCACAGAATGCCTCAGAGCCAATGACACCTGCCCCAGGGGTCTGCAGCAGCTCCATGACTGTCATTTTGAAAAATTTATGAGCAATTACATAAGGCCAACTAGTCAATGCACCAGTCTTGGTTAAAGCATTGGTCAACCTGGTGAACATAAAAGTCTATTATTTGAAATTCCAGAAACATGAGTAATAAGTGAATAAATCTGGTTAATTTTTTACTACTTATAAGAAGTTTTTAAATGTATTCAACTACAAAGCCTAAATGAGAATCTTGCCTTAAGTGTATGGAAATATTTCAAACCACTAGAAAGTCTGCCTTTAATACAATTTACTTTTTAATTTGAAAGGCAGAGAAACTGAGAGAGGGAGCTCCCATTCACTGGTTGCTCCTCGAATGCCCAGAAGAGCTGGAGCTGCGCCAGGAGAAAGCCAGGAGTCTGGATTTCAATTTAGGTCTTGCACACGGCTGTCAGGGATTCAGCTACCAGGCCATCATAGCCTGCCACACAAGGTGTGCTGTAGCAGCAAGCTGAAGTGGGGAGACGAGACAGGAGTCAAACCCAGGTACTCTGATAAGGGATGAAGGCATCCCAAGTGGTGACTTAACTTTGGTCACCCACACCTTCAATACTTATAGACAGCTATTTCTTTATGGCATCTCACCAATGCAAAGAATTTTCTAATCTTGTAAATAAAAAGTTCTTTTGAGTTTTTATGTAACTGTCCAAGGCTCTCTGAAAGCAAAGCATGGCACTAATGAGGGCATTGTGACATTTCTCAGCACTGTAGATTCCTCAAAACAGCAGTCAGCCATTCTACCTACCTGTGGTAATATGCTCAATGCAAACTTCCCCACCTCTCTGTCACCAACAACCAAGGCCCTACAAATTCCTGCAGAAACATGGGAACATATTGGTAAAAAACATATTCAAGCTCTTATATACATTACATGTTATAAAATTTAAGATCACATTTATTCATGTAAATATGCCTTGGAAACTATACTATTAAAAATAGTATCATTAAGAGTCACTTAAAAACCTGTAAATATGTCCAATCATGTGTAAGCCACAAACTTGAAATAAATTTATAATGACCAAAAATAAGGATGGACATTCAGACTAACTTAAAACAAATGCATCTGGAACAGATGAAACCTAATGTTTAATTATAGAGAGTGGAAAGTGTATGATTACAATTTAGTGAGGATAATTTCAAGGAATGGTCTGCTGCAGAGATTTCTGTTATTTTCTTTTCCTTTTCAAGTGCAAATATTTAGTCTTTTTTAACTTCTATTTTTAAACTCAAGGGCATTTGTTTTCATTTGGATCATCCATGCCACATCTGATAATAAATCTGAAACTTTTGATCTAACTGGAAAGAAAGGTAGCCTTGGTCGGGACAGGCCCTCTGTGTCTGCTCTGCTGCTACCCAGCCAGCACAGAAGCCTCTGTGCATTTCAGCACTAACATAGAGGGCAGGGGCTAGTGCTGTGGCCCAGAGGGTTAGCACCCTGGCCTGAAGCGCCAGCATCCCATATGGATGCCGGTTCGAGACCCAGCTGCTCCACTTCCTATCCAGCTCTCTGCTGTGTCCTGGGAAAGCAGTGGAGGATGGCCTAAGTCCTTGGGCCCCTGCACCCGCGTGGAAGACCAGGAGGGGGCTCCTGACTCCTGGCTTCGGAATGGCACAGCTCTGGCAGTTGTGGCCATTTGGGGAGTGAACCAGCAGACAGGGGACCTCTCTGTCTCTCTCTCTCTGCCTTTCCTCTCTGTGTAACTCTGACTTTCAAATAAATAAATAAATCTTTAAAAAAAATAAAAGATTAACCAAATTAATGATTAACCAAATTAATGACATCATCATCATCTTCAAAGTAATATTCCAGAATACTAGAATGAGAATTAAAAAAAAAAAATTGCATCTTTAAAAAAAATAGAGGGCAGACGTTGTGGTACACAGGGTTAAACCACCACTTGGAACATCTATATCCCATATTGGAGTGTTGGATTGAATCCTGGCTTCACTTCTTCCAATCCAGTCTCTTGCTAATGCATCCTAGGAGGCAGTGGATGAAGGCTCACAGGATCAGGCTCCTGCCACCTACACAGGAGACCTGGTTGGAGTTCCTGGCTTCTGGCAAGGGCTCCTGGCTTTGACCTGGCCAAACCCTGGTGATTACAGTCAGCTGGGGAGTGAACTAGCAGATGGAGGTTCTCTCTCTGCTCTTGCTCTTGCCTTCCTTTCAAGTGGATGAAAATAAAATAAAAATAAATGTTAAAAAATAAAATCTTAAGAGAAAGGTGTTAGAATGCCCCCACTTGCCAGCGGGGATATTCAATTTCCCTGAGGGCAGAAATGCAGCAACAAAAATTCGCAGCAACAATTTTATTTTGTTGTCATTTGTGAACAATGAAATGTTGACTCAAGTTACTTTATTGTTCTTAGAAATTATACAATATCTTCTACCATGGTGGAAAGTTGGAGGAAAATGCAGCATATTGTGGTTTGGTAGATCCTATTTGTAAAGGGAGAAATAAAGCATGTAGAAATAAAGGGTTCGTTTTCTGCTATAATGAGTGGTCGCTGGCATGTGCCAGGTGAACACTCATTCTGCAGTAACGGTGCAGTGCAGCTGAAACATGCGAACTCCTACCTACAATAAAGTGGAGCTGATATTACATACAGGACCTGTGTGCTAAAGCTCTCTAAATGCAGGCTGTCATTACATAGTGGCCGGATTATGAAAGGTTTTAGAGTTCATTTTGTCAATAATCTATGGATTAGGGACCTTCATATACATTTCAACTGCACTGATTCCAACCTCCACTAACACTTCCCTCGATGACTGCCAACTTTCATTCTAGAAGGAAATTAAATTAATATAGAAAAGCAATGTAGAATTGCAATATGCCAAGAATTCAAGTAAAGTTTCCATTCTGTCACCCGCCCTCTCTGATCCTCATGGTGCATAGTTCCTGCAGGGTCAAAGTCGGGGTATTCTAATTTTGTAAGTGGCCAAGTCTACAGAGTAAGAATTATTTAAGAAAAGATTGGATTCTAAAGTAAATAATCCTGTATTTCTACCATCATTAATTCCAATGAAAAGAAAAAGGGACAAGAGAAATGGCCACAGATAAGAACAGTTTTTGACCCAGGGAGTCAGATGCATTCTACTAAAGAAAGAGTAGATTCTCGATGCATCTGAATGGTGATTAGCAGATATGATCAATTTCAAAAGCAATGTATAAAATATTGTCAAGTAAAACTGAGACAAAATATGGAATATCATCTTCTTATCACAATGTCTTACTTGGGTATATCTCTGATAGCAAAGATTACTCCCTTATCATGGGAGATGCTAATACTTCCTGGAATAATGATAGCTCCTAAAGGAGGAATATTATGCTTAGTTGCTTTTCTTACTTTTGTAAGACTAAGCCTTGTTTCCTGTTGTTCTGCTCAAAAAATGAAAATCATTTCCTGTGCAATGTCTCCCAAAGCAGTTTGCAAACTGTACACCTCATTCTTCACTGAAATTTAGCACTTGGGGCCCTGCCACCCACATGAGAGACCTGGATTGCACTCCTGGCTCCTGGCTTTATCCTGGCCCAGATTCAGGTTGTTGTGGGCATTTTGGGTGTGAACCAGTGGATTGGACCACTTTGACTCTATCTTTCTCTGTGCCTCTGGCTTTCAAATAAAACAAACGAACAAATAAAATAACACTTCAGGAGGAAAATGTCTTAGAAATTCCCATCCTATTCAGTCCTCATAAGCAACAACCCTGAATTGTTTTTATTGCTTACTTATTTTTTAAACATGTATTTAGTTATTTATTTTATTTGAAAGGCAGAACAATGGAGGGAGGGAGAGACTGAGAGAAAGATCTTCCATCGATTGACTCACTCGCCAGTTGCCTGCAACAGCCAGGTCTGGCTAGGCTGAAGCCAGGAGCCAGGAACTCCATTGGGTCTCCCTTACGGGTATCAGGAACCTAAGTATTTGGGTCATCTTCTGCTGCTTTCCTGGGTGCATTAACCAGAAGCTGGATAGGAAGTTGAGCATCTGGGACTTTAACCTGCACTCCAAAATAGGATGCTGGCATCGTAGGTGGTGGCTTAACCTACTGTGCCACCGTGCCAGTCCTTGAACATATATATATTTCATCTATTTCATGTAGCACGTTTTACCCCAACAAGGATTTTTAAAAATTCAAAAGACCTTTCTAGTTCTACATCACATTAACAAAATAAAGTACCTAAATTACTCAGGATCAAAGATCCTCCTGTTCTTCCACTAAACTTAGTCTGAAAACCTGCACTGGTGACTCCTCCAGTGACATATGCCAGGCACAGGGCCTGATCTTCCATAAACTTGGGATCAAAGACTTGTTTATGACCCAGCTGCTGGTGATACAATAAAAAGCGAGATCCAACAAGGCAGTGACAAACAGAACTCTCATAAAGAGCAAGCATGGGCGATGTCTAGATGTGGCGACTATGGCGAGGTAAGGCGTCTGCTCTGTGGTGGGCACTGCCTGTGCTCCTGAGAATGCAGCAGTGCCCAAGACGTGTGACACTCTTGTGCTTGTGGGGCATCCCCTAGGTGGGTTAGAGAGACAGTGATGAAGTAAGCAACTCAGTATAACCAATGACTCCAGAAAGCCAGGTGTACCATGAAGAAAATGTAACGGGCTATGGATCAAGAGGGAAACCATGGTGAAGGGAAGGCTGACAGAAAGATCTATCCAGGTGCAGTGGTCAAAGATAGCCTCTGTGAGGAACTAACATTTCAGCAGGATCTTCAATGAAGAGTTAGCCTTCCAGTTGCAACTAGAAGGGAATTGTGACACACAGGAACACTGGCCAGACAATGGTCTCCCAAGCTTCACGCCTGGCAACCTGCCTCACCTGTGAGTGATACAACATCAGCCACTGAGCAGATACCCGGCACCCATGGGGCCAGCAGGAGGGTGCTGGCTCACCCAGGCCACAGCAGCCCTGCAGGGTGAGGAAGGACCGGCCACTGTTAAACACAGGGGGCCAGCAGCTGCCAGCAGGCCCTTGAACAGATGAAAGCTGGATTAGAGGCACTCTAGCTGGACCAGAAGGGCATTACAGAGGAGACAGCAGCTCAGAAACATAAAGAGTTTATCTGCTAAAGTGCTCGCATGGAACAGAGGAGTTTTAAAAGGAAAAGGGCCCCCAAAAGAGGAAGGATGCTTCCTGACTTTCCAGAAGGAGTTACCAACACATAGTGTGCTATGAGAACCCCGGGGAGACTCCTCATAGGATTGCTGTGGTACAGAGTTTACTTAGATGCTTTGTTATCTGAGCTCTCTCTTTACAATGTCAATAAGTCAACTAGTGTTTAGTAAGTGCCCATTGCAAGTCTCCTAGGGACCCCAAATGCCGATAAGGCAGGATAATAGCCCTTCAGCCAAACCGGAGACATTGTTTCTTGCAGTTCTTTCTTATCTCACTCTGATTATTATTTTTAGATCTTTTTTCTCCTCCCTGTGGAACAGCTCTTCATGAGGCTAAATGACATAAGTTGAGAAACAGAAATTACTTTTTACCCAGTTTGTATGCCCCATGTAGCTGTTTCTAGTTTTCTTGCACAAAGTTGGCACTAAATATATGTTTACTGAGTTAGACTGCTTTAAAAGGGCTAACCAGCAGAAAGCCAGGCAATCTGAAATCCCTTCCATCAGAAAAATCCTGAAAACTCCTGAATTGTGCAAGGAAATTGGAGCAGGTTTTTTGCCAAACCCTCAAGGCTCAGTCTTCATTCTATATCCATTTACCTTCTTGGTTTTATTTTTTGGAGATTTATTTATTTGAGAGACAGAGTTATAGAACAGAGAGAAGGAGAGAGAGAGAGAGAGAGAGAGAGAGAGAGAAGAGAGATCCTTCACCCACTGATTCACTTCCTTAATGGCTGCAACAGCCATGGCTGTGTCAGGCCAAAACCAGGAGCCAGGAACTTCTTCCGGGTCTTGCACACCGGTGCAGGGGCCCAAGCACTTGGGTCATCTTCCACTGCTTTCCCAGGTGCATTAGCATGGAGCTGGATTGGAAGTAGAGCAGCTTGGACTGGAACCAGTGCCCATATGGGATGCCGGTACTGCGGGCAGAGGTTTGACCCATTACTCCATAGCACTGGCCCCCTATTTCCTTTCTGATGCTCCAGCACCAAGCCCTCCATGGTGTAAAAACGGCCCTCTGATGGCTCCTGCAGAATCCACTTAGGAGAAAGGCTTGATTTGGGTGGAACCTGGGCCCTAGTCCTTCCTCTGCCAGGAATACCTCTGTACCACTGTGACTGAGAGCAGCTTAGGGAACTCCCACCCAGAGCCTTGGTTTCCTTGTCATTGGCTGAAATGTAGCCATAGTTCCTGACAATGCTGCTGCAGGATTGAGTGGTGGATGAGAATAAGGTTGTGCTATGATTTACCACAGCCACACACAGTCTCCCTGGTTACTAACCCAGGGACTGTGGTGCGATCTCCATTGTCCTTTTAGCTGTCAACCCCAGCCAATCCCTCGGCTACACCTTTTTTCTGATTTGGTCTCCCTTCTATATCCGAGCTGCCATTGCCTCCAACTTACGTGTTGCATCTCACCTTCCTGCTCTCACACCTGTTTCTAACTTCTCTCCTCATCTGTTTTCTGTGGTGCTAGCATTGCCACTTTTCTCAACAAAAATCTATTTTACTGTTTTGTTAAAAAAAAAAAACCCACAAACATAAAAACTGCAGGTGACTTCCCATGGATCAGAGCATGAAGTCCCTGGCATCCCAGATCCCTTATCCTCCACAGCCTCTCACTCCATCAAACTCATCTGCTACATCCTGCCCACACTCTGCTTCTCTAGACCTCAGCACAAGCCACTCTCTCTGCTCCGATGTCTTTGTCACTTCTATTCATTCTTTAAGACCCAAGAAACTATGACAACAGAAAAATTAAGCTGTGCACTCTTCCACCCTAATACTTCTATTGCAGAACACCTTAAATTTTCTTTGTACAGATTCCTGAGATCCCCACGGATAGAAGGAGAATTTAATTTATGTTCCCAACAGTTAGAATGCTGAGCACAGAATGCAACCTCAAGTTGATGCTCATGACATTTTGTGAATGCATAATGAATAAATTAAAATTAAAATAATATTAAAGGTGAATTTTTTGCTGATGTATGGAATTTCTTTCACCAAGAGATATGATAAATAGGAAACAAGGTGTAGTAACTTTTGACAATCTTCTGGGCACTCACAATAGATTACCATATGAAACTTCAACCATTTGGAAGAATATTTTTACTCTTTGGAGGTGGTCATCATGGACACCCATGGCATGGCCACATGGATAAATGATGTATGGTGGGTGGTCTGGGGATGAGGATGCTTCTTCTCTGCTCTCAAGCATACAAAAATATCCTAGTAAGAAGCATGGCCTTACTCAAGATGTTCTTTTTCCTCTAAAAATAACACTCCATTTTTTCAGTTGGGAAAATTCTGATCTTAAAACAGGAATGTTTTATAAATCAGTGCGTCTCAAATCTTTATTGTACAGAGTATCCAATTTCCCCATTAAGATACAGATTCTGGTTCGCTAGGTATGGGCTAGGTCCTTCTAACAAGTTCCTAGGAGATGCAGACCATGGACTACACTTTTATTAGCCAAGTTATAGGTGGCTGTGTCCCTTCCAATCCTGTGGTCCTCATATACATTTATGTGGAAACTTCTCAAATAGTGAGACCCATCATCTGGAAACAGCAGCATCAGGATTTTAATCTTAAGGATTTTGATTTTTTTCTGGCTTTTTAATCTGTGATTTTCATTCATTAATAATGTTTCATATTTTAAAGATCTGTCCAGGGAGAAGCATGGATTAAATAGATATTCTACATACCCTCCTACCCTTTTTTTTTTAATAACTATAACCATGTGAATCCACAACATTCTCTTTTTTCTGTCTCCTTTACATAAAGAAAAAGTCTATTCCCTTTGAATAAATTATTTTCAAGCACAATATAGATTAGTGGGCCATATGTGAGATTGTAGCAAGATTTGGGGTTACAGCAATGTTTTTAGCTTGTTCATATACTTTATAGCATTTGCAAATACACTACTAAGAAAGAAAACGCTATCAAGAAGAAACCAATTTTTTTTCTGCCATACAATAATAAGTACCATGTAATAAAAAGTAACCCTTTATTTCATGGGCCTAATCCTGCATATGATGGCACTTCAAAAACCTTGTGGAAAATCCACACTCTAGGTTTTTTTTATTTTCAGATTTATTTTTATTTATTTGGGAAGCAGAGAAAGAGAGAGAGATAGAGTTAGAGTTCGAGAGAGAGAGAGAGAGAGATCTTGCATCTGCTGCTTCCCTCCCCAGATGGCCATGGTGGTCAAGGGTGGGCCATGCTGAAGCCAGGAACTCCATCCTCATCTGTCATAAGAGTGGCAGTGGCCAAGCATGTGGGCCATCTTCTGCTGCCTTCCCAGGCATATTAGTAGGAAGCTGGATTAGAAGTGGAACAGCTGAGACTCCAACTGGCACTCAAGATAGTGGATGGCGGCATTGCAAATGGTGGCTTAAAACCTGCTACACCACAATGCCAGCCCCCATATTTTCTTTTAATTCTATTTTTTCCATGGACTTTAAAAAATTCTCATCTACTTATTTAATTTATTTTAAAGGTGCTGGGACAAACAGAGAGAGAGATGAACAGATAGACAAGCCCAGCTCTCCCATCCTCAGGCTCACTCCCCAAATGCCTGAAACAGATAGTGCTTTATCAGGCTGAAACCAGGAGCTAATAACTCCATGTGGGTCTCCATGGGTGGCAGGAACTCAACTTCTTGAACAATCACTTGCTGCCTCCCAAGAGGCCTGTTAGCAGGAAGTTGGAATCAGAACAGAGCTGGGACTCAAACTCAGGTACTATGATATGGAATGTGGGTGTCACAAATAGCATCTTAACCACTACAATAAACAGCTTTCCCTTCCATGGACTTTCTGAAGCTCATGCCCAAATAGCTTACGGTGTGAACCTTCCCTGCCCTTTGGTCCCAGCAGTTTGTCTGACCTGTCAGAACTATGGCCTAATATCAGAGGATTTGTGGGTGCCTTCATTATCAAAGCACACGACATAACCAAAGAGTAAATAAGTAAAGATAATATGAGGCCAGCACCGCGGCTCACTAGGCTAATCCTCCGCCTGCGGCACCCTGGGTTCTAATCCCGGTTGGGGCGCCGGATTGTCCCGGTTGCTCCTCTTCCAGTCCAGCTCTCTGCTGTGGCCCTGGAGTGCAGTGGAGAATGGTCCTTGGGTCCTGCACCCGCATGGGAAACCAGGAGGAAGCACCTGGATCCTGGCTTCGGATTGGCACAGCCCGCTGGCTGAAATGCACCGGCCATACCGGCCACTTGTGAGGGTGAACCAACAGAAAGGAAGAAAGACCTTTCTCTCTGTCTCTCTCTCTCTCGCTAACTCTGCCTGTCAAAAAAAAAAAAAAAAAAAAAAAAAAAAAGATAATATGACCCATAAATAGATAGATAAGTAAGTACATGTACCAGGGACCTAACATAGTTCAAATGGTTAAATCCTAAATTATTTTTACTTACAGAGAAAAGAAGAAAGGGGGAGGCACACAAATATATAACTGCCTTGGTTTCATTTAAAAAAAGCCTTTAAATATATAGGCCTTTTATAAATTCAAGCTTCCCCCCAACCCCACCCCACCCCACCCCCCACCAAAAGCAAACACAGACACATCTTTGGAAAGACCAGATAATATTTTCCAAGGACACCGGTTCCTGACAATCTGTAGAACCCAGCAGAAAAGTAGAGTTCCCAAGTCACTTCCCTCTTCTCTCACTCTCCCTTCTAGCTCCTGTCTCATGTCACAGGTGAGCTCTTCTTACATCTTGGTTTCCTATTACTACAGGATCAAATCTTCTTACAAACTCATGTACTTAAATTTTGAGTCTCTTTACCGTTTTCTCCCACTATCTTGTAACTTTAAATTTATTTCTATTTCTGTTTTTATACTCATTCATTCCTGTTTTGGGATAGTTACAAGGCTGTCAGGAGCAGGTGGTTAAGATGCAGAGTGAGATGCCTCCATCCCATATCCGAGTGCCTGAGTTTGAGTTCCAACTCAGCTCCCAATTCCAGCTTCCTATTTATGTGCACCCAGACAGGCAGAAGATGATGAATCCCTGCCACCCACATGGGAGACTCAGATAGAATGCCCAGCTCCCAGTTTAGGTCTTACCCAGCGTTGGCCATTGCAGATATTTGGGGAGAGAATCTATACAAGAGCTCTGTTGATCCACTTGTCTTTCTCTCTCTGTCTCTCTGCCTGTCAAATAAATAAAAATAAATGTAAAAAGACCGCCAAAGCAAAATAGAAAAAGGTCACTCAGCTTAGAAGCTCTGCATTGAAAAACCATGACTCAATCATTATTGTCTTTTTTTTTTTTTTTCCTTTGCATGATTCTCTTAAACTCTTCCAGTCTGTTTGCTTGTCTACAAATATGGAGACAATTATTCCCAGGATGGTTATGAGAGCAAATCAAACAATGGATATGATTGTTCTTTTAAAATTAAAAAGTTGCAGGACCAGCGCTGTGGCGTAGCGGGTAAAGCAGCTGCCTGCAGTGCCAGCATCCATATGGGCACTGGTTCAAGTCCTGGCTGCTCCACTTCTGATCCAGCTCCCTGCTATGGCCTGGGAAAGCAGCGGAAGATGGCCCAAATTCTTGGGTCTCTGCACCCATGTGAGAGACCTGGAAGAAGCTCCTGGCTCCTGGCTTTGGATCAGCCCAGCTCCAGCCATTGCAGCCATCTGGGAAGTGAACCAGTGGATGGAAGACCTCACTCTCTGTTTGCCTCTCCCTTCTCTGTGTAACTCTGACTTTCAAATAAATAAATGAAACTTAAAAAAAAAAAGTTGCTATTTATCTATCTAATGTAGACCAGTTTCTCAAACTAGTTGCAAAGTTTTATTCAACAGCAAAAAAGGACATGTTTTGATTCACTGTTAAAGCAGGAATATGAGAGGGAGTTTCAGCATCTGAAATTCTGCCTTTATTTACCAAGCCTATCAGATAAAGGTTAGGACCTTATGCAAGGAGACACTGACTAGGAAAGCCCAAGATGTTGGATTTAAAAAAATAATCACAGAAACAGTCAACACATAATATTCCCTTTGTTATCCTTGATACGACATATCCGAGGACATCAGAACTGCTTCATGCACAAAGATGGATCAGACCAGCTCAAAGGTGAGCACGCTCAGGCTTTTAAGGAGCCAAATCTAGCAAAGGATTTAAGATACACGTGTCGAGATTAGAGTGCTGCGGATCAGGATCAGTTCCTGGGATGTTCTGCATTATTATCGCTGGCTTAAGAGATGATTAAAGAAAAGGACACTTTCAAGAGGCAGATGACGCTGGCAGATCCCACAGTCATTTTTAATGAAGAGTTTCTAGCAAATGATGATGAATACAAGCACATAAGCCTACAACAGTGAGAGAGATGACAAGCCACAAATAGTGACCCAATATGGGAATATAGACCCACCATTATGTCATCCTTTCTCCAAAGAAGTAATGGCTATACGTAGGTGTGGTTTCTCTCTGTTTTTAAGGGACGCACTGAGGAGCAGGCTGCAGCTGGGAAGGGAGCACTGGGGGTCAAAGATGTTCAGTGATCACTGCGTGAGGCAGAGCTTGCCAAGAAAAAAGAGGTCTCGAAGCTGCCTCCTGATTGTCATTGTTTGGTAGGAGTTAGTAAACTTTAAGTACAGATTTTTTTTTAATTATAAACTACATTTCATGGCTGTATATTTTAAAGGACTTAAAATACTTAGAACATTTGAAATATCCTTTCATATATGCCTAAATAGAACTCATTTTTTCATTGCAAGTATGATTTTACACAATTTCTTGAAATTATGTATTTAAAAAAATTGTGTATTTTAAAAAACTTAAAACTGATCTAACTCAACTCTTACCTCTCGAGAATGCCATATAATGAATGGAACAACCACATAGCTGAATTACTGCTAACTACGCCTAATTTCAACTCATTGGCTTTTCACTGTCGCAGTTATCCTTCAGAATTGGAATAGGTTTCAACATCACTGGTTATGTGTCTTGAATAAACTTATAACTCATTGCTCTAATTTTCAATTGTTGTATTATGCTCTACTTACTAAAGAAAATGTTATATTAATTCCTTTTGCAGATAGCTAGTCTCCAAGGTATGTTAAAAGATTTGTCTGTTTTATACACACACCCACACCCACACAGGAAAAGCAGTGTATCAGGTCAGGAAGAAGAAGAGGGGGAGGGAGAGGGAGAGGGAGAGGGGGAGGGGGAGGGAGAGGGGAGAGAGAGATAGAGAGAGAGAGAGGGAGAGAGATAAAGTGAGAGGGAGAGGGAGATGGAGAGAGAGAGATCTGAGTACTCAACAGTGTATCACAGAGGGTTTTAATACCCAGACTTGAGTGGATGGCCAGTTAGACTAATTAAGAGGAGGGCTAAAGAGGGGAAAAGGGATTTTCTTTCAAGAGGAGATTTCATGGCTATAAGTAGACTTACAAAAGCAAACTGATGACCTTGTTTGCCTTTTATGATTGGAACAGAATTTGTGCAAATTGTGGAGGGAAGGAAGAGAGGGGTGGGGAGGCCCAGGGAGATTTACAGCACAACCTCCATGTGTTCAGAAATTGGCGCTCCATTTCACCTGTTACAAAAGACTAACTTAGAAGGACAGATGCGAAGCACTAGTTTACAAAGGATCTTCAAAAAGTTCATGGAAAATGTGCATGATCAACTGCATGAATCTCTTTTTTTTTTGCATCAAAATAAACTCACCATTTAATTTTTTTCTGCAAATGTTTTGATGTGCCCTCATTTCTATTTTTCACTGCTATTCCTTTGTGCCATTCAGAACCAGAGTGTTTTCACTCTGATAGGGTTGTCTGTATTATCTTCAATAATGCACTTCACAGTGACAGTGGTAATCAGCTTCCCATAAAAACATTCTCTAATAAGTTAACTACTACCCAAAAACAAACAAACAAACAGGCAAACATTTAGTACATAAGCAGCCTACAATGAAAGTCTTGTGGATGTGTGCTAAATAAATGATATTTCTGAATCGTCAAATTATAAATAAGTCTAAGCAAATTGTGTCCATATAAGTTAACTTGACAGTTATGCTCAACATAACATTTTTAGAAGTTTTCATCAAGCTTTCTTCTTATTTAAAAGGTTTCTGGGAGTTTAAGTTAAATCTTTTCACTGTAATTGAGTCTCACTTTTTGAAGAGTAGGGGGATATGATGTGTGTGCTCCACTGGCTCTTTCTGTGGGGCAACAAAAATGATGGATGTGGAAATACCTGGGAACAAAGACCATACAAAGTTAACATTTTACCACATAGAGTCATCTCCACTTTCATTTCCATTGTGAAATTCAACGCATAGAAACAACTTCAACAGTAGTTAATTACTGACAATTTTACTGAAAACAATGGCATTTCAAAGAAAAAGTACAAAATATAACACAAAATATATGAAAAGTTGGATAGCATTTTTTTTTAATTTATTTATTCATATGAAAGTCAGAGTTACACAGAGAGAGGAGAGGCAGAGGGAGAGAGAGAGGTCTTCCATCCCATGGTTCACTCCCCAATTGGCTACAAGGGCCGGAGCTACACCGATCCAAAGACAGGAGCTTCCTCCGGGTCTCCCATGTGGGTGCAGGAGTGCAGGAACTTGGGTCATCCTCTACTGCTTTCCCAGGCCAAAGCAGAGAACTGGATTGGAAGTGGAGCAGCCGGGTCCCATATGGGATGCCGGCGCTTCAAGCCAGGGCGTTAGTCCGCTGTGCCACAGCACCGGTCCCATGGCTAGCATTTCTTAATTCTCATAATTCTGAAATCTTCAGGACATAATAGGGTACAATATCTATTTATTTGTATCAAAGGAATTGCGAAACGCTTAACACGTATCACCAGAAATACTTTGGATAAAGGTGACTAATTTTCTTGGGGGTTTTTCAGTGTCCTGTTCACCTTCTTTCAAGACTGTTCACTTGTAACTTGTTGTGTACACTGTGGTCCCTATACCTGTTATAATTGCCAATAAAATATTTATGCATGTGTGTGTAAAGTATAAAAATACTTAAAGGCCTCTACACTGAGATGAGTATTATAGTTAATTACAATGGATGAAGCTGTACATTTCAAATCTTTTCCGGTTTATTATCAGGAGCATTTTGTGGGTAGGGCTAATAAAGATGCCATTATTTTTATCTTGTATTATATTTATTAATTGATTTTACTTCATAGAAGCTGTCAAAGCTGTTACCTATCACCTTCTTTTGTTCCTTGTTCATCTGATAAGCTTAGTAAGAGTGCCCTTACTAACTTGTATATTAACTAATAGTCACAAAACCTAATTTATTTTTTATACCTAAAAGTAAATATAGTGGGACCGGGGCTGTGGCATAGTGGGTTAAACCCCCACCCTGCAGTGCTGGCATCTATATAGGCTCCGGTTGGAGACCCGGCTGTTTCACTTCCAATCCAGCTCTCTTCTGTGGCCTGGGAAAGCAGTAGAAGATGGCACAAGACCTGTAGGAAGCTCCTGGTTCCTAGCTCCAGATGTTTCGGACAATTGGGGAGTGAACTGGTGAATGGAAGACCTCTCTCTCTCTCTTTCTGCCTCTCCTTCTCTCTGTGTAACTCTGACTTTCAAATAAATAAATAAATCTTAAAAAAAAAAAAGTAAAAATAGTTAGGTTTTCTGACATTTCCTTCTTGTACCATAATGCAATATATTATGCTCTACAATGTGGCACAGAGGACATTCCCTTTCAGAGACCTCTGCTTTACAGGTATAGACCAACAGAAATCAGACACTTGTTCAGTATGATTGTAGAGGCAATAAGAAAGCTCTGCCTTAATTGTTGTTAAAGGAGTATCCCATATTTTTCATTTTGCATCAAAGTCGGGTTGTTTGTAAATGCAAATATTCACTGGGCCTAACCTTATACAGATGATCTCAAATTTCCTTTCTAATTTCTGGATGTCAAAATTGTATGCCTTGAATTCACACCAAGACATAATAAGGACAAGTTACAATATTCATGGGGTCCGGTATAAAACAAAAATTTGTGGGGTCAAGGGCAAGATGCCTTGTTCAAAAGTTAGGAATCTCAAGATGATGATAGCACGCTATTCAACCAAGTGGAAGACCCTTTAAGAGCAGTCCATGAAAATGGTCCTGAGAATAGTTTATAGTAGAATATATGAAACAGAATTATCAGAGGAAGAGGTTAAAGAGCAGGCATATACTAAAGAGGGGTAGGCTTCCAAAAAAAGGAGAGGCCAAGGGAGTTAAAGATATATCTAGGTAGGTAGGTAGGTAGATAGATAGACAGACAGACAACACCCCTCTCTAAAATCCTGCCTTAAGCTAGTCTCACTCCTACATTGTTTTATGTAGCTATGAACGTATCTTTCTAAGTTGTTAGCGGTTAGCTATTTAGTCTATTTCTCAAAGCAGGGATATTTTCATATTTATAGGGGACACTGATAGAATTGCTTTAAACATTTAAAAGCACACCTAGTTTTCAAGTCCTATCTTAGTACTCTGAGAGCCTTGTTATCATCCAGGTGGCTTCCTCAGGCCCTCTCAGGCTATCTATCATGTAACTCACTTCTTAGTTCATCTACTAGTGTGGTGAATCCTGCTACTGCAGTGTTAAGAGTGTTACATTTTTATGCTCCATTTAAGAGGCAGATTTATGTTTCCATAAAAAAGGAACATGATTTTACAGTCCATTTTCCCAAATTCATAGAACTGACATCTTGGAGACTCAGGGAGACAAGGAGATGGCTGTCTCTTGTCAGGTGTTTTAACTAGCACTACTGTTTCTCGTCCTTGTCACTACCATGGTAACAAGTGTATCTTCAGGATCCAGTGACTTCCAAATAACCCAAATTTGAAGTTTTTGAAAATGTCAGTGAATTTTGGTGAATGCTATAATTCAATATGAAATTAAAATGTATCTTGAGGGCCATCAATGTAAGTGAGTATGTACACAGACACATGCTAGTATATCCTTATGGGTTAAAACAAATTTATCAGTGTTTTTAAATGTAGTTTTCAACAAAATAATCAAATGGATTAAATACATTTATGTTCATGTGCTTTTGTGCCTGACAATTCAATAAGAAACACATTTTATTGCTGGAATAATGCATCATGTCCACTTGCCCTTGCCTGTGTGCTTAGTGTACCTGTGATTTAAACTTCAGAGAGTCATCACACCAACACTGAGGTGTGTATGGATAGCTGTGGTTTACTTTTCTCCACAAAACGTGCTGTAAATTGTAACCATCGACACTGCAGGAGGCACCTGAGAGTTGGAGCATCTGAATTGGAGAAATCAATCCTAAGCAAACCAGACCCTTTCACATTAGCTTTTTCCTTTCAAGCAAAAGATTTTTCAGGAAGTACCACCATGATGGTCCCTTATTTTATTTGCTGTTTGGGTATGTCACTGTCTGTCTTTGCATTTAATGATGTTTTCATAGTTTCTATACTTTAAAAAAAGTATTACAAGTATTTCTGAGTTCAGATTTTACTGCTTATTTCAGTCTTATAATTTACTATATCTTTGTACGTGAGGACATTTCCTCAGAAAACAAGATATAGTTGTGGTGGATTTTTAGTGGTTGATAAAACACACATTTGAATATAGTCCATATTCTTGGCGATGTCTGTAGATTGTGGATATATGTTCTCTGAGCACACAGCTGGAACAGGAGAGTGTTTACCTCAATTTCCTCTTACAAGAAATGCGGACAGAAAGTTGTACAGTCTCCCACTTACTTCGGCCAGACGCTACTATTTGTGATATTAGCTGAAATCATTCCAATTTTAAAAAAGACATGCATGCACATTGTTAACTTAAATTTTTGTGATTCGATTATTTTATTTAAAAGTTTGCATACTGAAGAAGCAGTGTCTAAGAGATTTACTCTTAAATGAGCTGATTTCTAGTCATTGTAATCATGTTTTTATTGAATTCTTTCTAAAATTATTTCTAAAAATGTTTTTCTTTACTATAAAGAGGCAGAAAATTATTTTGAAAGAAGAATTAAAAGATACATTTGTTAACTATACATCTATACTCTGCAATCAGCCATATTTTTGGTTTTAAAGAAAAGATCCATTTCAGAGTTTTCACAAGTGAAACTAAAATAGTTCAGAGAAATATATGAAACACCAAATATGTGTCAAGTTCAAATTTGTCATGGATCAAAATTAATAAATGATAACCAAGAACTATTCACCAACTGACTAGAATAAATCACTCTCTAAAGGATCCAGAAATTATTCAAGGAATAATAACATGTAATCTTGAAAATTTCTTATAAACTGTGTACTTTAAAGTAAAATTTACATCAATTCTATTTCAGTGAGTTTCTTGAAGAAAACACACATTGTAATAGGACCCTACATCCAGCTGGTCTGTGGTCAAATTCGTCTCTTCATCCCAAAGGGAAAAGCTAAAAAAAACTGCTTATTTGTTTTTATTCCACAATCATGAAGTTCATTACCCTTAATTTTTTGAATATAAAGCAAGCAATTATCTATTCTTTCAAAATTGGGGGGTTCATATTACAGTATTTATTTATATCACATTTTCAATATATTTCAAAAGACTAAAATTAATGGATTTGTTGCTTTGCAATGTTTAGTAAAATATCAAAAGGAAGAGGGATAGTATGGATGTCACATTTTTGAGTTGCATGTTTAGGAAGCAAACAGCCACAAATACACCTGCTTTCACTGACTTGGGCACTAGTGGGCCATGGAACAACAGAGTGGCAAGGATCCATGAATCTGGACATGCATCCAGGCAAACACATACTCACACTGAACTCGTGAGGTTTCTGTCAGAAATAGGCTTGAATGCACAGTCAACATATCAATGTATGATACGATAAAGTATTAGGCTTCTTGTTTTTCCATGTCATCTTATGTAGTTATTTTTTAAGAGCAACAGCAGGATATTTACATGGCTTTTTCCTTGGTGGAAATTAACAAGGTACATGACTGTATGCATCCTAGGTGTCATTTCATTTTGCATTTGTGATGTAGTTTTAAAAAAAGAGTTTTGTGGCATAAAATACAAAGTATTTTTAAGTGAAGTATTTAAATACTGGAGGATTTGGTTTTGAAGTCAGTTCATAAAGCAAAAATTTGGTGTGGTTTGCTTTTAATACTCAATAATGCTGTGGCTTCTATCAAATGACTGTGAACCAACAGGGGAAGAATAAATTGTATTCTTCAGAATATTCATTCCAAATAAACATTTGGAGTTTCTAGATTTTATTTCAAGGTCAAATAGATTACATGAATGACTTTGGTGGGTTATGCTTGCCTTTGGCCCAACACAGATCACTCCGGGATACACTGTCTTCCTAGTGATTAGCAACTGGACTAGCAAGGTTCAATCATTAACCAGTTGCTACTGGGGATGCATGGCTCCCCAAAGCAAGAACTGACAAGAACATAGGGAGCACCAACAGTGAGAACAAGCTCTACTGGGCCACAAGAATCACCACATTATTGCTGACAAACCAAGGACAAGAGATTAACATAATTCTAAGTAGCACAAACGAGGTGGAGTTCACACACTTCTCCTTTGCTCTCTGTTAATTCAGAAACCACCATTGCTTTCCAATTCTGCTTACCACATCATGTCAACAAGAAAAAATAAGTTTTTTTCTAACAACAGCAACAACAAATGCAGTTTTAAAATAAAAATTCTCACCTCTAGATAGGCTGAATTGACCTGCTGTAGAAATAAACAGAAAGATCACAGATACACTTTATTTTCACCTTTCTCCTCTTCACTTCAGATAACCTGTTGGAGTGTTTTTTTCTAATTGCTCTTATTTATTTTTACTTATATAAAGGAAAAAATTTCGTGTATCTCGTATATACAATTTTAAGAGCATAATGATACTTCCCATCCTAACCTCCCTCCTTCCCTCACTCCCTCCCACTCCCTCCCATCCAATTTGTTGGAGTTTTAAAATGCATTTTTTTCACCCTTACCACACACAGAATCTGATTGGTAAATCCAAGTGAGGGAACTGAAATCTGAATTGCCAGGTTCATGAAGTGAATGGAAAAAGTCTCTGGTATCGGAAGGCGGACCTGCTGCGGCTACTCTGAGGCAGCATGGCTTTGCAGGGTTATGACATCAGCCTTTACTCTTTAGCATTCGTACTTTACCACATGAATAGTCAATAGACCCAGGACAAATAAACTGAGGGCAGAGGCTTCCCTCGGGCTCTGAAGGATAATTTTCAATTATATATTGTGTTACATCTTAGGAGATAAAAGCTGTATCTGCAAGTGATTAAAAGATGTTTTATAGCCATGGTTTCATTTCTGCTGAAATAAATGCTTAATTTAAACCACACATAATTCACAGCAATTTAGGCCTATTACAGAATACTAGTTCCTTTTTTTAAATGATAGTTACTAATTAAAACAGAGTGTCGCTGCCATGCTGAGCTGTAGTCTTTGACATAAAGGTTTAATGAATAAAACGTCCTGACACAAAAATGAAAACAATAATAGAGACAAGGCTGCAAGCTGTTAGGTTGCAAGTGTGTGGTAAAGATTAAGTTAAGAATTGTGCAGAGAAGGAACTTGGAATTCCTTTCTTCAAAGAAAGAAGCAAAGGGATTTTGAGAGAAATTTGAAGTAGTATTGAGTAAGCTAACCTAGCCCCTCATTCTCAGTAGCTACCTTCTCCCTGAATTTGAACTCGTAGGAATTACTCTTGAAGAATAAATGACAGAGCCTTTTAATATAATCCTGAATATAGGTTTAGATTGAAAATGGGAATTGGGACCATAATTAATTATGTTGTCAAGTTTTTTTTTTTTAACTTTAAGAAGACATACTGAGGCAAATGACATTTCCTAAGACTGCAACCTTCTAAAAAGTTCATGGATTAGAACTTTGTTGAAATGACAGTATCTTTCTGACGTTTGATTAATCCCATATGCAGAATCAGTGTGAGGAATTAATACGGTTTCGGTGTTTTCACTTTCTGAAACCAATGAAATAAGAGACTGACATGAAAATCCAAGCGAGTATCAACACAGCCCTCAGATAGGGTTACGGCCTTATTATCACTCTTAATAAACACTGATGAACAATAATAAATACCGACCGCCCTCAGTGCACTCTGCTCGCACGCATATCCCTGCCGCCTCCATCCATCACTTCTTTCAGGATAATAAAGCAATTCAACCCCATCAAATCCTCAGCAGCCGCTCCCTCGGGAGGGGGGTTCATCTCTACTTCGGCGAGCCCAGGGAGGATTTTACTTGTTTGAAGGGGGCGGAGAACGGAGCCGGGTCCTATTTATTTCCATTGATGACTCCCAGGGTTC
Organism: Oryctolagus cuniculus; assembly: GCF_051225735.1. Taxonomy (NCBI): domain Eukaryota; kingdom Metazoa; phylum Chordata; class Mammalia; order Lagomorpha; family Leporidae; genus Oryctolagus; species Oryctolagus cuniculus. Next base: position 73,814,398 of record NC_142874.1, on the reverse strand, counting down.
TCACAGGCGCTCTGGGACCGGGCGGGAGGAGGAGGAGGAGCGGAGATTCCCTCGTCGGAAAAGAAAGAGGGTTCAGGAAGCGAGGCTGCAGGAGGAGGGGTGGACGCGGAGAGAGCGGGCAGTGTTTGGCGAGGTCAGTAACTACATGAAAAAATTGCTTCTTTCTTGTGACTTAGCAGGATTGAAAGGCGAGACGTGAACAAATTTGCCAACCCAACTAAGTTACCGGGAAAGAACTCCGTAAAAACAAAAGCACACAGAGACGTTTACTCAGGTTCATTTCCCGCTCAAGGTCTCGGTGTCAGAGGGAGTCACCCGCACCCAGAACAGGCGATGGACAGCGCCCCGAAGGGGGCCGGGAGGGGGACCGCGACCTGGCCAGCCGTGAGCACAGCTCCGCGCCCGCGTACCGGGGCCCGGCAAACTCCCACGGCCCCGGCGAGCCCCGGGGCTCCGAAGCGCGGGGCTGCGGGCGGGAGTGGGAACCAGGGGCACACAATGAAACGAAACCGCACCCCAAAGTCAGCAGTTTGCGAAAAGCCCCCAAGAGAACAGCTGGGATCTGAGACCCCTTACTCTGAATCCAGAACCCCGAGCCCGCTGTGACCCTCAACTCGGGAGTAAAAGGAACGAGGAACTGAGCCAAGCCCTGCTGCTCGCAGATCGGGCGAGGTCCCCAGGTCCTGGGTCAGTGTGTGTGGTGGGGGAGGGGTACGGGGCGTCCCCTCCAGCTGCTCTGCTCACCAGGCAAAGGCAGGAGCCAGTCCCCGGCACTCCGCTCAGCCCAAGGAAGTTTCCCTAGCCGCGCCTGCCTTATCCAGCAGGGGACCATTGAGGAGCTGAACTACGCGGGGGAGGGGGGTCACGGACCGCCGAGAGAGAAGACCGAGATGCCCTCGCCAGCCCGCTCTTCCAGCGACCTCTGCGCTCTGCTGCGACCCCCAACTTCTAGCCCCAAGCCAGAGTTTGCACTCCGCAAGACCTCAGTCCTGCGGACTTTCTCTAGGGTGGCCAGAGGGCATGAACCCGGGGAAAGAGGCAACCGCTCTCTCGGCAGGCGGGGAAAGTAAGTGTGTTCCGGCCAAGGCAAGGATAAAGACTGCAGCTCCCCGACCCCGCCGCGCCCCAGGTTCCGGGGCTTCCGTCTCCCACACCGGTGCGTTGTCTTTCCACCTCCCAATCCCGCTCCACAGCAGCCTAAAACACCGAGGGAAACCCGCTCCACGCCCCTCTTGGCTTCAGCTCCTCTGGATCGGGCGCGCTCGAGAACCTGGCCGGGCCCTGTCCAGTTGGGGGACGCGCGCCCCAGTCTCCCACCCCGGACAAGCGCTCCGGCGTGAACGCTCGGTGCACCGGGTCTCGGGGTGGCGAGCTATGGCATCTGAGAGCCGCGGGATTGCTTTCCTGCTTCCACTTACCTTGAAAACTCAGGTTTTCCTAGGGGGAAAGCGAAGAAATCCCTGCCCGTGGAGTGGGATGCAAAGAGTCCACGTCCCCCTCTCTGGCCAAGATGCTGAGCACCAGTATCCAGGCACCGAGAGGGCTGGAGGCAGGGGCGGAGACAGATAACAGAAAAATTCAGTCGGCTCAAGTGTCCCAACTTTGCGGTCTGCACTGCAAACTTCAAAGGCGGAAGGAGAGCGGGTGGCGCGCGGCCGCCGAAGTTGCAGCGAACTGGAGCGGAGCGCAGCGCGGGGCTGGGGGGTCCCGGGGCAGGGCTGGGAGGCGGCGGGAGGTCCTTTTAAAAGGCGCGGAGCGTGCGGGGCTAGATGGCGGGAGGATGCTGCAGAGCTCTGCCGCGGTGCGCTGGCTCCGCGGGCAGCGGCTCGCTGCACCGGCTCGGGGCTGGAAGAGCTGTGCCGGCAGAGCGGGGCGCACCGGGTGGCGGCGGCAGGCACGCGGCTCAGTCCGCTCCACTCTCGCGGCTCGGAGAGGGGAGTGTGTTTTCGCTCGAGAGTGTCACTGCTAAAGCCTGGAGCCTCTACGCCTCCCACCCCGCCGCTGCCCGCCCGCCCCTCCCTCCGCTCTCTGCCCGCTGCCTCCCCCTCCGTTCCTCCTTCCCTCCCTCCCGCTGCGCGCCAGCGAGCGCTCTCCTCTCTCTCTCTCTCTCTCTCTCTCTCTCTCTCTCTCTCACACACACACACACACACACACCCCACAGTCTCTTCTCACACAGACACGCGCGCCCTGCCCAGCGACCCGGCATCGCGGGCTGCACGCCGCTGTCCTTACCTCCCGCCACCCGGGGACAAGGACAGCGAGGCCCACTAAGACCCCGGTAAATCTGCAACTGCCCCCCGACCCCACCCCGAGACAGGCACGCGGGACCATCGCACTGTCAGGGAGACGTGGGCGCACAATAGATGTGAACGCTGCGGTTGCCTTGGGGGCGGGATGGCCGGGGGAGCCGGTGTTAAATCCCGAAAGAGGGAGGTTGGGAACGCAGGCAGAGTGTGCAAACTGTGTATTGCTGGTCCAGTTTCACCCGAACGCCGCCCAGCATAGCCTTTGCTGGGGAGCGCTTCCCCGGGGCGCGGACTGAGCCTCCTGGCTCGGAAACTCCGCGGCTGTTTGAAGGATTGAAAAGCTACCCTACAGGACCAGAGAGGCCGAGGGGAGTGTGTGAAACCATTAAGGCTGACTAGGTAATTATGATAAGAAGTTACCTAATTAGCAACCTGGCCTGGGCACAGGAAAACGGAAGGAAAAAAAAAAAGTACAGTGATTCAGGGAGCTCATTTTTCACAACTGTGAACCTAGTTTCCAGCAAAACTGGGTTTTAAGACTTTGATTTTTAAGTTCTAAGAATATACTATATAGAGGGTGGAAGATATAGTGTCAATACTGAAACCATGGGAAACACTTGCCCTCTCTCACTGTGACAGCCAAGTGAAGATAAGTAACAAGGACACCAGCCGTACCAATATCAAATTGAGAACTATGATCTTTCTGTTTTAAATGCCTGATCACAGAGGGCAGTCCTATGCAGCAGCTCCTAAAGTTTTGTGGCTCCTTCATAAGAATGCTGCAGTAGGTGGATTTATGAAACCGTTTATAAGCCACAAAACCGTTTTGCAAAAGCCATTGGATTTTTAGATACAATAAGAGAGCTCTGAGATCACTGTGGAAGCTTATTTTTTGCAGATGAGGGATGAGGTGGGAGACAGGAAGTGGAAGATCTCCACTCAGAAGAACTGAAGAAGCAGCTTAGGAGATAGGAGGCAGAGCAGGTCACTGAGACATTCACTATCAAGCACTTACTGATGTCCTACTGGGAGCTAACTGTTGTCTTAGATTTAAGGGGAAGACTGGGGTCAGGAGCTTGCAGCCTACCGGGATGCAGGAGACACAAATGAACATAGGATTCGTACTGTACAAGGATGTTTGTGCTGGGCCCATGAGAGCATGAGAATGGAGCTTACACCTCTTTAGAAGTGCTTTGGGCAGAGATTATAGTGCAGAACTCCAAAGGACAAGGAAGAGAGTGCTAACAAGAAGCAAAGGAGGATGGGGGTGGGGGAGGGAACTGTCTGCAAGCAGAGCAGTGAAGAGGTTAGTAAAGTGTCAAAGTACATGGGATGTCCTGGGAGCAGGTAGCTGTGGTTGGTTGCAGATGACATAAGCGAGGCCAAATCACACCAGCTCTTGGGGCCTAAAGAGCCAGAACTTCCCTGGAGGTGGTGGGTGCATGGGAAAGCAACGGTTTTCAGCAGGGGTAGAATGGAAGGGTTTTAAGGGCCACCAGGTCCATGCTATGGAGGTGCCTCTGGCATCACTGTAAAAGAAGCAGCAAGGAGGTCATTTCCAGAAGAAAAAAATCAGGTCTGAACTTAGGCAGCAGAAGAGCCATTTGGAAGGTTGGGGCAGCTCTAGAGATACTTAGGGAACAGGAAAGACAGGACCTAGTGATTGTAGTGATTGATTGGCTATGGAGGGGAATGGCGAGAAGGAGAAGTCTAGACTGACTCCCAGTTTTCTGGCAGGGGCAACAAGGCAAGGGATCGTGCCATGGGCCAAGAGAAACAACACTCTGGGAACAGCGGCTTCGGGAAGAATGTAATGAGTTGTGTTTGAAACTTCTTCAGCTGGAGGTGTCAGTATGACAGAGGAGTGCAATAGGCAGCCAGCAGGAGACCTCCTAGGGGAGAAGAGGCAAGCTGGGAGGAGACATCATGTTCCACAAAGCCTGGGAAGGGGGGAAGAGCAGAAGACTTAGGAGGGAACCTGGCAGAGCACCCATGCTCTAGGCAGGAGCAGAGAAAGAGCAGCCTGTAGGGGAAAGACCTGAGTAGCAGAGAGGACAGAGGAGACCAATGATGGAGCAGAGTGGTTGTAGCCGAGGTGAGAACAGGGCTGGGGACCAGGGTAGAATGGGGCGGACAGAGCAAGAGAACCAGTTTGCAAGGTAATTGCTCCTCTTTACAGAACTTTCCCATGATCTGGACGCCAGTGATCGTAGCTTGTGTTGTGAGTGTGTGAAGGATCCACACGGTAGCAGGGAAACAGGGTGGGATAATGAGACCTGAGCTCATTTACCTGCTGGTTTGGCTGAGTGGAGATGGCAAGTTAGGAAAAAAAGCATTTTTTGGTAATGGTTGCAGTTGTGGATTTTTCTAAAGTGGGGTCTCTGGATTGAGCTGCTTGATGCAGAAGAGAGAGAAGGTAGAGAGGAGAAGGTTGACGATGGAGCAGAGAGGTCTATTAAATTCTTTGAGGGTCGGTTCCCTTCTCGATATAATGGGGACAACAGTGTCTACCTTATGAATCCCATAGTGTTTATGGGGATTTCAATGAACCGGTGACTTAGCAATTGATTTAAAGTCGCGATTAAGGGGAGGCAGGCATTTGGCCTAGTGGTTAAGACACTGGTTGGACACCTGCATCTCATATTGGACCACCTTGGTTCCAGTTTTGCCTCAGTTTGCTTCTAGCTTCCTGCTAGTGTGGCCCTTGGGAGGGAGCAAATGATTACTCAAGTAGCTGAGTCCCTGCCACCCATATGGGAGGCCTGGCTTGGGTTGCTGGTTCTTGATTTTGACCTGTCTCAGCCCTATCCTTACTGGCATTTGGGGAGTGAACTAGTGTTTGAGAGCTCTCCTTGTCTGTCTGTCTCTTCCTGTCTTGGACTCTCTCTCCTCTGTCTCTCTGCTTCTTAAATATAGACATATGTAAAATATAGACATATGTACATAAATATATAGAACATTAAATCTGCTATTAAGAAAAAGAAGAAAGAAGTTCCCATCAGGAAGAAACTGACTGTTAAAGATATTAAAATGACTTTTGTTAATTCAACCAACTAGTGACAAACCTGAATCTATGGGAAAAGTTGTGTCAGAAGCATGTGGAATATATTTAATGAAATAAAATTTAATAAAAAATTCCTAAAAGTATTTGTGTTTTGGACATTAGGATTTACATATATAAATATGCCCTGTCTTCTCAAAAAATCAAGCTGTTTTTAAAGGCAGTGGCACTAAGTATATTAGGGTATATATAGATATAGATATGAGGATACTTCAAAAGTTCATGAAAATAGAATTCAAAATAAGTTTATTTTGGTGCAAAAATATTCTGAAGTTTGCATATACAGGGGTTCTTCAAAAATATCATGGAAAAAGCACATTTAAAAACAAAACAAAACTGTATGAGCCTGCCACTGTAGCACAGTGGGCTAAATTTCCGGTCTGCACTCTGGCATCCCTGTGGGCACCAGTTTGTGTACCAGCTGCTCCTCTTCTAATCCAGCTCCATGCTAATGTGCCTGGGAAGGCAGCGGAGGATGGCCCAAGTCCTTGGGCCCCTGTACCTACATGGGAGACCCAAAGGAAGCTCTTGGCTCCTGGCTTTGGATCTGCTCAGCTCCAGCCATTTGGGGAGTGAACCAGTGGATGGAAGACCTCTCTCTATGTGTGTCTCTACTTCTCTTTGTAACTGTCTTTCAAATAAATAAAATAAATAATTTTTAAAAACTATGAATTTTATTTTTTTGCACCAAAATACTTATCTTTGAATTCCATTTTTTCATGAATCCCTTTGAAGTATATTGATATTTTTATGTGTAAGCATCTTCAGTGCATTTTGAAAAACTTGGGCAATGTGCCATATTAGTAGAAATGCATCTTTTAGCCAGACTTCTATTTAATTCCAGACTCTGACAATTATTTGCTATAGGAAAAAATCTTTCTGAGACTCAGTGTCTTTTTCTCAAATATAAAAATGGAGCAAATTATAGCTGATTTACAAGTGTTTTGTAAGGATTGGTATAGTATAATGTATTTGAGCGTTTGTCAGATACTTATTCATATGTGAATTGACTTTTACATTATGCAATTCATAAATATTCAGTCAATTTGAAAAAAGTTCAAAACAATTACGAAATTATGAGTGCAGTTTAATTCTATTTAGGATAAATCCTAGTTCAAGTCTGTCCTGAGGCAGTAGTGTGGTCCACAGACTTCTAGAGATTCTTTTCAGGGGAGAGCTTCAAGGCCAAAGCTATTTTCATAGTAATTCTAAGACAGTCATTAGCCTAATGATACAAAAGCAACAGTGCCCTAGCATGATCAAGGCAGCAGCACCAAACTAGCTTAGTAGTTCTTGTATTTTCGTTGCTATAAATGTCAAGTTCGCTTTGGAAGGTCTTTGATAAAGAAGTAAAATTGTTCATTTTATTAAATTTCAACCCCTGACTTGGTCTTTCTAATATTCTGTATATCAATATTCTGTGTACCCTTGAAGGTCTTCTGCACATACCAAAGTATGTACAGTGTTGATCCTGAACCAAAGAGAATTGTGAGCTAATCTAGCTAGTTTCAAAAACTGTATGTTTACTGGAAAGAATTATTGACAAACTATGGTGATTCAGACTGCGACATTTGTAGGACATTTGTAGGACATTTGTAAGACTTTTCTTTTTTTAAAAAAACCAATGAATAAATTGACATTGTTATTTCAAGGTAAACAATCAGCAGTATTTTTTTTCCAAAGAAGAATCAAAAAACTCAAATCTACCACCGTGAGCTTGACAGTTTCCTAGTACTGTAAACCTTTTCTAGTAAAATTCTGATCCTTTAAATTAATGTGATTTTAAATATTGTACAATGAAATGTATCAACATTTGGAAAGTTTGTGAACCAGCATGTTGTCATAGAATCATGCATGAGTTACATAATGCAGTCAACGTGCAAAAACAGATGAGTGGATTTTAATGTAACGTAGTATGGAAAGTGAACTGACAGCATTTCATATTCCACATTTGTAAGTTTCTTAAACTTTGGTGTAGCATCAAAGAATAATATCCTAAAATATTTGAAAAGATTATCAAAGTTGTGTCTTCATTTTCAACTACTTACCTGTGCAAAATAAGATTTTCCTCATTCACTTCAAACAGAACAGCAAATTACAACAGATGGACCAGAGAAACAATATGGGACTTGTGTGGTCTTCTGTCAAGCCAGATATTAAAGAAATTTGCATCAATATAGAACAATGCCATTTTTTTGCACTTAATTATTTTCTTTGGATAACAGCTATTTTTCAAAAAATGATGTTATTTGTGTTAACATGTAGTAGGTTTCCCATACTTATTCTGAAATTAATAAATATTTTAAAGACTTCTGTTGTGATTCTTAGTATATTGAATACTAATAAAAATACCCTATATAGGAGTGTTTGGATGTTTGGCATAGTGGTTAAGATGCTTTGTGGACTCCTGCATACTATATCGGAGGACCTGGCTTCTAGTCCCAGATTGGTTCCTGATTCCTGCTTAAGCTGCACCTTGGGAGGCAGCAGGTGATACATCATGTGACTGAGTACCTATCATTCATGTGGGAGAACTGAATTGATCTGGTGTCTGGCTTCAGCTTGGATTAGTCCTGACCATTGTGGGCATTTGGGGAGTGAACTAGGCAGTAAGATACTTCTTTCTCTGATAATAAAATAAAGCAAAATAAAAACTTTTTAAAAAAACAAAAGCTCCTCAAGGTTCTCAGTATCTTTTAAGGCTGTAAGGTGGTATTGAAGACCACTATCATATGGAATAGGCACAATCATGAAGAGATTAAAAAGACCATCAAATACAACACTATGCCTATAGATGGGCTGTCACTTGAATTGTATTTCTATAATGTGTTTCTCATTATACACAAAGGTAAATAGGCCGCTTCTGTAGATAAGCTTAATTTTACAGAGTTGTTTTTTAAAGATTTATTTATTCATTTGAAAGGCAGAGTTACAGAGAGAGATAGAGAGAGAGAGAGTCTTCTATCCGCTGGTTCACTTCCCAATTCCCCAGTGGCCGCAGAGGCCAGAGCTGCGCAGATCTGAAGCCAGGAGCCAGGAGCCAGGAGCTTCTTCCAGGTCTCCCACATGGGTGCAGGGGCCCAAGGACTTGGGCCATCTTCTACTGCTTTCCCAGGCCATAGCAGAGAGCTGGATCGGAAGTGGAGCAGCCAGGACTCAAACCAGCGCCCATTTGGGATGCTGGAACTGGAGTCAGCAGCTTTTACCCACTATGCCACAGTGCTGGCACCTGTAGAGTGTTATAGTCAACGTCTCTACTCTGGGGACCAATACAAGATAACTGATGGCAACCATCCTACAAACCCTAAGATTTGGATAAAATAGTGTCACACTCCCTGGCCTACTAGCACCAGGCATTGTTTTGTCTGTTGCTTCATTAACCAAGCCCTTCCCTATCCCACTGTCTCCATGGCAAGATTGTTACACAGCACATGAAGTAGTTCTCTAATGTCTCTTCAGAGTTAATGATTACCTCTAATCTGATGACTCTTACACACTTAAACAATGTAACGCTTAAACACAAAGTCTTAGTCATCTTTCATTCTTCTCTAGGGCATTTAGTCACTTAATAAATATTTGTTGAACACCTATTATATGCCAGGCACTAGCTGCAAGGAATAAAAAGAGTGAGTCCCTTCCTCTGAAAAATCTGAAGTCTAGTGGAGAATTAGGTAATTAATATGTGATGTTAGAATAGAAAAGGGGAGTGTTGTGTAAGTACATGAGAAATGTGGAAGTAGGATACTGAAGAACGATTCTCAGAGAGAGTGATATCTAAGGAGGGATGTAAAAATGGCTCAGTTATCTTAGCTGCGAGAATGGAGTATGGAATATGCAAGGGTTTGAAAAAAGAAGGGACATTATAGATTTATAGATTTTGATAAATTTAGAGAATGTTATAAAACTAACCATTACTGTAGAAAATGACCAAAATTTTAACCATATTGTTAAGATCAAGATATTTTCCTTGAGCTTTAGTTTGTACTAGAAGTAGAATATAGTATTTTAAAATCATGCTACTACTTGTGTGTTTCAATATATTTAATTTACATCAGAATTACCGCATGTTTCAGAATAATTATTGGAAAGAAAAGATTAAAATTTTATTTAAAACCTCAAATAAAACTTGCATGGATTTACAAAGAAAATTTTTAAAAATGTAAACTCTTACTTGTTCATGCTTCTGAGCTCAGTGTTAGCTACAAGAGAATCTAAAATATAGCATTTGCCCTGGAAAAGTCTGTAAGATGAGTTGAGACTATTTTCTTTCATTCTTTTGCTCATTCAATAAATATTTATTGAATGTCTATCATCTTTCAGACCCTGAGGGTGCACGATTACCCAAATAGTACCCCTTCCCTGAGAGGGTGTGTGACACAATAGGGACAAGTTGGTTGGCTTTCAAACATTGCTCACAGCATCAGACACCAAATAACACTACACCCAAGGTAGTAGTAAGAATGGTAGGGTATAACTTATTCACTCCTGGGAAAGGTTTCAGTGGTGAAGGAGAGGATGAAAGCATGAAAACCACAGGAATGCCATCCAGGAAAGGTTCACAGGGAGGAAATACCAGGGCGCACTTGAGAGCAGTGAATCGGAGAAATTGGCTGGGATGGATTTTGCTAATGAAATTCTTAAGAGAAGAAATTGAATACATAGGTAGGGCAGATTGGAAAGATCATGTTCTTGGAAAACATCTGGGCTTCATCCTCCCAACACTAGGCAAAACCTAAATTTAAAAAACAATAAACAGGGATGGGTGTTCATCCTAGCATTTAAGTTGCTGGTTACCTAAATTCCATGCCCAGCTCTTGTGCCTGACTCCAGTTTCTTGACAGCAGCAACTCTAGGAAGCACTGGTGATGGCTCAAGTAATTGGGCTCCTGCCACCAACATGGGAGCCCTGGATTAAGTTCCTGGCTCCCAGCTTTGGTCTGGCCCAGCTCTGGTCATTTAGGGGCATTTGAGGAGTGAAACAAGGTATGGGAGCTCTCTCTCTGTGTTTTTCTGCCGAGAGAGGAGAGAGAGAGAGGGAGGGAAGGAAGGAAGGAAGGAAGGAAGGAAAGAAGGAAGGAAGGTAGGAAAGAAGGAAGTATTTATCTGCACATTTGTCCCATTCCTTGTGGACATTATTGTTAATTGATATATTTTACTTTATCAGTTACACAATGGAAAAACTACTATTTTTATTTTTAAAGCTTTTATTTAATGAATGCATTTTTCATAGGTATAACTTTAGGAATATAGTGGTTCTTTCTCTCATACCTGTCCTCCCACGCCGATTCCCATCCCACCTCCTACTCCCTGACCCATCCCATTCTACATTATGGTTCATTTTTAATTTAACTTTATATACAGAAGACCAACTCTATTCTAAGTAAAGATTTCAACAGTCTGTGCCCACAGACACACGGAACATATAAAGTACAGTTTGAGAACAAGTTTTGCAGTTAATTCTCATAGTACAACTCATTAAGGACAGGGGTCCTACATGGGGAGTAAGTGCACAGTGACTTCTGTTGTTCATTTAACAATTAACACTCTTATTTATGACAACAGTGATCACCAGAGGCTCTTGCCATGAGCTGCCAAGGCTATGGAAACCTTTTGTGACCACAGACTCCATCAGTACTTAGACAAGGCCAAAAGCAAAGTGGAAGTTCTTTCTTCTCTTCAGAGAAAAGTACCTCCTTCTTTGATGGCCCCTTCTTTCCACCGGGGTCTCACTCACAGAGATCCCTCGTGTAGGATATTTTTTGCCATAGAGTCTTGGCTTTCCATGCCTGAAATGCTCTCCCAGGCCTTTCTGCCAGACCAGGACGCCTTAAGGGTTGATTCTGCGGTCAGCTACTACATTTTTTAATGTGAACCCAGAAGACATTTCCTGAGAGCCTCATGTGTTTTAGAAGAAGGAATACACTGATGCCATTGACTCTGTAGTATCCCACCACTTCTTCCAGACTGGCTGACTAAATCAGCATGGATTGCTATTTTCAGTACACTGCAATATAGCAATTATGTAGCAACGACAGGCAAGGCAAGCCTAAGCCAGCAGTGTCCTGAGGGTACTGAAGCTATGTGCATACGAAAAGAGGCAAGAGAAAACACTGCCAGTTTAGAGTATAAAAATGACGGAAAGAAAGAGGGATAGAGGTGTGTCCTTAACAGAGAGTCCGGGATTGTGTGATAAGCATGTCCCCATCATTTGGGTTCATTTATTTGCTGCATTGCACTGCTAAAGAAGAAAATTCTTTCATGTGAGAAAATTGGCACAAGTCCCTAGTAGTTATGTGCTAGTGATATCATACTGCCTAAAGGCCACACAGACACAAAGCCTGGTTATTTTTCCCATGTTGCAAATGTGAGTGGCATCAGATACAGTGGAAAGAACTTAGGTTTCCACATCAGAGGTCTCGGGTACAGTTATAACTGAGACTGTGTGTACTTGGCAAGTTGTTTAATCTCTCTGAGGCTCTGTGTTCTCATCTGTAAACTGGGAACAATAAGATATACCTGATAGCTATTGTCAATCTTAAACCATTTTGAATCAAGCACCTGATACATAACAGACACTAAATAATTGCCAGTTCTTCAGCCCAAGTGTAATTTCCCTTAACATGGGTGAACTGTTCACCTCAATCTAATCAGTAAAGCATCTGTAAGAAAAAAAAATTTCAGGTTTGACAAGATTCACAAGAATCTAATAATCTTCCCTGTATGAATTTAGTCTAATTTATTCCCAGACCATCCAGTGTGGAAAAAAAAACCAGAATAGTCCCAATTCACAGATAAATAAATTGAGGTTTAGGGGCACTAGGGCCAGGCCACAGTCTGGGTTTCATTCTGTCTGACTCCAAAACCTGAGCTCTTAACCAACTCGGGTTGATCTAAGATACCATTTGGAGCCCCTCTATCAACTACTTTCATAGATTTATTTTCTACTTTTTCATGTTGTCATGCATGTTAATGAACATTTTCAAAACAGGAATTTTTGCACAGAATTCGATTTGCGGCTCCTTGTTGGCACCCTATGAGAGCAGACCTAACTGCACACAGCACTTTCACAAAAGTGTTCCTATTCATCAATTCTAACCACAAGCCTCTCAGGTCACAAGTCTAGAAGATTAAACCAGAGGGAGGTAGAATAGTCCAAACTGATTTAGCTGCTTGAGTCTTCTTTTTTATTTGAAAACTATTTAAACTCTGTCATTCTCACAGTATGAGTTCTTTCCTAAAGACACTTAACAAGCCAGCCTGTCTCTGAAAAGCAGTGTGGACAGGAGGCTAACACAATTTTAAAAGATCATAACATGTGCAGCTCATAAAAAGTAGATACATGGTTTCAGATGCTCCTTGACACATGATGGGGTTATGTCCTGATGAAACCATCCTAAGTTGGGAGTATGGTGAGCCAAAAGTGCACTTCATAAAACGAAACACTGAACGTTATAGCCTCGAATAGCCTACGTTAAACATGTTCAAAATACTTATGTTAGCCACAATTTAACACAAAGCCTATTTTATGATACAGTGTTGAATATATTATGTCATCTATTGAATGCCTGTATCCAAAAAACATTGGCAACACAGTGCACGGTGGGGTACCAGTTGTTCACTGCCTGACTGCATAGCTGACCAGGAGTTGTTGGTGCTGCCACTGCTTAGCACCCGGACAGGGTGTCCCATGGCATATCACTAGCCCAGGAAATATCAAAAGTCAAAAATCAGTGATTTTTTACTGAATGTGTATTGCTTTTGTACCAATCTAAAGTTAAAAATAATTAAATCAAACCTTTGCTTTAACTAGTTTCCATTACAAGTAATTTGTTAACCAAAGAGTTTTATTACTTAATAAAAGGCATTGTCATATCAATGTTTTGGCTGTTTAATCATTGCTGTTTACTGAATGATTTCTATGTGGCTAAAAGTATCCCTGTTCACTTGTCCCCATGGGCGCTGTCTTCAGCAGGTGATATTAGGATTCCCCTTTTAGAGATGAGACTACTGAGGCTATCATAACTTGCCATATTTCTTGCCAAGAAGTTTTTGTGCAGTCAATACTTCTATCTGTTACACTCTCCCTTTCTCTCCAAGATAGTCCCTCATCAACATGAAGAATGAATGAACTAAAGAACAAATAATGAACCAAGTCCACTCATCTCAACACCCATTTTTAACTATTTCTAGTAGTTTAACACATAAAACATTTTCTCTTGAGAAAATAAAACTTCTCCTTAATCAAATAGTATTATTCTAAAATGATGTCCAGCTTTTCAGTGTGGATTATTAGACTGAAATATATTAAATTTTTATGAGTTTAGACCAATTAACACTGGATTTTGTTACATTTCTACTTTCAAATCCCACATCTAGGAAAGAAATGTGTTAATATTTATTCATTGTGTCAAATCAGATTCCTTTATAAAACTAGATCAAATGTGAATCACTGTTCTGTAAAATTCAAAATCTGTGTGTGGAATGTAATGAGAAACAGGGGCTGTTTTCGCTTTCTGAGAATAACTTTTCAATTCTCATTATACTCTGTAGAGGAAAAAATTACATTAATTCTATTCATTTAATAAAGAAATAGAGCCATATTTTCCTGGATAATTAATTGTAATTGAATCACTGAAATTATTTTGGAAAAACAGCTTCCATACCAATAGACTCTGGAAACTTATGGTGTTATAAAGGAAAAATTTGATTTTCTCCAATATGAGCTTAGACCTTTCCAGTCTAAATCTTCTCCATCCCTTCAGTTTAGTCCATACCTGTCATTGTCTCTCCAAAAAAACACTAAACATAGAACATTGAATATTTCTCTCTCTACTTTCTAGTTTTTTTTTATCAATAGTTCTCAATTTTTTAAAAAGCATTTATTTATTTATTTGGAAGTCAGAGTTATACACAGAGAGAAGGAGAGACAGAGAGAGAGTCTTTCATAGGCTGGTTCACTCCTCAATGGGCTGAAACAGCCAGGAGCTGAGCCTATCCGAAGCTGGGAGCCAGCAGCTTCCTTCTGGTCTCCCACACAGGTACAGGGGCCCAAGGACTTGGACCATCTTCCACTGCTTTCCCAGGCTACAGCAGAGAGCTGGATCAGAAGCAGAACAACTAGCACTCGTCCTAGCACCCACATGGGATGCTGGCACTGCAGGGGGAGGTTTCACCTACTGCGCCACAGCACTGGCCCCTCTCAATATTTCTAAAGCCATAAATTCCTAATAATGTGATAATCACAGTAATATTCTATACTTCCAATCCCCAAATTTAAACTACTCAGTCAAAATCTGATGGGAATCCTATTTTGAAGGAACTGCAAACTTAGGGGTTGGACATTTTGCTGCAATTAGAAGCAAAGAAGAGCATAATGAAAATTCAAATAGATTTGAAACTCAGAGGTCATTTGAAACACTAAACTCAAAAGAACTCATTTGTACATCTGTCAAAACATGGGGAAATCATTTTGATTTTGAAAGAACCTTTTCAAAGACCTTATCTGTGTGGGAAATTGCATACCAACCTATGAGGAATATGTAATTTGGGTTAAACACAGAGTCTCATTCAAGAACTGAGGACAATTTTATATTCAATCAATTCTAGACTAGAATTTTTCTAGGTTATTTTGAGTAACAATGTTCTTTAGGGAATAAGTCATTCAAAACAAGTAGTGTTGAATTGCAGAAAGAATTTATAAAGCCCTGGAAATGTCTGACTCTCTTCACCTTTACCTAGCCGGCATATACATTTCCAAATCTTCTGTCTGCTTCTCCTCTTTATCACAAGGCAAGTGCAACAGTGCACAGTGTGGGGAAGAAACAGTAAAATGAAGAAGAATGATGATAGGTGTTGGGAGATAAAGAGGAGAGAGGGTGAAGAAAAGAAGTGACAATGATGGAAAAATAAAAGCAAGTAAGTAAAATCACTAGGGTTAAGTTTCATCAGTGGCGAGTTGTGGAGACAGAGGATTTAAGGAATGAAGAAGACAAGACAGTAATGAGGACCAACTGCATCAGAGGGGTTGAGAAGTCCACAAGAAAAAGGGCGACTATAAGCCCCAAAACTAGAGGTGACACCAGCAGTGTGTTACTTACTGTAGTAAGTGTGGGGAAGATGGGAGAGGAAGAAAAGATGGAGAGAGGCGCAGACAATGCAATGAACATGGCTTGCAAACTCCTGCCGGGACACCTATGTAACACCATAAAGCCAGTATTTATGTAATAAGGAAAGGAAGTGGAGTAGTGAAATGTCATTGTTGAGAACAGAGTAGTATATTTCAAGAATCATCTTGTTAGCAGTCATGAAAGCTTCAAAGAGTTGCTTGATTTTCATGAGCAACTTCAGTGAAAGAAAAGAGGATAGAAAGCCAAAGTAGGGGAGATTGTGAAGTTAGAAGGATTATGTTGGTAAAAAGAGAAAATAAAATTGGATTGTTTATTTATATCAAGTGGGGTTTGAGCCAATTTGCCTTAAAGCAGAATTTCCCAAGTTTTCCATATTTAAACAGTGCCGCTACTATTACTTATTTGATTGATTTGTTTAAGCTATAGACCTTCATTTTACTAAATAGCTTATTTAGAAGGGAAATGAGTAACCTAAACAGTAATATCTGTTTCATGTGCTTGTTATGTTGTTTTTCCCCAAAATAAACAAAATATTTGCTATGGAACTATTAAAATAATATCTCATGCCATTAGAATTTTGTGAGGTTGTTCTAGGCCATGGAGAAAGCAGGAAGGATCTTGTCTGAACTCCCACAGCGGAGGGAAATCCCTGAGAGATCTCAAGGAGGCAAGAAATGCAGCTGGGCCATGGGCAGTAAATGCTGCAGCCTGCAATGAGGCAGGCTGGTGAATGGCGGCAGAGGTAAGGAAACAGGACCTTGAAGGCTGGAACGAAAGTTGTGTCCTAGTCTTTTGTCTCACTTTATTGCTCAAAGTAATTCACCAAGCTGGTCCAGATTCCGGAGGTGAGCAATCGGACTCCACCTCTGGTGGGAGGAACTGCAGTGAATTTGTGGCCATCCTTTAACACATCATAAATTGAAGAATCATATGCCCAAAAGCTCAACAGAGTCATTGGCATAACTCACAAGTAGTAATGCTAACTTGGAATGTCATTTTCGTGTTCTGTTGAAGATGTTGTGTGTTTAGAACTAAGCTTTATAGAAGTAGGACGGGCAAAGGAATGGGAGACACTATTTGCAAACCATGTATCTGATAAGGGATTAATATTTGAAATATAAAGGATTTCATATTCTACTCAATAGCAAGAAAAAATAATCTGAATTTTAAAAAAATGTTTAATTTTTAAAAAATAATTAACAAATTTATCAAAAGAAATTTTTTGAAATTTTTTATTTAAAAAAATTAAAATTTTATTTTAAAAATAACCCAAAGACATTTCTTAAAGAAAGACATATAAATGACCAACAGATACACAAAAAAATGCTCAACATCACTATACCTCAGGGAAATGTTAATGAAAACCAGGGTGAGATACCACTTCACATCTGTTGGATTGACTATTATTCAAAGGCAAATGATACCCAGTTTTGCAAGGATATGGAGCTAAAGGAACCCTTATATACTATTGATGGGAAACTAAACTAGTATATCCATTAGGCTAAACAGTATAGAGGTTCCTCAAAAAAAAAAAAAAAGACAAATGGAATTACCATTATATATACACCCAAAGAAACATATAGATCCAAAGGAAATGAATTCAGTATGTTGAGATATAGTACTTCCTTGTTCATTACAGCATTACTTACAATAAACAAGGTGTATTCTCAAACTCAGTGTCTATTGGTAGATAAATGGATTAAGAAAATGTGAGAACACACAGATACACACAGCATATGAATGCACACACACAGGTACACCAGAATACTAGTAAGCCTTAAAAAAGAGGGAGATATTGTCATCCTGTGATTTGCAGCAACATGGTTGAAACTGGAATACATTATGCTAACTGAGTGCATGATCTCATTTACATGTGGAATCTAAAAAAAAAAAAAAAATTGAACTTACTGAAACAGAGAGTAGAGAGGTCATTGCCAGGACTGGGTTGGGATGGGGAATGAGGAAGTACTACTCAAAGGGTATAAAGTTCCAGTTATACAAGATGAATAATTTCTGGGGATTTCCAGTATAACATGGTGACTATAGTTAATAATAATGTGTTGTATCCTTGGAAATTACTTCCTAACTGCTCTCACCCTACAAACACACAAACACACACAAATACATGAAGATGATAGACATGTCAATTTGATTTAATAATTCCATAACATATACATATATCTAGATATGTTGTATACCATACATATACACAATTCCCTTTCTCAATTATACTGTAGTAAGCTAGGGTAAAATGTGGCTAAAGAGTAAAATGGATGATAAAATAGTAACATAAAGGTAATCTTGATCAATTTAAGTGTGGTCTTAGAACTTCAAGACTTATGTGTAAGATGACTCTAAAGAACATAATACTTAAGAAATGTAGGGGTTTACAACACTCATTTGAAGTGATTTCAAGTTAGACACTTTAATGTTAAAACCACATGCTTAGGGCTGGAGTTCCATCTTAGCGGTTGACTCCTTATTAGTATGCCTGAGTTTGAGTCCCAACTCTGTGCCTGTTTCCAGTCTCCTGCAAAAATGAACACCTTGGAAGGCAGCAGATGATAGCTCTGGAACCTGGGTCCTTGTCACCCATGCTGGAGACCTGACCGAGTTTCAGGCTCCTGGTTTTGACCTTGCCCAGCCCAAAGTGTTGTGGGCATTTGTGAAGTAAACCAGCAGATGGGAGATGGATCCCTTTCTCTCTTTCTTTCTGGCTCTCTCTCACCCCCTTTCAAATCAATAAAAAAAAAATGAAACTGAAGAACCTCAAAAACTTAACATCAATGTAGGTTCTTCACCTAATGATTAAGAAGAGCTTCATAATGTTGACACTTCAGGCTAATGCGGGCTGTGTTTTTACGAAAATGAAAGGAGGTAAATATCACACTTATAAACCAGCCAAGGATTAAGACTGTTTCAAGTACACTTTTTTTTTTTTTTAAAGAAAATACAGTGGAAAATGCAAATAAACAAGTTTATAGGTAACTAAGTTAAGCAAGAGTATGTAGAAGAAAAAAGTAAAGCAATAGATTTTTCAGTGGATCGCAGCTTTAGTTGGAATGTGTGAGATTAGGGACCATTTAGTTATTATGATTCTGAGCAGAAGATGTAGTTTCATTGGACCCTGTGTCCCTGAAGGTATTGAGTGCTGAGAATGATGGCTTTCTCAGACTTGTGGCAGGATCTTTCTCTATGACTGAGTGACTCCTAATAGTAAATACATTTAGCAGTGCAAGTAGGCCAACTGCAGGCGTCAGCCCTGGGTGTTGCTGGCTTCACAGGTGTTAAATGGAGCCTCAGGCTAAAGGAGGAAGGGGTGCAGTTGGAAAGTAGTATGGAAACTGAACAACTTGCTTATTAATGGGAGACCTTGGGGTGGTTAAATGAGAAAATGATAACATCTGTTGTAGGTAGGGAGGGGTCTGTGTGGTTGGGATATAGCAATGATGGCCGGACTTACCTTTCACGTTATATCCACTTGCACTGAATTTTATAAGAGATTATACATTGCCTGTTCAAAATAGAAATAAAATAATGGAATGCTTCTCTCAATTTTGCATTGTTCTTTCCAGTTTCTGAATGGCAGTCACTTCCACAATTCCCTGTGGTACTGGCAAAATGTCTGTGAGAGGAACAGAATGAGTATTATTGCTTTATATGAGGGCAGTTCAAAAAGTCATGGAAAATTTTGAATTCAAACATTAGTTTATTCTGACACACAAGAACTTAGAAATCTATGTATAGCTTCTCCATTAACACACATTTTCCATGAACTTTTTGAAGGTGTAAAATAACTGAGGATACAAGCGTCTGACTTCTTCCACATTGTTACGGGTAGAACGGTGGCAGAGAAAATATTATTACCTTGGTTCTTTGTCTCACATGGAAGCAGGATTTCCAAGTGGATAAGCAGAGAGATTTAAAAGCAAATTTTAATATATTAGAGTCAAAGACCTCCAGCCAGAGTGGCATGGAGGGGGCGGTTCAAGAGAGGAAAAAACCTGAAGGGGCTAGTGGTACTGCAGTATTTAAGCACAATTTTGAGGAAGAAAAAAAAAAAAAAAAAACAACCTGGCATTCAGATACAAGGCAGGGACACAACCCATCAAAAGACCTGATTCACAATCTTTTATCCTGACTTGCTCCTGATAAAACAAGAGCCATCAGAAGGGTGGGATAGGTAACTTGTTTACTGTAAACTGTGAGCTCAGGAGGATGGAATCCCCACTCCCTTGCTATTCTTATGGTAAAACTGGAAGCTTTCAAGGAGTGGGCAGGCAGGCACTTTTTGCTAAAGACATCCCTTGAGAGAAAGCAAGCACTCTGCACCCTGATTTCCACTGGATTTCCACTGACTGCCTATTAACCCATCTGACTTCTCACAACATCATACAACCAGTTAAGACCTTGTTTAAATCAAGGTTTTCTGTCTCCAAATTCAATGTTCTTTCTGTCATATCCTGCTTCCTTGAGAGTGCAGAGGCCCATAAAGCTGTTTGAGTAGAAAGAAAAATCTCCCTGAACAAGGTGAATTGAGAAGCCGTGCTAAGAGCTGTGTAGCCATTTAGGCCTAGCAGAAAGTCTAGTACTTTAACTACTTCAATCTGCAGACCAAAAGGCAGACCCAAAGCTGCATACCATGAGAAGTAAAAAAATGTGTGCCAAGTTGTGATAGCCCCAGCCTTTGCAGTTTATGTATAGTGTGTGCTATCTTTACTAAGGATTGTCTCCCTCTCCAAGATAGGTATTATCCCCATTTTGCAAATGGGGAAGTTGAGGTACAGAAATGCTGCATAACCAGTGTACTAAGTTAAATGGTAAGGCTAGGAGTTGTGATTCCCGAAGCCCATTCTCTTTCCAAGGTACTAGGATGATTTCTCAGGTGTGTGCGTAGGTAAGTAAGAGAGCAGCTGCCTCAGAAATAGAGATGTAAAGGGTGAGCTAGGAGAGGAGTGGAGAGGCTGGCAGATAGAGGGCACAAAGAAGGCTGTCTTACACTTGGAACTATCTGAGCAAAATGCCACAAGCCTTCAAGGAGGGTGCAATCTTGGTGTCCTTTAGATGGGTTAGACATGCTTCATGAAAGACCTACAACGTAAAATAGGTGTTAAAGAATTACTGGGGACTTAAAAGAGTAGACCTATGTGACTGTTTGAATGACTGGGCAGTGTCTGGATCAAGAACTATGTTTTAAACAAACATGTTTCTGTTAGCTTCTGCTCATCAGGTCTTTAAACTGAAGGGTCATTTTGGGCACAGGGAAGATGCTGTTGACTAAAGTCCTCCAGGTGAAACAAAATTAGTTGAATGAATGTGTATAAGGTAGGAAGGAGGGACAGAAATCATAGGACCATCACTCTTACTACCTGATTTTCAACCATTTGATCTGGGCTGAGCTCTGAGTTGCACTGTTGACTTATTATAGTAATTACTTAGTGCTTGATTGTGTTGAAAAGCCTAACACTATTAAGACATATGTTTTGCTCTGTAAGTTAGCTCTACTGCCAAGGTGAGCAGTGGCGTGCTTGAATAGCAAAACTCCTGCAACATAATATACCCTCTCCTCAGTCTAGAATGACTTTCAAACTGCTGAATATTTAAATTGTCTGTAAAACCCATCCATTGATTTTATCTGTTTTATGTATTGTGGTTCCAGATAAGATTTCATTAATCTCTCCTGTTTTTACAATCCAAATCCGAAAATGTACATTATTGAAACATTTTCTCTGTGTTGTAAGACTTGGAAACTCTGGGTAAGGCTGAAGATGTCTTATCATAGCTGCAAATGAGGGGAAGTGAGGTGATCAGCAATAGTGCAGTGTAATGGAAAGACCATGTGGCTGGAAGGCATCACTGATAAGTTCTATTAGGACCTATTAATAACCTGTGAGATTTGTCAGTCTCTTGGGAGGACCCAAAACTATTCCCAAACCTTTTGGGACTTCTTTCACCACATCCTATGGACATAGGATGAAATAGGTGACCCTCACTTGTCCAGCTCTTGTCAATTAGATACTGAAAACTTCCTAGAATAAACACACTGATGTTCATTTAATTTGGTTATATGGTTTACTATGTTGGACAGTTAAAAATGTTCCATTTGGGGCCAGCACTGTAGTATAGCAGGTAAAGCTGCCGCCTGTGACACCAACATCCCATATGGGTGCCAGTTAAAGTCCTGGCTGCTCCACTTCTGATCCAGCTCCCTGCTAAAGTGCCTGGGAAAGCAGCGGAAGACGACCCAAGTACTTGGGCCCCTGCCACCCACATGAGAGACCTGGAAGAAGCTCTAGGCTCCTGGTTTCAACCTGGCCCAGCCCTGGCCGTTGTGACTATTTGGGAAGTTAACCAGTAAATGAAAGACCTCTCTCCGTATCTCTCCGTATCTCTCCCTCTCCCTCTCTCTGCAACTCTGCCTTTCAAATAAGTAAAATAAATCTTCAAAAACATGTTCTTGTTGATATGAATCTGTAACTGAACTGACAAATTCACTTCAATTTGTAAATGACTTGAGTTATCCAGTGCAAAATAAAATGACTTTTCCAATAGTTCATTGTCATCTATAATAAATTATTTCTTCAATGTAAATTACAATGTGTGAACAATATGGAAATACATATATGTACTTAGTTGACAGACTTTTCTCAACCAATCCATTTATTCCAGCCTTCCTAAATATCAGTGCTGATTTTCACAGGATGACCTGAACACTGTGATGACAGTCTGCGTGGACTTGCCCAATCTATGTAGACATGAAAATACAATTTAATAGATTCGCTGTATTCTTCCATGTTATGACTATGTGTAAGACTGTGTTACTGACTTGCTTAGAGGAAATTGTTACCTTACAGGTAGAAGATGGCAGAAAACAAAGCTATCTAATCAACTACAGGAGTTTTTCTCTCGAATGTGGTAGATTTGATACTTTAAAAAATCAATGATACATTGTATACATTGAACACCTATGATTTTTTCAACAGACATTGGTTACTGCTTTGTGCCAGGCATGTGTATTAAGCAGTATGGTTATAGCTGTGCACGGAATGGACACAGTTCCTGTATGTATTCACATACATATAGCCATGTAAATACGCAAAACCAAATATGATTATTAAAGTATATAACGCTACTGCAGGTACACAGGATTAACACTGGACCCAGATGCATTATCTGGTTAGATATTTTCTGGAGGAAGGCATGTGTAAGCTGAGTGGTTTGGTAGATGTGAAGTTAGTCTTGCAAAGGGGTTGGGAAGTTGGAATAAGTGTGATCAGGATATGCTTATTCTATGAGTAAATGTCCAGGGGTAAGGAAAGTCATGAGAAGGTGGAGGGGACCCAAAAATTTTAGTAGAGTTAGACTATCAAGGTTGATAGGGGCATGATCACATGGGGCCAGGGTAGTGAGCAGAAATGAGGTTAGACATGCCATTATAAACTATCTTAAGGCGGTTGGACTTTGTCCAACAAGTCATTAGAGTGATTGATGTGTTTAATCAGGGAGAATAATCAAATTTGTATTTGTCAAGTTTACTTTCAATGTGGAAAATGAATTGCCAGAAAACATGACTGGAGGCAAAAGGACAAGTTAGAATGCGATGACTGAAATTCAGGTAAGAAATGATGGAGATCTTAACCAAGGTAATGGGAGAGAGATTGGAGAAGTGCAAGCATATCTAAAAGCTTTTTAGATGATGGAATTGTTAGGGTTAAGTATCTGACTGAAATATATAGAGTAAGGGAGATGGAAGACACTCTGGATTCTTACTTAAGAATCTAATGAATTGTACTGCATTTCAGTGCAATGAAGAACAAAAAAATTAAGTAGCAGATTTAGGTCAAGGGATGAAATGTGATGAGTTTGATTTAGGGTACACTGCACTTTGGGTGCATATGAGTAATCCAAAAATAAATGTCTAGTAGATTTCATTAGGTAGATGTGAAGATCAAAAGAGGAGTTAGGGCTGGAGATAAAGTAGAGAAACAACAGTCACCAGCCTAATGGCACCTGAAGCTGTGCATTAGATCATTCAGGAAAAGTCTATGGAGTTAGAAAAGAAGGTGGCCAAGGATGGAACACTGACAAAGTTAACATTTTAAGAGAGAGATTGGAACATAAGAAGATGTCAGGGAACACAAAATGTCACAGAAGCTTGAAGGAAAAAGATGACTAGCAATTTTTTTTTTTTTTTTTTTTTTACAGGCAGAGTAGACAGTGAGAGAGAGAGACAGAGAGAAAGGTCTTCCTTTGCCTTTGGTTCACCCTCCAATGGCCGCCATGGCCGGCGCGCTGCAGCCGGCGCACCGCGCCAATCCAAAGGCAGGAGCCAGGCGTTTATCTTGGTCTCTCATTGGGTACAGGGCCCAAGCACTTGGGCCATCCTCCAAGGCACTCTCTGGCCACAGCAGAGAGCTGGACTGGAAGAGGGACAACCGGGACAGAATCTGGTGCCCCAACCGGGACTAGAACCGGGTGTGCCGACGCCGCAAGGCAGAGGATTAGCCTGTTGAGCTGTGGCGCCGGCCAGATGCCTAGCAATTTTAAAAACTCAACGTAAAATGACCAATCCAGTTTGGAAATGGGTAAAGGACTTCAATAGACAGTTCTCTAAGGAGAAAAACAAATGGACAACAAATATATGAAAAGATGCTCAACATCACTAGCCATCAGGGAAATGTAGATCAAAACCACAATGAGATATCACCTCACCCCTGTCAAATGGCTTAAACCCAAAAACACAGAGAGTAACAAATGCTGATGAGGATGTGGAAAATGTGGGGCACTTATACACTCTTTCTAGGAGTGTAAATTAGTATAGCCACTGTGGAAAACAGAACAGAGGTTTCTTAAAAAAACAGAAATAGATTGACCATAGATTCCGCAAAGCCACAACTGGGTATATATCCAAAAGACTTGAACACAATGTATCAAACAGATATCTGCACCACCATGTTCATAGAAGTAATGTTCACAATAGCCAAAATTTGGATTCAACCAAGATGTCCATCATCAGATGAATGGATAAAGAAAATGTGGTATATATAGACAATGGAATAGTTTTCAGCTATAAAAAGGAATGAAATTCTGCCATTTACAAGAAAATGGATGCAACTGGAGGACATCATGTTAAATAAAATAAGCTGGATCTAGAAAAACCAGTACCACATGTTCTCCTTGGTATGTGGAAGCTAAAATTTAAGAAAGAAATGTCTGTATGTATCAGTATTTCTGCAAACGTAGTTTTATAAAACTTCATTTTACACAAACCAGTGGTTAAGAATGTTACACTACTATAATTTTAATGCTCTGTGATTACTTTAAAATTTACTATATTTGGGTGAAATCATCATTTTCCCATTCAATTATTGTTTATAACATCTAAATATTTCCTGCGATGTTATAAGATAGTAATTTAGATGTTACATTGTCATTGGTTCTATTTCATTGAAAGAAATTATGAATGACTAATTGACAAAAAAACTGGATGTGAATGAAATTATCTTTTTCCTGTTCAATTATTGTTTATAGACATTGTCTATAATCAACTTTTTTACTTGTTAACTTTTTTTTGTTTTGTTTTTTGGTTTTTCTGTTTGCTTGCTTTTTACTTGTTAACTTCTTATTTGATGAAGTATGATGCCTTTTTAGTATAATGTAAATTTAAAAGATGCTATCTCCAGTACAAAAACAGACAGAAAGAAAGGGAGAAGAAAGGAGGGTGGGAGGGCTGGAGGGGAAAGGAGAGAGGGAGAAAGGAAGGGAATATAATTATGTATCTCAAAATCACATTGAATCTATTAAAACATTAAACATCAAAATTAAAATAAAAAAAGTAAAATGCACCTATTTACAAAGCTGAAAAAAAAAAAGAGGGACCAATAGTAATCACTGATAAAGAGGCAAAATAAAGAAAGGTCTGACAAGCGTCCATCTGGCTTAGCATGTGGAAGACGACTGATGCTGCGTCTGGGAAGAATTGCACTTGCGTGATGGGAATGGAAGCCAGATTACATGGGGTTGAGAAGTCTGTGGAAGCTGTGGCCATGGTGACAGCATGTGTAGAAAATGTTTTCAAAAAGTTTGGCTGTTAACAGGAGAAAAGTGACAGGGTGCTGCCTTAAAGAGTGTACTAGATAAAAATGTTGTGAGAGAGATTTGAACATTGTATGCTAGTGGGAAGTAGTTGTTAAAGAAGAAAGTAGTCCTATGGGGAGGACTCCAAGTGGGGAAGGAGGATGAGATAGAATGTACAGATGCAAGTGTTAGTCTTTGCTAGCAAGAGGCACTCCTTCCAGGTGACAGATAGAAGGAGCAATCATAGTCCAGTCTCAGGTCGGGTAAAGGGGGTACTATGATAAGAGTTTTTAAGATGCTAAGATGAACATGTCAGGATCCCAGTTGTATTTCAGCTTAGAAGAGAGAAAGGAAACACAGTCAAAGAATTTTAAAGTTAAGTAATTAGAAAAGCAGAAAGAGAAAGAGGGAGAGAGAGAGAGAGAACCTCTACTTGATTCATTCCCTAATGTTCACAACAGCCATTGCTGGAAGAGGCCGAAGTTACTTGAGTCCCTGCTGCCTCCTGCACATTAGCAGGAAACTGCAATAGAAAGTGGAGCCTGGACTCAAACCCAGGCACATGGGTTACAAATATCCTAAGGGGCAGCACAATGACTGCTAAACACAGACCCTGAATTTATTTTTACTGTTTAAAATGTGGAACATTTAGTATTGAAATTAGAAAGATACAGCAGCATAATAAAATAAAGGCATGGGAAATGCTGAATATTTCAAAAAGCATTTTAGGCATGTGACAAATATCGATTAAAAATGAGTTGGTGGATGGATGAACAAATGCAGAAACACACATTCATTCTAGAACTGAAATGAAAGGCTTCCATTGTCTTGTATTTACTACATAAGTGATGTGAGCAGGCTGGCTTCCATTCCACCTCTACTGTTTATGCCAAACATCAACAGTGTGCTCTCGCTTCATATAACAAAATGACCCACAATCCCTTAGTAGACTCACTTAATTGAGTTTTAAGACTGGAAAACAGCTTTTCAAAGCACAAAGGTTTTACAAGTAAAATTTACAGAGTGTGAACTACTTTGGAATTTGTATATATAAAATAATATTAAATCAAAACCTAGTATTTGAAGCTTCATTTTGACAAATGACTTAAAAGAATAATATAAGATTGGTATGTTAGTTCTGGAGAACATTTATTTCTGAAATTGTATTAAGCGAATCTGTAAGGAAAAACATTTGCTCTCAAAACTGAGAGAACTTTTGCTCAGTTGTGTGGACTTTGAAAATAAACTCTAAGACAGTATTATAATTATTTCTGTCCAATTTTTAAATCCTTCCCCAGCTTTTGTGGGGGAAAAAAAAGAACCACAGGATTTTCAGTGACGTCATCATGGTGACTCAGTTGCCTCATGAAATGCAAGCTCTTTGATATCTTCAATTATTGCCTCAAAGTTTGCCAAGGGGCTGATTGGTTTCCCCTTGTCACTGGTGGAAAGTGTGTACTTGTGGAGCAACATGCAAAGGAGGCTTGCCATTGAGTTAGAAACCTGAAGCCGTCAACTGCCACGCTTCTATATTATTGTATCAGAGCATGGCTTCCTTAGAATCATATTTTCTAAACATCATGTTAATAATTAATTTGAGTCATAACTATGAAGCATGATATACTATAAGAAGTTGCAGAAATAAAGTATTAGTCATAAACATTACAGTAAGAAAACAAAGAATTTCTCAAGAAGCTGCCTTAAGTATACTAAAATAATGGCAACCTCTAACATATGTCTGCCAATGAAGGAATTTTTTTATCATGACAATCACTGCAAACAGGAATGGAATGTAACCGATACCTTTGCTGCTCCATTTGCATTAGCTAACAGTAAAATATGCACTTTAAATATAGTTGTGCATTCTGCCCAAGAATGTGTGAATATACAGTGACATTTTTTCTTTGAAAACTTGACAGACATACCTGAGAGACACTTATGTTTAATATTTGTGTGTATTTTTCCATACTTGAGAGGTTTACTATCTTTTTGTTGGGTGAGTTATGTTGAGGGTTTTATTTGACACTCCATGAATTTTTTATTTCTGACTCATTAAGCAAGTTCCCAGGGTTCTGATTAGAAACTCTTTTTTTTTTTTTTTAAAGACTTATTTATTTATTTGAAAGGCAGAGTTACAGAGAGGCAGAGGCAGAGAGAGGTCTTCCAAACGCTGGTCACTTGTTCACTCCCCAGATGGCTGCAACAGCTGGAACTGCACCGATCTGAAATCAGGAGCCAGGAGTTTCTTCCAGGTCTCCTATGCAAGTGCAGGAGCCCAAGGACTTGGGCCATCTTCCACTGCTTTCCCAGGCTGTAACAGGGAGCTGGATCAGAAGTGGAGCGGCCGGGACTCAAACCAGAACCCATATGGGATGCTGGCACTGCAGGTGCCGGCTTTACTGGCTACACCACAGCACGGGTCCCTAGAAGGCCTATTTTTAAACTAAGATATTTTCATTTGTTGTTAAACCTGTGAAACATACAGATAAAAAACTTTTTAAGATAATTCCGCATTGAGATAATAGAACAACATCTTAACAGAAAGGCAAAATTTTCAGAATGTGTCAAATGGCATGCATTTTAAGTAATAATATAATTTATATAAAAAAAGAAAAAATTAAGAAAGAAAATAAAGAGGAGTTGTTCATCAGTTTTTATGTGAAAGTTTTAGAAATAGGTCCATTTCAAGACGTTCCCCTTGTTCCTTTGAAACAATAGTTCCATCTAGTGGACATTTTACTTAGAAACAGTCATGATTCCAAATGTTCAAGCATTTTTTTTTTTTTGGCCTTTTAATGAAATCAGCATTAAGGGAAAATAAAAACAAGAACAGCAGAGATAATTTGTTTAAACTGCTTAATTCACAAAGAACAGGATAGAAACCAAATGGTTATATTGTGAAAATAAATAAGTATCTGCCTATAAATAATATGCCTTACAATGTTTAAAAACACATTAGAAATTTGGCCAAAATTCGACCAATTTACCAATGTAAGAGCCAATCTTGATAGCACAGACCCTGCAGTGATTGTGAATAGAAACACACTATAACTTGTTTATATATTTTTAAAACATCTGATTCAAAAGTGTCTAAAAATACAGAGTGATAGAGATCATTCATATATTCCTGCTGACAATGTTTACTGGGCTTCAACATGCTAGCCGCTTTCTAATACTTGGTAATACTATAATTGTTTTAGTCATATAATTCATAAGGGAGGGGCTGCCTGTTGAAGACAATGGTAGTATAAATGAAAGACTAGAGACAAAAAACTTGATCTCTGATAATGGATCCCATTGGCCACATATTAGCAAAATATGGACTCCATTCAAATATTTCACTCAAATACTAATCATCTGGATGACTGAAGAATATTCACATTGTTGGATTTAAAAAAAAACAGATTTTGTTGAGGATTAATTCTGACTAATTATCTTTAAAAGCCAATTGTAGGCTTGCAGTGTAAACTTTTTTTTTTTAGAAAATTATTTTTTATTTATTTGAGACAGAGTGGGAGAGAGAGAGATTGAGAGCCCAAGACCATTAATTAACTACTCTCCAAAAGCCTGCAATGTCTAGAAAGGGGCTAGAATCAAAGCTGGAAGTTGGGAACTTGATCCAGCTGCCCTACATGGGTGGTGAGAAACAAAATACCTGAGTCATCACTGCTGATCCTCAGGGTCTACACTGGTGGATAGCTTGAGTCAGGAGCCAGAACTTGGAATAGAATACAAATTTTTTGATATGGGATATTGGCATCTTAACCAGTAGGCTGAATTTTGGCACCTGAACTTCTGAACACTTAGTATAAAGTAAGCCTGAAGTCACAGCTCCTGTCATTGTTGTCCTACTTTTTATAAAACTTAAAGCCTAAATCTTCTATGAATATCTCTGTGTAGTAGATCTATTATGCATGTCCTTTCAAAAGACCAAAATATTTGATTGGATCATTATTTATATTTTGGTTCAATATTGAAGTGATTAAATTCTGAGTGGATCTTTTGAAATGTGCAGATAGAGTTTGCAGATTCAAGGGTATTTGGAGAGAGGCAAGAGATTTCTGGTCTCTTTTCCCCATTTCATTGCTGGACAACGACTGGCTCAACATAGATCATAAAAACTGAATATCAGGACAGTCTCAGGTTAAATGGAATCTCTGTGCTTTTTTTTTGAACATATTGGGACCAAGTTGAGGGCTTCCCAATGTTGTGCTCAGATTTAGGTGTATGAACTGGTATCCCTCCAGGATTCTCATGTATCTTTGGTCAAACAAAATGCTGCCTCATGATTATAATCCAGTTCTTCAGTGATAGGGCTCTTGAATGTCATATTCATAGGCTTCAAATGCTAACCATCTTCATTTCTTCATTTTGATGGGCAGAGTCTTATTGAAAGCCTTTGCCACTATTCAAATACTTCTTTATATACATACTACAAAGTAATTCAGACAAGAATGATCTTGAGCCTCCAAATGCATTCTCTAATGATTTTTCTTCATGGTAGATGTTAGAATGTAGATCTGTATGTCAACCAGGATAGAACAGAGCTTTTGAGTATGAAATGTCAAAAAGACTAAAAATTGAGGGAATGTTGTGGTCCAGGGAAGCAATGAAAATAAACTTTTAATAGCTATTAGATGAAAGCAGAACAGAGCCCAGACATGTGACATAGGAATGGAGCAGCTCAGTTAGGCTAAAATCTGGTGGTTGGAATGTGTGACCATTGAGAAATGATACTAATGGCTTGAAACTACTCTTTACTGCTATGCATCAGACACTATACTAGGTTTTCACTGCTGTCCCAGCCATCTTCACAATGATGTATGCCCCCCAAATTATTTTTGATCCATTTAACCAATGGAGAAGCCAAAAGACAGAGGAGTTAACTTGTTTGTCCATGGCTACACAGAAATGGTACTGATTGTTTGACTTCAAAGCCAGGGCTTGCTCTACTTTACCAGAACAATCTATTTTTTAATACTTAAATGAAAGTTTGATGTATAAACAGATAAAAAGATGCTCCATAGAAAGTAACTTGAAACCACTGAATTACCCTCTGCAGAGAAGGATTTACTATCCACTACAGTATTATTATTCACATTTGCCAAAAGGTAGAAACCACCCAAGTATCCATCAACAGGCAAACTAATAAACTGATGTACATGCATACATTGGTCTAAAAAAAGAATTGTCTTTTTAAATTTTTACTGTATTGTGAAGTGATTTATTATAAGTCTTCCTAACAGGCTGTAAGGTTCATAAAGGCTTACCTAATATCGTACACCTGAATACACTAAAAAATGTTGATTAAGTTAAAGTTTTTGAATAAAGCATGTCATTTTACCATTTTAGTATAAAAAAGGATATGTAACCCACAAATAATGAGCCTAACCATTTGACAGTCTAACAAAATTGTATGGTGTCATCATATAGGACTTGAGAAAGCATCTTCAAAGTCACTTCAAGGAGAATTTCCAAAGATACTGCATGAGGAGTGATGTGGAAACCCTGTCTCTATTTGTAGAAGTACAATTATGTTATCAAGGCTGGCACACAATGAAGACAACAGAAATCTAGTGCTAGGACACACTGATTTTTTGTCCATCAACTTTATAGTGGTATACTTGGCAAATAAAATAGTAAATAGTTTAGGCATACAACTTGATATTTTGATATATGTATAAATTGTAAATGATTATCACGATCAAGCTAGTTAACAGGTCCATCATCTCACCTAACTGAGCTTTTTCTGGTGGTGTGAACATTTAAGATAAATTCTTTTGGCAAATTTAAGTATATAACTTAAATATACCTGTTATAACACAGGAAGGTATTTTAAATCACTTGTAGAAAAATTGAATTAAAAATAAGTTTATTTTCATACAAAAGTTGAAATCTATGCATAGTTTTTTCATTATGGGCATTTCCATGACTTTTTTGAAGAGCCCTAATATGCATGGATCTCAACAGTTTTGGCACCAAAGTGAACATCTTTTAATTTCATTTCCACAGACTTTTTAAAGTTCCCTTGCACTAATTAGTCACCATACTGTGTATTAGATACCCAGAGTGTCTTCATCCTCCATAATGATCCTTTGTATGCTATGACCAATATTTCTCTAATTACTCCGATTCTCCCCAACTCACAGCCATTGTGGCGAGCACCATTCCATTCTCTGCTGTTTTGGATACCACACACAAATTGCATCATACAGTATTTGTCTTTCTGTGCTTGGCTTATTTCACTTAGTAAAATGTCTTCCACATTCATCCATGTTTTTGCAAATAGTAGGGTTTCCTTCTTTTTTAAGGTTGAATCATATTCCACTGTATAAGTACAAGTTAGTATATCATATTTTCTTTATCCATTCATGCCTCAATAGATAGTTAATTCCATATCTTGGCTATTGTGAATAATGCTACAAACATAGACCTGCTATTACTTCTTTGACATACTAGTTTCCATTTCCTTATGCACAAAAAAGAGATTGAAGAGACTATTAGGTCACATAAGAGTTCTGTTTTGTCTTTTTGATAATATCCATTATAAACAGGTGTGAAGTGATGACTCATTGTGCATTTGACTTTCCTTTCTCTGATGATTAATGATGTTAACACCTTTTCTTGTACTTGATGAGCATTTGTATATCTTCTTTAGGGAAATGTCTATTCAAACCCTTAGCCTATACTTTAATTGGATTACTATTGTGTTGTTTCTTATATATTTTGGATATTAACTCTTCACCAGATCTGGTGAATTGCATATATTTTCATCCCACTTCATAAGTTAGTTTTTCACCCTATAGAATGTTTTCTTTGTTGTACAGAGAATTTGTAGTTTGATAAAATCCCTTTTCCTTTTCCTTTTGTTACCTGTTGTTTCAGAGTCATATCCCAAAAACTCATTGCTAAGTCCAATGTTAAGAAGTATTTTCCTGCCGGCGCTGAGGCTCAATAGGCTAATCCTCCGCCTTGTGGTGCCGGCACACCAGGTTCTAGTCCCAGTTGGGGCGCCGGATTCTGTCCCGGTTGCCCCTCTTCCAGGCCAGCTCTCTGCTGTGGCCAGGGAGTGCAGTGGAGGATGGCCCAAGTCCTTGGGCCCTGCACCCCATGGGAGACCAGGAGAAGCACCTGGCTCCTGACTTTGGATCAATGCAGTGTGCCGGCCGCAGCCCGCCGGCCGCGGTGGCCATTGGAGGGTGAACCAATGGCAAAGGAAGACCTTTCTCTCTGTCTCTCTCTCTCACTGTCCACTCTGCCTGTCAAAAAAAAAAAAAAAAAAAAAGTATTTTCCTGAGGGCTGGCATTGTAGCACAGTGGGTTAAAGCCTCCACCTGCAACATCAGCATCCCATATGGGTGTGCGGGTTCAAGTCCCTCCACTTCTGATTCAGCTCTGTGCTGTGGCTTAGAAGAGGAGTAGAAGATGGCCCACTGCACTGGCATGGGAAACCCGGAAGAAGTTCCTGGTTCCTGGCTTCAGATCAGTGCAGCTGTGGCCATCTGGTGAGTGAACCAGTGGATGGAAGACCTCTCTCTCTCTCTCTCTCTCTCTCTCTCTGTAACTCTGCCTTTCAAATAAATAAATATTTTTTTAAAAAGTGTTTACCTGTATGTAGAATTTGCATGCAAGACTTTAATCCATCTTGAGTTGATTTTCGCATATATTGTGAGAGAAGGGTCTGCTTTCATTCATCTGCAGATGGGTGAATATCTAATTTTCCCAACATATTTTTTTGAAAAGACTCATTTACCCTTTGTGCAGCCTTTTTAAATTTTTAAATGAATTTTAGGATTTTTTTCTATCTCATGAAAAAATGTCATTGGGATTTTTAATAGGGATTATGTTGACTCTGTAATTCACTTTAGGTAGTATGGACTTTTAAATGTTCTCCCTGATCGGTGACAATTAACCAAGCACCAAAAAGGAAACCTGTTGAAGTGAAATGGACACTGTGAGAAACAAGGACTTGATCAGCCCTTGTCCTGACTGTTGATGTACAATTTAATACTTTATCCCTTTTAGTATTTTTTTGTTCTACTTAATACTATTGGTTGAACTCTGTAATTAACACACAATTATAGTTAGGTGTTTAAATTTAACTGAAAAATGATCCCTGTTAAATGTAAGAGTGGGAATAAGAGAGGGAGGAAATGTACAACTGGGGACATGCTCAATCGGACTTGCTCCAAATGGTGGAGTTAGAAATGTGCCAGGGATTCCAATACAATCTCATCAAGGTGGCATGTACCAATGCCATCTCACTAGTCCAAGTGATCAATTTCAGTTCACAATTGATCACACTGATAGGTCTAAGAGTCAAAGGGATCACATAACAAGACTAGTGTCTGCTAATACTAACTGATAGAATAAAAAAGGGAGAGAACAATCCAACATGGGAAGTGGGATACACAGCAGACTCATAGAATGGCAGATGTCCTAAACAGCACTCTGACCTCAGAATCAGCCCTTAAGGCATTCGGATCTGGCTGAAGAGCCCATGAGAGTATTTTAGGCATGGAAAGCCAAGACACTCTGGGAGAAAAAAAAAAAAAAAAAAAAAAAACCTAAATGAAAGATCTCCCAAGTGAGATCCCAGTAGAAAGAATGGGAACATGAAAGAAGGAGGTACCTTTCTCTGAAGGGAGGAGAGAACTTCCACTTTGACTATGAACTTGTCTAAATAAGATTGGAGTTGGTGAACTCAAAAGGCTTCCATAGCCTTGGCAACTCATGACTAGAACCTAGGGAGATTACTGAGGCCACAAACAAGAATGTCAATTTGTTAAGTCAACAACGGGAGTCACTGTGCACTTACTCCTCATGTAGGATCTCTGCCCTCAATGTGTTGTTCAATGTGAATTAATGCTATAACTGATACTGAAACAGTATTTTACACTTTATGTTCTGTGTGGGTGCAAACTGATGAAGACTTTACTTAAAATATACTAAATTGATCTTCTGTATATAAAGAGAATTGAAAATGAATCTTGATGTGAATAGAATGGGAGAGGGAGTGGGAGATGCGATGGTTGAGGGTGGGAGGGAAGTTACGGGGGGGGGAAGCCATTGTAATCCATAAACTATACTTTGGAAATTTATATTTACTAAATAAAAGTAAAAAAAAATATTTTTCTTCCTATTCATGAAGATAGGATGTCTTTCTATTTATTTGGGTCTTATTTAATTTCCCTCATCAATATTTTATGAGTTTCAGTGTATAAGTCTTCCATATCTTTCATTACATTTATTTCTAAATATTTTAATCCTTTTCTTGCTATTGTGAATGAGATTGCTGTCTAAATTTCCTTTTGGATAGTTCATTCCTTTGTATAAAAATACAGATGCTCTTTGTATACCATCCTTGTATCCTACACCTTTATAAAATTTGTTTATTAATTTTATCAACTTTTCTTATTAAATTTTTACTTTTTCTATATGTAGAATGATATCATTGGCAAGAAGGAATTATATTGTTTGTTTCTTTCTGGTTTAATTTTTTCTTTCTTTCTCTCCCTCCCTCCCTCCCCTCTTCACTTCCTTCCTTCCTTCCATCCTTCCTCTTTCTTAGTTCTAAAGATTTATTTATGTATTTTCCAGGAGGAGCAGGAGAGAGAGAGAGAGAGAGAGAGAGAGAGAGAGATATTTTCCATAATCTAGTTCACTCCCCAAATGGCTATAGCCAAGTTTGGGCCAGGCTGATGCAGGAAATTGGAACTCCATCCTGGTTTCCTATATGAGTGTCAGGGGCTTAAATATTTGTGCCATCTTTTACTTATTTCCAAGCATATCAGCAGGAAGCTGAATCAGAGCAACAGAGACTTGACCCAGTGCTCCAATGTTGGAAGCTGTTGTCGCAAGAGGTGGCTTAACCCTCTGCACCACAACACGAGTCCTGTTGGAAGCTTTTGAACTAGTGATCCTTTCTCCTTATGTTTATTAATCTCTTCAGTCTTTCCGTTCCTTCTTGATTCAGTTTAGGCACATTCTATGTTTCTAGGAATTTTTCCATTTCCTCAAGATCCTCTTTTTTTCCCTTGCTTTCAAATTTCTTATTTTTACTTATATTTTTTCTGTATTTCTCTTTGAACTTTAAGAATTTAATTGTAGAGCATCTTGGTATAGACTTCTTTGGCTTGATCCTATGTGGAGACTGGCGAAATTCATAGTTCTGGATATCCATATCTCTCCCAATATTTGGGGACTTTTCAAGCATTATTTCTTTAGGTGTGTACTTTCTTTTTTCTCCCTTTCTTTCTGAGATGCTGATAATGCATATGCTGATTCACATGATGGTGTCCTACAAATCTCATAGGTTTCTTAACTCTTTTATATTCTTTCTTCTCCACTGATTGGATATTTTATGTCTAGTCTTTGATTTTGTAGATATTTCTTCAACTTGATTGAATCTGTTATTAACACTATATTGAGTTTTTCATTTCATTCATGATTGCCTTCAAATCCAGAATTTCTAATTCCCTTTTTATGATTTCTATATCTTTGTTGATGTTCCCATATGGCCCAAGAATAATTTTTCTGATATTGTTGAGTTACTTTTCTGTGCTTTCTTTAGCCAGTAGAAGCTGGAGCCACATCTGTAGAGACAGAGTTGTTTTCTCTATTCAGACAGGACTTTGTACAGTGAGCCTGTCACTGGGGTGTAAGCATGTCTTCTCATAGAGCATCTCTTTGGTCTTGGGGTTTGCTGGGGTTTGCTAGGTTTTTGAAATTTTCAACCTGTATCCTAAATTTTCCCCAAAGGTGTTTTTTTCTGTGAATGGCTGGCAAATCATTGTTTATGTGGGAAGACCCATGCTGGGGATCTCCTTTTCCACTATTTTGTTAACCAAGAGTAAAGTGCTGATGTATGCTACTACAAAGATGAACCTTGAAAATTCTGTGCTAAGTGAAATAAACCAGGCAGAAATGGACAAATATTGTATGATGCCACTTGTATGAAGTTCCTAGAATTAGAAAATTCGTAGATACTTCAACTAAAATAGAGATTTTGAGAGGCTAGGGGCTGGGGACAGTTAGTGGTTATTGTTTAGCAAGAACAGTTTATGTTTGGGATGCTGAAAAATTCTGGAAACAAAAATGATGATTATATAATATTGTAAGTGTAATTAATGACAAAACAATGAAAGGTACACTTCAAAATATTAAGCTTTATATATGTATATCTTACTACAATAAAAAATAGAACAGAAAAGACAGTTTTACTGCAGATGAGAGACATTTGAGAAATGGTCACAGATTCCAGGTAAAATCAAAACATTAGAGGGGAGTTAACTGAGGAGTTGGACACCCAGAAAGTGTCAAGCAAGACCCCTAACCAGAAAAGAGTATGTGCATGTTAAGGTCCTGACTAATGGGTGAACCTGCTCCTAACTCCACTTTGTGACAGGCAGGATGTTGCTTTGCTTTCTAATATGTTATGGGCTGAATTATTCCCTCACCCCATTCTTATGCAAAGCCTTGACCCATAGTGCGTCAGAATATGACTGTATTTGTGTTTGGAGATAATGCCTCAAAGGAAGAGACTAAATTAAATTGAGGTCATTAGGGTGGGCTTTAACCCAATTGACTGCACCCTTTGAAGAGGAATTTTGAAAATTCAGAGAGATACCAGGGATCTGTAAACACAGAAGAAAGAGCATGTGAGGACATAGAAAGAGTACAGTCATCTCTAAGTCCAGGATACAGCTCTCAGAAGAAATCAAACCTGCTGACACCTAATCTGGGAGTCTCGGGTTCCAGAATTGTGAGAAAATTAATTTCTATTGCTTAAGTCAGCTAAACAATCGTATTATGTTGTGACAGCCATAGAAAATGAAAATACTACATGAAGCTTGTATCTTGATATATTCCAGTCCTATGGTAGAATAGTTTTATAGATTTAAAGCTTTTTTATTTTTTTTTTTAATTTATTTGACAGGTAGAGTTATAGACAGTGGGAGAGAGACAGAGAGAAAGGTCTTCCTTCTGTTGGTTCACTCCCCAAATGGCCACCACGGCTGGCGCTGCGCTGATCTGAAGCCAGAAGTCAGGTGCTTCTTCCTGGTCTCCCATGTGGGTGCAGGGGCCCAAGCACCTGGGCCATCCTCCACTGCCTTCCCAGGTCACAGCACAGAGAGGTACTGGAAGAGGAGCAACTGAGACTAGAACCCAGCACCCATATGGGATGCCGGCGCCGCAGGCGGAGGATTAACCAAGTGAGCCACAGCGCCGGCCCCTAGTTTTATAGATTTAAGATTAACTCTTTTATAAACTGTGCTGAAGAAAGATACTCAAGGGGAAGTTATAAACCTGTTAAGAACATCATTTGGAGCGACTTGAGAGGCAGTTGCCTAGGAAGGAAGATGCTTGGATTGTCTTGTATATTCTTCATAAATTTTCTCTCCTGGAAATTCACCCATAGAAGACCAACTTTTCTGTATCCTCAGACTCTTGCTACTGATTGGATCCAGCATCCTAATGATTCATCCAAGTTCAATTCCTGACCCTGTTTACATGTAAACATACAAAAAGGACACAAATACTACCCTTGGCAAATCACAAGTGGCTTAAATGATTTTGCTATATAGATTAACCAATATATTTTGGCTATATAAATTTATATATTTATTACATAAACTAATAATATTAACCTATTACAGGGTATTAAATGTCTCAAATCATGGAGATTCTACTGGTCTTTCAATCTCCTGAGGGTGGACTTCCTTGTGATGATGGAAGTGATGTCATTAAGTCCAGACATGACCAACTACTACATTTATGTAGGAACCACAGCTTATCTCTTCACCTGGGTTTTGACAGAGAAAGAGCATGTTTACTTAGTGAACAACTGATTTCAATTTTTTTCACCATTTTCTAGAGGAACATACCAAAATGAGATACACACACACACACATACACACACACATTGTATTAAACAATGAGTAAGCAAAGCAACCAAAGATTATGAAACAGCACATTAAAAAAAGGGGGGGGGCGGAGGCCGGCATTGTGGCGCAGTGGGTTAAAGTCCTGGCCTGAAGCACTGGCATCCCATAAGGGTGCTGGTTCTAGTCCTGGCTGCTCCTCTTCTGATCCAGCTCTCTGCTATGACATGGGATAGCAGTGGAAGATAGCCCAAGTCCTTGGGCCCCTCCACCAACGTGGGAGACAGGAAGAAGCTCCTGGCTCCTGGCTTCAGATCAGCTCAGCTCCAGCCATTGTGGCCATCTGGGGAGTGAACCAGCGGATGGAAGACCTCTTTCTCTGTCTTTATCTTTCTCTGCAACTCTGTCTTTCAAAAAAATAAAATAACTCTTTTAAAAAAAAGAGCAGCACATTATTTCAGGCACAATAATTAAATATATTTTCTAAGCGTCAAGTTTTGAATTGATTGGAATTTTACATAAAGAAAACTCATGGTGCTTTGAGTGGTAATACCATTTCAGGCCCAGTGATTATTCTTTGCTTGCTGGATTACTTGCGTCTTCCTTCATTGTTTGCTTCTTTGTGAACTGAGTCCCTATCATGGCCCAAGCACTGTACTGGGGACTACAAAAATGAAATTCAGTAAACATAATTTCTGTGCTCAAGGAGGGCCAGTTGAAGTCATGGAATGAAAAAAGAAAGCCAATAATTTCATATAGTGCATTAAATTCCATTCCACCATGATAAAGAGGGAGTTCTAGGGAAGGGGGTTGTTCTCAAGGAGAGGATACTTGGACTTAATATTGAAAGAGAAATTAATTTATCCATTCAATTAACAAATATTTACTAAGTACCTAGTATGAGCCAGTGCCCTTCTAAAAGACAACAGAATCATCTGGAGGATTTAATTAACAACAGATTGCTGGGGCCTAGGTTGTGGCACAGCAGGTTAAGCCACTGCCTGTGGTACTGACATCCCATATCAGAGTGCCAGTTAGAGTCCTATTTGCTCTGCTTCTGGTCAGCTCCCTGCTAATGTGCCCAGGGATCCAACAGACAACTACTTCGACTCCTGCCACCCATGTGGGAAACCCAGATGAATTTCTAGGCTCTGGCTGTTGTGGCCTTTTTTTTTTTTTTTTTTTTTTAAGATTTGTATATTTATTTGAAAGGCAGAGTTAAAGGGAGGCAGAGGCAGAGAGAGAGAGAAAGCCTTCCATCTGCTGGCCCACTCCCCAAATGGCTGCAATGGCCAGAGCTGGGCCCATCAGAAGCCAAGAGACAGGAGCTTCTTTTGAAACTCCTATATGGGTGCAGAGGCCGAAGAACTTGGACCATCTTCTACTGCTTTCCCAGGCAATAGCAGAGAGCTGGATTGGAAGTGAAGCAGCCGGGACTCGAACTGGCATCCATAAGGGATGCTGACACTGCAGGCAGTGGCTTTACCAGCTA
Organism: Oryctolagus cuniculus; assembly: GCF_051225735.1. Classification (NCBI taxonomy): domain Eukaryota; kingdom Metazoa; phylum Chordata; class Mammalia; order Lagomorpha; family Leporidae; genus Oryctolagus; species Oryctolagus cuniculus. The sequence goes on along the minus strand of NC_142874.1, from coordinate 73,774,511 downwards.
CACCACAAGGCTGATCTCTATTGTGGCCATTTGGGGAGTGAACCTATATATATATTTATAAAAACTTATATATATAAACACATATATACATGTATATATACGTATGTATATGAATATATAAAATATGTATATATAAATATGTATATGTATATATAAACATGTAAATATGTATATGTGTATATATAAACCTATATATATAAACAAATCTTTCAAATAAACAGATCTTTCAAATAAACAAATCTTAAAAGGAGGTGGGGTGGCATTGTAGCACAATGGGTAAAATTCTACATCTGCAACACTAGCATCCCATATATGTACTGGTTCATGTCCCAGCTGCTCTACTTCCAATTCAGCTCCCTTCTAATGAACTGGAAGAATCAGCAAAAGATACCCCAATTATCTGAGCCCTTGCCACCCATGTGGGAGACTTGGATGGAGCTCCTGGCTCCTGGGTTAGACCTGGCCTGGCACTAGCAGTTGTAGCCAGCTGAGAAGTGAATCAGAGGACAGGAGGCCTCTCTTTCTCTCTCTGTCTCTCCCTCCCTCTCTCTGTAATTCCAATTTTCAAAATAAAAAAATTTTTGAAAAAGAAAAAAACAGATTGCTGCTTGCTGAATCAAGAGATCTCCAGTGGGTTTCAAGAGTTTTTGTTTCTAACATATTCCTAAGTATTGGTGTTACTTGTCCAAGAATCATGTTTTGAGAGTCACTGCATTAGACAGTGTTTAGTAATTGGAGAAAGAGACTAGCAGCACCGTGAATCACATAATGCAGCTTTCCCATGAAACAACGGCACCAGGATGGATTGGGGGTAGGAGCGGGGTTGAGATCCATCCAGATTGTGCTTGCCAAGTCCTGAGGGCTATATCAGCTAGGGAAGGGTCCCTTGTCTGTATTTTGTATAGCCAGGGGACCCTTTGTCAAAGCGTCTGCCCTTTGAGTGCATGATTTTATCTTTGGTTTGTCTAGAAGGACCGCTCTTCTGTGATTTGCACGCAGGCATGGAAAGCAAGGGGTTTATGTAGAATCAGCAATGTCTCGGTATCCCCAGAACAAACCAGTTGGTAAAGCCAAGGCTTTCAGAAGGTTGATCTGAATTCTATCTGTGGTCTCTGAAAGGGAAACCTCCTTCCACACGTGGAGTGTGTGTGAACACATTTTTCCCCGTAGAGGGAGGGGCGGTTTTTATCTTACCCCGTCACTATGGACAAAGTCTTAGCTTACCCATGAGGATTCTTCACAAAGTTCATGGTAGATATATATTATAAAAAACTGAGCATGGATTTCAAACTTTTCTCTTCTAAAATAAACTTATGTTTTAATTTTATTTTCCATGTGTCTTTGAAGTATCATTATATTTATAACTAGGTGGTGATACCGGATATTAAATGGATGCCAGGAAAAAGTAAATATTAGAGAGTCAAAGGACAAGTTGAAGAAAACTAACAAAATAATTGTTTGGTTTGGAAAATATTGAATGAGTAGAGAAGTCTCACAGGACTGAAAAGCCTGGTGAAGGTAATTGGAGGTCGTGACGGCTCAAGATATGCACTAGGGGATTAATGTGAAAAGACAAAAGGAAGTTACCAGCAGGTCAATCAACCAAGGGTAACAGCAAAGCTTTATTTGAGTGGTTGTATTTAGTTGACCTGTGGGGATTTTTAAAAAGTTTACTCTAGAAGAAAACTGATTGGGAGAAGGCTACAGTGTCCTTGGGACCAATAGCAATATTCTCAACAAAAGCTTTAGCTTCAGTTATGAGAAAAGGGAAAATCGTATTGATGAGGATTGTCACTATTAAAATATTAATAGCAGGTTAACTCTGTGGGTTATTTAATAGGAACTGTGCTTGTTATACACATCTGTAGTGTTCCCACATAGCCTTCTTGCTTCATAATTGTTTACTCTCTTTTCAACAGGGCTTCCCTTTTCAGAGAATATCCTTAAGGCGTTAAAATAGATTTTGGTAAGAACAAGAAAATGTTGAAATTTCAGCATTCTTTTAGTAAAGACAAAATGTTTCAAAGGATTATTTAGGGGTGGGTATTTGTCCTAGCAGTTAAGATGCCAGTTTGGACCCTTGTGTTCCATATCAGAATTCATGGGGTTGAGTCCTGATTCCACTCCCAATTCCAGCGTCCTGTTAAGGCTAGCCCTTGAAGGCAGTGGTGATGGCTCAGGTAGTTGGGTCTTTTCCACCCACACAGAAGATCTGCATTGAATTCCTGGCTCCTGGCTTGGCCCTAGTCCAGCCTCAGCCACTGTGTGTACTTAAAGAGTGAACCTCTGGATGGGAGCTCTGTCTGTGTTTTTCTGTCTCTCTACCTCTCAAAATAAATAAATAATTTTTGAAAAAGCTATCTAAAGTCTTTTGTATCATATAGATCACAGTATTTTTGAGGTGTGATTAAAATAATAACCAGTAAGTGGGAGATTATTTAGTGAACACTATGGTGCTTTATTAAAAAGGCTTTCACCAACGTAAGAGGGCCTCTCCCCTGTTTTACCCAGTGAAGGTGCTGGTAAAACCCCTCTTCTGCTAAGTGTTTCTCAGTGTGCACTAAAGCCCTGGGAGCGACTGTTCAAGCAGATTGGTTGGCACACATTCCTTGAGCTTCCAGCTCAAATTCCAATCCAAGTCCCTCACTGATGTTGACACTGCTGTTCTTGGGACCACACTCTGAGAGCCACAGTTTATAACAGGAATAATGTCTTTCCTTACCATGAGGAAATGAGTATTCTTTTAAAAGATTTATTTATTTATTTGAAAGTCAGAGTTACACAGAGAGAGGAGAGGCAGAGAGAGAGAGAGGGTCTTCCATTTGCTGGTTCACTCCCCAACTGGCTGCAACAACCAAAGCTGCACCAATCTAGAGCCAGGAGCCAGGAGCTTCTTCCGGGTCTCCCACATGGGTACAGGGGCCCAAGGACTTGAGCCATCTTCTACTGCTTTCCCAGGCTATAACAGAGAGCTGGAGAAGTGGAGCAGCTGGGTCTCGAACTGGCTCCCATAGGAAATCAGTATTTAAACAGCAACAACTACAGCTTTTGGACAGGTCACAAAACATTGAGCAAAACCATTGACTATTAGTGTGTGTACACCTTTCACTCTACTGCTAAGGTGAGATTAAACAATTTTACCCAGTCTTCTCATCAAAGACTTCATCTGCAAAATGACAGGTGTGATAGAGTGGTGGCACTTTACAAGTGCAACTTAGAGGAAGAGAGTTGATCATAATGTTAGGCAAGGGTCAGCCAAGTGAATGGTGGGTGTGAAAAAGAGAGATGAGTTTGTTTCAGATTTTTATTAAGTGATAACAAGATTCTGTAAAGGCAAGTCTGATGGACCATATGTGCTGTAATCATACATCAGAGTGAAATTTGTGCTGGATATACCTTTGAATGCCCCATTCTGCATTTGAAGAACCTGTCTGTTGGAAAGAGGGACAAAGAGAATAGAAGAAAATAGACTTCCTGGTGCTGTCCACAAGCAGGTCTGGGAGCCCATATGTCTCGTTCTCAAATCAAAAGAACCACCACTGAGGTTCAGCAAGTGATCCCTCACCCATGCATTATTTAAGCAATTATTTAAGCCCTTCTAGCTGAAGTGGCTCATTTAGCTTCAAGTAAATCACTGAGATAATTTGAAACAGAAATAGCCTTTCCACTCTGCCCTCCCTGTTTTGAATGATGAACACCCCTCCCCAATAAACAGGTTGCACCCAACAAAATGATAAACAGAGCAGAACTTCAGTGGAATAACCTTGGATTGGTGAAAGGGTTCTTTTCATTGGTCTATATACCAAGATAAGTTGGTATAATGTAACCACTAATCTGTGATGTAATTTGGGACAGCAGGAGGTGATGGGGTCCTATTTCAAGTGGGATTTCAATAACACGTTCTTCTGAAAAATAGCCCTGCTGGTTCTGCAAATAAAAATGAGTGAGCACTGAATATGTATCATAGGCGAACATTACAGAGTATTATCAGGAATGCTGCTGGAAATAGCTGTTGCAGGAGGTGGAGTGCAGTTTCTTTAAGAGGAAGGTTGGGACTATTGAGTTAGCTCTTAGCTCCTCTCATTAAAAGAGACTTAAATGAGGACTCCTGACTGCGAAGGGGAGGCCGCCCAGGCTGGGTGAAGAAGGAGGCTTCTGCTAACAAGCCTGGTATGGGGGCTTACACAGAAAACTAGCACAATCAACTGCCTTTGTTGTTTCTACATGGACTGATGTAGGGGAGAGAAGGCCCTGATGGGTTAGCTAGGGGTATCCCTTTTGAGGGAGCCCTGGAAAAGGAGCCAGATGGTAAAATAAAGACTAGCTGAGATCAATGTGACCTAGCCTCTACAGCACCCTTTAGTTATGTTTTACTGGGAAAAGAAAAAAACCCATCTGTTTGTTCCCCATCTAGTTATATGCTATGTGCAGTGTGTCTTGAATGTGCTCATATAAATGCAAAATGGTAAGACCAACATAGGGTGTGATTTGCTGTACACACAAAGAGACCTCAATGAGCCCATGATGTCAGTGTTTGGATGGTACCATTTTCCACACGGCATGCAGGGTAGGACTAGGTAGCCTCAAATCCCAGATGTGCAGGTCAGACAAGATCCACTCTCACCTGCTTTGGTCAAACATCTGGTGTTCTTCTAAGCACTTACTGTGAGCTCAGCACCTTTGTGTTCTTAATGTTTGACCAAAAAGGAAGTCTTTGGGACTTTCCAAACATGGAGGATCACCCAGTCTCTACAGTTTATTCTCTGCTGCTTGGCCTTCAGAAAGTGTGGCCATCATTAAGTAAGCCCAGGAAAAAGATCATATTTCAAATTGGACAGTCATTATTGTAGGACTATTACAAAAAGGAAAGTTGAAGACATCATGCATAGGTTTGATTCTCCCTTTTGGATCAAACAGTGTTTTAAATGTGCTGCAGAACAAATGAAATAGAACCTGGAGAAAAAGCTTTAAGGTAAAGATCTTGGGGCTGGTTATGCATCAGACAAGATAGCTAACTTTCCAGAATAGCTATCATTGACGCTTATGTTGACTGTTCAATTTTCCACACAAGAATCCTTGCTACATACTTGTAGCTTTCTTCCTTGTCTTCAATCAGTGCCAGAAGTTTAGTGAGCTGATGCCAATTCATTTATAAGGTCCTAGCGGTCTTGGATTCGTTGGGTGGTATTATGTCCAGCCACTCCATGTGTTTCCCTGTTTTCATGTCAACCACATCCCAGTGAAAAAGTTATTGTCTGGGTTTCTCTTTTAAATTGTTAAGTGACCTTCAACCTTCTTTTGGTCAGTCTTAGGAATTTTATGCACAATTCCTCATGAAAGGAGCACATAGAGTCACAGCAGTCATAAATCACTTACTGCCAAGGTAGGCTGTTGCTTAACACCCAGGCAACCTTATTAATCTTGCTTTAAACAATCGAATACTTCTTTAAGGGAAACGACACTGCTATCACCCCCTCACCAGAAAACAGACTAAAGGGTGGGGAGGTTTCAAGATATTGAGCTAAAGCTAATCCAGGTTTCTAGTAAGAAGATTCAGAAAATAATGAAAACCAAAAATGAAAGATTAACAAACCAACAAGCACCAACAAACCTGGAGTGGCATTTGGCCTTGTGGTCGAGAAGCCCACATCCCATGTTGGAGTGGTTTTGAATCCCCACTACTCTGCTTCGGAGCCAGCTTCCTGTTAATGTGAATCATGGGAGGTCGCAGTGATGGCTCAAATCATGGGGCTCCTGGTAACTATGGGGGAGACCTGGATTGAGTTCCCACTCATGGCTTCAGCTCCTGCCCAGCTCTGATCATTGTGGGTGTTTGGGAAGTGAACCAGTGGATGAGAGCTCTCTGTCTTCCTGTCTCCCCACCTCTCAAAACACAAACTGAAAAATATGTTTTTTTTACAAATAGCAAAAGTGTGAACAAAAGTCCTGTAAAGGTATGCACACAGCATTTATTTTCACACTCCAAAATTTCACTTTAAGCATAGGGATCTTAACTATCCATTATCAATGCGTTGAGAAAGACATGTGGGAAAATTAAAAAAAAAATGAATAGAGTGTTTAAAACACAGCTGCCAAAATTCCAAATGCCAGGATCATATTTTTTTGTTGGATGGCCTACCAAGGATTTTTAACAACATTAGTTTGATCAATTGTCCAACATGGGCTGTATTAGCAAGCCTGAGTCATCCCCTTCAGAGCACACTCTGGCCTGCATCTGCTCTGCCTCTATCTGTTTTCTCCTCCACAGAAGCAGGGCTTCTGCTGGAAGGAAAGGCAATCTGCACCAAAGCTCTGTGCCCTGTGCTGTTCACTGGGTATTTTTAAACTAGAAAGAGACACTGACAGGGGTTGAATTGCCCTCACATCTGCATTCATACAGTAAAGTCCTAACCACCTGTATGTAACTCCAAACATAATCTCAGTTTAGTCAGTATGAGGCCATGCTGGAGTTGGACAGGCCCCTAATCTAATCTGACTAGTGTCCTTAAAAGAAGTTGGCATTTGGAAACAGCTGTGCACACAGGGAGACTGACATGTGTACCTGAAGGCAGAGACTGGGGTGATGTTTCTATAAGACAAAGATGGCCAGAAAACCACCCAAAGCAAGAAAGAGACAGGGAAGCGATTCCTCAAAGTCCTGAGAAGCAACCAACACTGTTGATGCTTCTGATATTGCATTCCCAGCTTTCAGAAACACAACATAATAAGTTTTTGTCATTTAAACTTCCCAGCCTTCAGTATGTTGCTACAGTGGCCCAAGAAAATCAGGCATCAGTGCCCAGCTGTGTTTCATTGATGCTGTTACTGCAATTTTTATCATCCAGACTTGCTTTGCTGACAGCGGATTACTAGCAGTTAATTGGAAGTGACACTCTCAGTAGCAGAAGGCAACCCGATCATGTCTTAGCCTGCTAAGAGGGTTCTAAGGCAGTCTTATAGGAGATGTCACCTTGGTGGGTTTTCTTCCAGGCCTGTGAACGATGCTATGAAGAACTGTAGGCTGAAGCTGTTTAAGGGCAACAGTTGGGGATGCTCCTTTTCTTCATTCCTCTAACCCCTGCACATTAATCTACGCAGATACTGATTGGCCTAACGTGGTGGGTTCTGGAGCCAGGAGCACATACACAGAGCCACAGAGGCCTGTGGCTTTGAGTACTATTTCTTCAAGTATTTTGAACAAATTGGCATTTTTTTCTATCCTCAAATCCTGCTACTAGTTAATCTAAATACATTTTCAGTTTCCGAATAAAGAATAGAAAAGTTAAGTAGAAACTGACTTGATATGGAAATTTATTTACATCTTAAGTGCTATATTCATAGTACATTAGAACAAATTAATTTCACTCCTAATAATAATGTTAAACACTACTATATCTATGCCATGGTAATAATGTAGTTTCTGAGTTTTTGCTGAACTGCAATCCCTGCTGATGGCTTTTCTGAATGTGTAGAATGCGCTAGATGATTTATATACATTATTATATAATGTGTAAGCTATGAAGTTGATATGAGGAATCTAAATTAAAAAAAGTTTGAGTAAAATTGCCTAAGACAAGCTTTAGTCTGTCCAATTTCTTTTTTTTTTTTAATTTTTTTAACTTTTATTTAATGAATATAGATTTCCAAAGTACAGCTTATGGACTACATTGGCTTCCCCCCTTCCCCGATGACTTCCTCCCCCACTCGCAACCCTCCCCTTTCCCTCTTTCTCTCCCCTTCCATTCATATCAAGATTCATTTTCAATTTTCTATATATACAGAAGATCAGTTTAGCATACATTAAGTAAAGATTTCAACAGTTTGCACCCACATAGAAACACAAAGTGAAAAATACTGTTTGAGTACTCGTTATAGCATTAAATCTCAATGTACAGCACATTAAGGACAGAGATCCTACATGAGAAGTAAGTGCACAGTGACTCCTGTTGTTGACTTAACAAATTGACACTCCTGTTTATGGCATCAGTAATCTCCCTATGCTCCAGTCATGAGTTTCCAAGGCTATGGAAGCCTTTTGAGTTCTCCGACTCTTATCTTATTTAGTAGTCTGTCCAATTTCAAACCTCATGTGTTTTTCTACCATTACCCTTAAAAGTGTTATTTTTTTCTCTAAGAAAAAGAGAATTGTTTTAATATATTTGGGAATAATTTTCTCTCTCTTTTTTTTTGCTTGACAGAGTCAGACAGGTAGGAAGAGAGCTTCAGTCTGCTGGTTCACTCTCCAAATGCACATAACAGAGGCTAAGCCAGGCGAAAGACAGGAGTCTGGAACACAGGCCAGGTCTCCCATGGGAGTGGCAGGAACCCAATCACTTGAGCCATCATGATCACACTTGTCTCCCAGGATGTACATTAACAGGGCACTGGAGTCAGGATCTGGAGGTAGGAATCGAACCCAGTTACTCTGACATGGAATGTGGGTGTCCTACACCAGCATCTTAACGTCTAGGCCAAGTGCCTGTCCCCAAGTTTATCTTTGTATTTCAGGATTTTGCAAGGTTGAATAGAGGCATAATCTATTATGGTAGGATGTCTGGTATTTCAGACTCCAGGATGGTACAGATACCTTACCCACAGGATGCATCTACTGCCCTCCACTGATTTTATTACATTTTACATTGCCTTATTTATAGGATTCATCTTTAGAATTGGACTTTTCTAGGCCGGCGCCGCGGCTCACTAAGCTAATCCTCCGCCTTGCAGCGCTGGCACACCCGGTTCTAGTCCCGGTCAGGGCACCGGATTCTGTCCTGGTTGCCCCTCTTCCAGGCCAGCTCTCTGCTGTGGCCAGGGAGTGCAGTGGAGGATGGCCCAAGTCCTTGGGCCCTGCACCCCATGGGAGACCAGGAGAAGCACCTGGCTCCTGCCATCGGATCAGCGTGGTGCGCTGGCCGCAGCATTCCGGCCGCGACGGCCATTGGAGGGTGAACCAACAGAAAAGGAAGACCTTTCTCTCTGTCTCTCTCTCTCACTGTCCACTCTGCCTGTCAAAAAAAAAAAAAAAAAAAAAAAAATTGGACTTTTCTAGATTCCTAATGGAAAATACCCCTATTTTAAATAAAGCCACTCTATAAATTTTCTACATTTATGACATTAGTTTTTAAATGCAGTAATTAGTTCATGGATGTTGAACTAAGATACGTTCACATTCTGGGAAATTTTGTTCAGTGGTGGCACCTACTGACAATGTATGATATTGCAGTATAACATCATTAGAAACAAAAAACAATTCTTATTTTAGAAATGGAAGAAACTATTTTGTCAAGTTTTTAACTACTTTATTTGCTTGTTTGAGAGGCACACCCCCCCCCACACACACACACAGCGGCAGAGAGAGAAAACAGAGAAGAGAGAGAAAGATCTCCCACCTGTTGGTTCACTTCCCAAATGTCTGCAATGGCCGGGGCTCTGCCTGGTCCAGGACCTGAGAACTCAATCCTGGTCTCCTATGTCAGGAGCAGGAGCTCAACTACTTGAGGCATCACCACTACCTTCCAGGGTGGCTCATATTAGTTGCAGCTGGAGTCAGGAGACAGAGCTAGATATCAAACCCAGGTACTCTGATGTGGGATTCAGGTGTCTTTACTGCTACGGCAAATTATCTTCTCTGTCTAGTTTGAAAACCATAGAATGCATTCCTGTGAAGAATATTATGTGCCTAGAATATATGTGGCATGCTTTTAGACACACCAATTTTATTTATTTGTGAAAACAAATATATATCATGACTTATACTGAAAAATTGGCCTGAAGTTTTCATCTGGGATATAGGTCTTTCAATAGTGTCCATGTTCCAAACACATTCATTAATGTGTTACCATTAGAGGTTCTTCAGTGGAAAACATTTAGAAACAGCCTAGCCTAACCCTTGTGTGAAAGATAGGAAAGTGGCAGTCCATCAAAACCAGTCAATGAGATTCCTGCATTCCCAGGTTCAAGTGGTACTTTTCTCAGTAGATGGGATGGAATTAATCTAGGTGTCCACCATTGGATGAATTGAATATGCAGTTCTACATACCACAGAATATTATCTAGCAACAAAAAGGAATGAAATATTGAGATTTGCAACAAAATGAATGGAACTGGAGATCATTATGCTAATGGAAATAATAAAGTCAGAAAAAGACAAATACTACAGGTTTTCTCTCTTTTGTGGGAGTTTAAGAAACATAGATTTGCACTGACAGTAGTAATCCCGGGAAAGACTATGGAGGAAGGATAGCTGGAGCTTGGGTAATGGTACTAAAACACAGTCGTAAGTAATAGGTTTTACTTTCCACAGCACAGTAAGGTGACTATAGTTCACAGTATGAATTATATGTTATATAAAGAACTTCAGAGGGTAGGTGCTTGGTGCAGCAGTTAAGATGCTACTTGAGGTCCCCCCATCCCATATCAGAGTGCCTTGATTCAAATTCCAGAGTTGTTTCTAATTCTAGCTTCCTGCTAATGAGCACCCTGGGATGGCTCAAAAATTTGTGTCTTTACTACTCAAGTGGGAAATTCAAATTGAATTCCCAGCTCATGGATTTGGCCTGGCCCAGCCCTGGCTGCTGCAGACAGGTGGGGAGTGAATCAGCAGATGGAAGATAATTCTCTCACTCTCTATTTCTCTCTCTGTATTTCAAGAAAATCATACATAAAAAAAAAACTTAGGGAGAGAGAGAAAACTGGAGGACAAGAGCTGGCAGACTCCAAATACAAAGGAAAGGTAAGGAAATTGAAAGGCCAATTGCCTGCTTTGATTGATTAATGCAGTGTATATGTGTTGAAATATCACACTGTACTCCATGAAGTATACAAGTATTACAAGTTAATACAATTTTTAAATAAGAAAATGATAAAAAATAAAAAGTGAAATTTCAGCTCTGGATCTGTGCCCAGAGATAGATTTGGGAAATATAGAGTTATATATATATATATACATATATATGTATATATATATATAAAACTCTCTCTCTCTATATATATATAAAGCTAATGGTAGTGTATATATATATATATATATATATTTACTTGAGAGGCATAGTTATATACAGAGACAGAGACAGAGAGAGGGAGGGACAGAGAGAGAAGTCTTCCATTTACAGGTTCACTTCCCAAATGGCCACAATGGCCGGAGCCAAGCTGATCTGAAGCAAGGAGCCAAGAGCTTCTTCCAGGTTGCCCACAAGGGTGCAGGGACCCAAGTGTGTGGGCCATCTTCTATTGCTTTCCCAATTGCTATCAGCTGGGAGCTGGATCAGAAGTGGAGCAGCTGGAACTTGAACTGGTGCCCAAATGCTGGTGTCAGAGGCAGATGTATGCTAAACCTGCTATGCCACAGTGCTGGCTGTCCCCAGGAAGATAGAGTTCTAAACTATTATTTAATAATTTTTCTATTGGCATTCAAAACAGAATTTTCATTTGTATAGCAAATAGTCAAACTGTTAAATATAGAAAATCCCAAACATGTGGTCAAAAGAATTTTGGGAATGTGAGAACTTCTATGACACTCAACATTGGTAGCAATGCTAGAATAAAAGACTGCTGACTGAAAAAATGCAAATTCTCAAACTACTGTGAATTACATCTCAGAGTACAACAGCAGCACATCTAATTTCTTTGAAAGTTTTAAAATCCAGTTCCACTTGGAGGAGTCTTTGATTAATGTACCTTTAATTTTATTAGGTAAGAAAACAAATGAAATCACTAACATTGGGGCTGGTGTTGTGGTGTAGCAGGTTAAACTGTTACCTGTGACACTAGCATTCCAGATGTGTGCCAGTTCAGTACCAGCTGCTCCACTCTGATTCAGCTCCTTCGTGATGTGTCTGGGAAAGCAGTGGAGGACAGCCCAAGTACTTCGGCCCCTACCACCCTTCTTGGGAGGCTCAAATGGAATTCCAGTCTTCTGATTTCTGCCTGGGCCAGTCCAGGCCATTGAAGACATTTGGGGAGCGAACTAGGGAGTGGAAAATCACTCTCTTTCTTTTTCTCTCTAACTCTGCCTTTCAAATGAAAAAATAAGTTTTTAAAAAAATCACTACTGGAAAGAATGGGTCATCAAAGAAGGAGGTACCTTTCTCTGAAGGGAGGAGAGAACTTCCACTTTGACCATGGCCTTGTCTAAATATGATCAGAGTCGGTGAACTCAAAAGGCTTCCATAGCCTTGGCAACTCATGACAAGAGCCTAGGGTGATTACTGATGCCATAAACAAGAGTGTCAATTTGTTAAGTCAACAACAGGAGTCACTGTGCACTTACTCCTCATGTAGGATCTCTGTCCTTAGTGTGCTGTACATTGAGATTTAATGCTATAACTAGTACTCAAACAGTATTTTTCACTTTATGTTTCTGTATTGAAATCTTTACTTAATGTATGCTAAACTGATCCTCTGTATATAAAGAGAATCGAAAATGAATCTTGATGTGAATGGAAGGGGAAAGGGAGTGGGAAAGGGGAGGGTTGCGGGTGGGAGGGAAGTTATGGGGGTGGGGGAAGCCATTGTAATCCATAAGCTGTACTTTGGGAATTTATATTCATTAAATAAAAGTTTGAAAGCAAAAAAACAAGAACAACAACAACAACAACAACAAAATCACTACCATTAGCTTTATGACTCAACATATTGAAATACATCTAATCCATATCATGAAGTCTATTAAAATTTAGCTCAAAGTTTTATATTCAAAGAATAGCTTTGAAATAAGATTTATTATGAGTCTATTTATGATTTGAATTTTAGTTAGACCTTCATATTTTTTCTCATACATGCCCTTTGTGTTTTCCCTTGCTTACATGAAGACTAACAATAGGCAAACCACTTCAAAAATTCCAAATGATTTCTCAAAATGAAATTATAAGCTGATGTTGGCAAAAATAAGAACTAAAAATGAGTAAAGATTCATTCCTACCACAAACAATGAAGCCTGGCTCAAAATGTGCAAATTAGCTCCTGCCATAGCCCTGAAACACACGCTTTTGGCTTTGACTCAAAGTGGCTTGCTTGGTCAACATGGAAATTTTATTGTCGTACATTCTGGTGCTTCAGAATGTTGAGAGTCTCTAGGGTTTGTTATTTCAACAAATTAAGAATACCATTAAGAGTCTAGAGTTGTTCTTTTGTTCTACCAGTCTCGCCTTTCATGTTTGCAAAACAAGTATCTCCAAACCTAACATCCCCACAGATCAACATTCAGAGATGAAACAAAACAAAACAAAACAAAAAACCATGATTCTCTTTCTCATGTCTCCTTTTGAGAGCTTAAAACCTTTCCCCAGAAGACATATAGGCACACCAATGTACATTCATGTCTTATTATTTAGAATTGGATCCTGTACCTCTGTCCAATTCCATCTGAAATAGGCACAGGAAACTGAACTACTCTGTTTTGATTGGTTCAAGGAAATCAAGGTTCATATTCTGGGGCTGAGACTGAGGCTGGATTAATCTCCCATGATACCTAACACCTGCATCAAATATGGTTCTTTGATAAGAAAAGGAGGTTTTAGGAGGAAAATCAAGTATCTGCTGCACACAGTACATCATAAAGCAACAGAAACTAACATCCTCAGGAACCAATGGATGGCGTCATGCTGAACAGAAGGCATAGGCAAGAGAGAAGAGCACTTGCAGAGACCAAGAAAGAGAAAATATCCAAAGAAGGTTTCTCTTTGTCCCTTCTGTACTTGGAAATTTCATTTATGACTTCAGATCTTCAAAGCAAGGGAAGTCTAACCTCATGGTCGTGTTTTACAGTCAGCGTATGTGAAAGTTTTTTTTTTTTTTTTAGGATTTATTTATTTAATCTGAAAGTCATAATTACAGAGAGAGCAGAAAGAGATAGAGAGAAAGAGAGAGAGAGAGAGAGAGAGAGAGAGAGAGAGACATCTTCCATCCACTGGTTTACTCCCGAAATGGCCACAAGGGCCATAGCCAGGCTAGGCTAAAACCAGGAGCCAGGAACTCATCTGGGTCTCCCATGTGGGTGCAGAGGACCAAGGACTTGGAACATCTTCTGCTGCTTTCCAAGGTGCATTAGCAGAGAGCTAGATCTGAATTGGAGCAGTGGGGCTCAAACTGGAGCCCATATGGATCACTGCAGGCAGTGGCTTGACCCGCTATACCACGATGCAGGCCCCAATGTATATGAAAGTTTAAGAAAGATAGTGACTAATGACATGCCCTGAAGAACACCAAGAGAGCAAAAAGGTTTGGGTCTGCATGTATTTTTCCCACCACAACTCCATGGATTCTTGGTATTCACACACAAACACACAGAAACACACACACACAGACACACATACCTGAAGGTTGAATCTGGCATTGCTGTGTCCTTGATCATGGACTTGTGGTATTCTGTAAAGAAGAAGGGGTGCAAGAGACGAGATGAGGATGTTATTTTTCTCAGGATGAATCATGGTTTCTAAGAATTCAATTTAGGTCCCTGTCAAACAATGTAGATTATGCAGATAATACAATGGAAGTTTAGGCAGATCATTTGTCCATATTGCATATCCTCACTATAAGTCTACATTATTTATGTGAGGTAGATTATAGGATTTTTTTCTCAGAGAAGATTAAAAGGGTCAAAAGGATATTATTTTAATAAATCACTAAGCCAGAATCATATTACATAATAATTAGAAAACGAATCCTTAATCTTCTCTTGGGAAATTTAAAGAAAATTAAATAAAAGCAAAGCTCAAGAAGATTTTCTGTTACAAAACTGATTAAAACATTGGTCAATGTAAAAAGAACTACTGTACTTGGCTCTCCTATCTAATGCTCTTAATGTATGATAACCGTATCTAGCTAAGTTAAGTCAGTTACACTGAAGAGAGCTCAGTCTCCTGTTAAATCTAATATTCTATGATCTTGAACATTTAGAAGTGGGTGGTTTTTTTTACATTGCTGATTATTTCAAAATCATATGTATACATAAATTACTATTTCATAAATTTTTAAAATGTGTTCTGGATGCTTGGGATATATTTGTAAAGAAATTAAAGAAAATATTCAAGCCCTGGTGAGCTAATATTCTAGCAGGGAAAAGACAGATAATGAATAATAAGCATAATAAATTAATAAATAGACTATGATGGAAGACATTAGTGCAATGGAGGAAAAATAGAGCAAGGACAGAAATTGTAAGGCCTTTTTGAATGAGAAGGACAGGACAGAGCTCACAGAGAGAGTTTTAAGTTTTAAGATACATATATTTTGTACATGTGTTATTATATATACCATATTAACATATAGCTTGATCTATGTATACATTTATAAAGGTTTAGAAATATAAGGTAAATTAAATGCCAACCAAATTTATGTGTGCATGTGTACACATATATTATTTTTATATTGGAAATCCATTAAAATATATCCTAATAATTTTAAATTTGTCATCATTCAAACACAATATAAGCTAAAACTTTGCATTTTCCATAAACAGCTTCTAATAGTGTGAAATGACCTTAAAATTAACAATTTTATGATGTATTTTGTTTTTCATGATTCAAAAGCCTTGCTTATTTTAGAATATTCAGCACATGCAGGGGTGAAGAATAATATTGGTAGTTATCTTTTAATAGGTAAATGCTAATGTTTTAGGAAAAGTCCTCCTTTGGTTCACCCCATGCACTTTGCACTTCTTACTTTCCCTCCCTGCCTCCCTTGCCTTTTCTCCCTCCTTCTCTTCTTCCCTATCACCCTCCCTTTCACCTACCTACTTAGACAAAATTTGAAATAGTTACACAAACAAGTAAAATTGTTTAAAATTGAGGGTGTGCATAGGTCCTTGCTGCCAGACCTCTGAAGATGGATAGTCTTTGATGTTTCCCTCTCACATCTCACCAGTCAACCTGCCATGGTCTCTCTTCCTGTCCACTCCATCATACTCTGCTCCTATACAACAGTGAAACAGAAGTCTGTAAAGAGATCAGGCTAGATGTTAATAAGAGAAAAAGAACCCTTTTCAAGCATACTGCACTTGGAGTTCAGCTTCTTTTTCAAGCAACCAACCCAGTACAAGAAATTGCAAATACCATGTTTGTATGACTGATGCTAACTTTTACAGTCATATATAGTCCTTAGCAATAAATCTGGATATCTCCTGAAATGCAAAGAACAGTTAGGAAGTTATCAGAAGAAAAATTTTAAATCATAAGCTTAATTCTTTCATTGCTAAATTTCTGTTAGAATATTTTGTCTATTATATGTTATACCAAGAAATTAATAAATATAAAAAGTTGAGGCTTAGTACTCTGGCCTCAGAATTAGCCCTTAAGGCATTCGAATCTGGCTGAGGAGCCCATGAGAGTATTTCAGGCATGGAAAGCCAAGACACTCTGGCAAAACAAAACAAAACAAAACAAAACAAAACAAAAAACAAACAAACAAAAAAAACAAAAAACAACAACACAAAACCCTAAATGAAAGATCTTTGCAAGTGAGATCAGCGGAAAGAACAGGTCATCAAAGAAGGAGGTACCTTTCTCTGAAGGGAGGAGAGAACTTCCACTTTGACTATGACCTTGTCTAAATATGATCAGAGTCGGCGAACTCAAAAGGCTTCCATAGCCTTGGCAACTCATGACAAGAGCCTAGGATGATTACTGATGCCATAAACAAGAGTGTCAATTTGTTAAGTCAACAACAGGAGTCACTGTGCACTTACTCCTCATGTAGGATCTCTGTCCTTAGTGTGCTGTACATTGTCATTTAGTGCTATAACTAGTACTCAAACAGTATTTTTCACTTTGTGTTTCTGTGTGGGTGCAAACTATTGAAATCTTTACTTAATATATACTAAATTGATCTTCTGTATATAAAGAGAATTGAAAATGAATCTTGATGTGAATGGAATGGGAGAGGTAGCGGGAGAGGGGAGGGTTGCGGGTGGGAGGGAAGTTATGGGGGTGGGGGAAGCCATTGTAATTCATAAGCTGTACTTTGGAAATTTATATTCATTAAATAAAAGTTAAAAAAAAAAAGTTAAGGCTTAGTAGCCAAAGCGTACTTTTTAGTTTTAAAACTGACTGTGAGATTTATAAAAACGCTTTTCTCAGATTAACTATTAAATGAAAACATTTGGAGTATATACCCTTAGAAGTAATTTCCTATTACCTAAATAGCTTCAAATACTCTTATGGGTACTTGTGCTCCCAATTATGGAAATAACCTAATTAGAAACTAGGATGCATACAGGAATTATGTTGAAACTAATCGACAGTCTTATTGTCTCTTGGAAATTGGAGGTGCCTCTAGACATTGATATTAAGAAATGTTTTTAAAAATGAATATGCCTAAGCTCCCTTCATTCTGCAATATTTCCAGGTCTTCGAAATTCCTCTACTTAGGGTGACATACACAAGTTTGACTTCATCACACCATACTGTCTGAAACCAAGAATATGACATAAAAAGCTGTATTCTGCCAGATTGCTAACACCTATGATTTAGCTTCTCCTTAAGTAGTATGATTTTTTTCCCAAAGGAGATACACCCCAAAATGCTAAAATCAGAGTTTTACTTGAAATTCTTCAGAATTATAACACTGAATGAAAATTACAAACTGATTTTTTGTAATGGTCAATAGACAACGTGCCGTTAAGTTTCAAAAGTGAATACTTGTGGCACAATAAAACTCAGCTTTGAACTTTGACCTATGCAAACCATCAGATTTTCAAAACTGGAAGACATACCCTCAGAGGCAAGTTCCTTGAATGTACCATTGCTATATTCTAAGTAACCCTAGATGGGGTAGAACTGTAATGAAATATATATCTAAGAAATAAAGTATTTATAATTGGCTTATAATAAATTGCTAAGAAATTCTAAATGCATTCATATAAAATTTTATGTTATGTATACACTGATATCCCAAAGATGACTGAAAAAATAAATGAAGAATCAAAGTATAATGTGGAAAAAATACATTAAGTTCTGCTCCATTACATTCTTACTTTGGGCTGGCGCAGCAAGGTGGCCCTCTATTTTTTGCTATGTAGGTCAATGGACTTTTTAAACCTTAGAAAATTAAATGATAACTTTTAAAAAATGTTTGATTATTATCTTGCAATTTAAAATTGTTTGAAATATATCCAGATACTCCATTCTTACTTGGGTCAGGATGAGTCTTTTTATTTGTGTGTTTTGATGCTTCTTCAGGGGTTTGCAGGCTGAACACCATTGTTAGAATTGTAAGGTTTTCAGGGCTGGCACTGGCGCAGAGGGTTAACGCGTGCAGAGGGTTAATGCCCTGGCCTGAAGCGCTGACATCCCATATGGGATGTTCAAGACCCAACTGCTCCACTTCCAATCGGGCTCTCTGCTGTGGCCTGTGAAAGCAGTAGAGGATGGCCCAGATCTTTGGGCCCCTGCACCCACGTGGAGGACAGGGAGGAAGCACCTGGCTCCTGGCTTCGGATCGGCACAGCTCCGGTCGTTGTGGCCAATTGGGGAGTGAACCATCGGATGGAAGACCTCTCTCTCTTTCCCTCTGCCTCTCCTCTCTCTGTGTAACTCTGACTTGCAAATAAATAAATAAATCTTTCAAAAAAAAAAAAAGAATTGTAAGGTTCTTAGGACTTATTTTTAGATTGCTCGTGAAGCTAATTCTCCTATATATTTGGGTGATGTGTAATGTGATAACTCTTTCTGTGTTAGAATTTTTAATAAGTATATTCTATCCAAACTGCCTAGAGAAACACTTTTTTTTATACTTCTATCATGCAGAGGTTAAGTGTTTGAATGACATTTGATTTTGTGTTAATTCTATTTAAGGTCTCTTTATAAGCATGACTTCAAATCTTGGCATGTTGAGAGCATTTCTCAGTGTGAGTTTTGCAATTTTACATAAACACATATGAAAAGTGCTAAAGTAAAAGCTAGGTTTGACAAAGCATTTCTTATGTTGGTGTTATTATTTCTGGCAGGAATTTCTTTCTGGCATAGCTGGTATTTACTTCCTACCAAGCACACTTTGGGAAACATTTTTTCCAAGAGAAATCACTTTAACCATCACAGTAAGCAAGACAGAGCTAACATACATTGAAAACGAACTGAGAAACAAACATTACATATTTATATCACTTAATTTTGTATCAGATTCTATGAAATAGTTTTCTTTTTGTCCTTTTTCAGTTATAAAAATTGAGGCTCACTTGTACTAAGAACAGTTGCTCATGTTCAGACCTAGTAGTCAGGACCAGAATTTATACATGAGTCTAAGTGCTGTGGTCTTTCTACAAAATTTTGCTCCACTAACTCAGTGTTTTTTGTTTTTTTTTTGTAAAAGTCGATCTCCTGCAGGGCTTAAGGATAAAAGCTCTTCAACTGCCTTGACTAGTTCCACTGCCAACAAACAAACAAAAGAAAGATCAAAAGAAAAAGTGATTTTTGCTTAATTATTTTGCATTTTCCTAACTGCTAAGATAAATAAAATAAATAAATAAAAGAAAAGAAACAGATGCTAAATTATTTGGTGATGAGGCCACAATGAATGTCCAAAGTAAATTAAAAGTTCACCAAGGAATAACCAGCACCGTGGTGTAGCAGGTTAAGCCACCATTTGTGATGCTGGCATCCAATATCAGCGATCAGATTTGAGACGTGGCTGCTTTGTTTCTTATCCATCTTCCTATTAAAAAACCTGGGAAAGCACTGTAAGATGGCCCAAGTTTTGGGGACTCTGTGACCCATGTGGGATACCCGGATGGAGTTCTAGGTTCCTGGCTTTGACCAGGACCAGCTCAGCCATTGAGGTCATTTAGGGAGAGAAAAAGCAGATGGAAGCTTTCTCTTTCCTTTGTGCCTCTCCCCCTCTTTCTCTGTCACTTTGCCTTCCAAATAAATAAATACATTTTTTAAATTAAAAGTTTGACAAAGATAATTAAAGGTTTTTTTAAAGCACATGATAAAACTTAAAAGATTTTTAATGAATTTATGTCAGAAACATTGACTTTCTACTTTTTAAGTTTTTAAAAACCCATTTTGCCTTTGTAAATTTTCCTTATAATTAATTTATGTTCTAGAATTAACCTTTAATGTTTTATAGGGAAGATGGATTTCTGTCATGAATACTATTAGAAGCTTATGGAACTAAGAAGACTATAAAAAATAAATTAAAGACTAGTTGTTCTTTGGAGAAAATGGGCATATATTTTCCCTATTATTGGAATAAAACATGTTTGCAAAAAAATACTTACGAAATTTTCTTGGGATGCTTAAAAATTTAACGTTTTTTCTTTTATTCAGATTCCCCAGTTTTGACTGATACCGTACAGATGATGATACTGCTAGAGCCTTTAGGAGACCAGACGGAAACTCAACATCCAATTGCTTCAATGCATCGTCCCACAGCTGCTAATAATTTTCCTTAGACAATGAAAGAATAGGAAGCGCCTCTGTTTCTTTTGTTTCACTCATCACAGGCACACACAGTACAGTTTTCTGTGAATGAAAGAAACTTCTAAAAATGACAGTGATGGATACTAACATCCAGAACAGACAACTGATCAAGATGAGAATCAGGATAGGTGTAGAACTGATAAAACTGTCAAAAATTGGGTTAACTTATAGAAAGTCTGAAGCCAATAGGAGTTTTACCTTAACCTCTCATTGAGAAGCTACTCTGAATTTAAATTAAAAACTTTACTACAAAAGAACTGTAAGTTTATAACACAAGAATTTAATTTTTCTGGAAGGAAATATCATCTTTCCACTGGCATTTAAGGCAGAATTTAGTTGGGATAGTTCTTAGACAAAGGAATTCCATTTCTTGTGGCTTATTTATTAACAACTGATTACTATATAAATTATCAGGTACATTCAAGTAAACACTTCAGAAAAAGAATTAATGAAATTAGACAAGGGTTAGTGGTTTATTTCATGGTAACATTTTCCAAGTTCACATCATTAAAATACCTTCTTCAGGGACTTTGTCAGAGTTAGGAGAAAATTCAAATAAAGTATTGCATTTATTTTTTATTATGACGTTTTCCACTTTAAAATATATTGAAATTTATTGCACTACAATCTAAGTTAATGTTTTGTTGACCAGCAAATATAACATTTGAATAGTTTAACTTACCTGATTAAATCATATCTGGTTATATTCTTATAAGGCTACCACCACTTCTACTTTCCACTTTTTAATTACTGTAAAAAAAAAGTCTATAGGCCGGCACCGCAGCTCACTTGGCTAATCCTCCACTTGCGGCGCTGGCACCCTGGGTTCTAGTCTCTGTTGGGGAGCCAGATTCTCTCCCGGTTGCTCCTCTTCCAGTCCAGCTCTCTGCTGTGGCCCAGGAGGGCAGTGGAGGATGGCCCAAGTGCTTGGACCCTGGTCCCACATGGGAGACCAGGAGGAAGCACCTGGCTCCTGGCTTCGGATCGGCGCAGCATGCTGGCCATAGCGGCCATTTGGGGGGTGAACCAATAGAAAGAAAACCTTTCTCTCTGTATCTCTCTGTCTCACTGTCTAACTCTGCCTGTCAAAAAAAAAAAAAAGTCTATAGAGCATACCATGTATATATGAAAACATATCTATCTCATAATACATCGACAAAACTCTCTGAACTTTCACTTCCACACTTGTGATTAATTAAGATTTTTTAACTCTGGTTGACTGAAGAATGGACTGAAGAGATACAGGTGGTGATGATGGGACCTACAGGACACGGTCAGTCTGAAGGACTTGAGGCAGCAGTCACTGCTTCCTCAGGGCACTCAACTGGCTGAAGTTCAACGTCCACCTAAGGAGCACCCAGTTGGTCTGGTTTGGATCACGTGGTTTTCTGTTGACTAACAGAGGGCACAGGGCACCTTAGTTCCTATTAGGTCTGGTGGGAAAAGAGATAATTTTCCTAAAGAATATTGAGGCAGGTGTGTGAAAATTGAGACAGTGACAAGTTTCTCTATTACTTTTTTTTTTGGCCAGGCAGAGTTAGAGAGAGAGAGACATAGTGAAAGGTCTTCCTTCCGTTGGTTCATTCCCCTAATGGCCACTACGGCCTGTGTGCTGCGCTGATCTGGAGCCAGGAGCTTCCTCCTGGTCTGCCATGCGGGTGCACGGCCAAAGCACTTGGGCCACAGCAGAGAGCTGGACTGGAAGAGGAGCAACCAGGACAGAATCTGGTGCCCCAACCGGGACTAGAACCCGAGGTGCTGGTGCCACAGGCAGAGGATTAGCCAAGTTTCTCTATTACTTTTAATGGAGTATTAAACTGGAATAACTTTCCTCAGAGAACAGGAGGATCTATTTATTTTGTGTCCTCCTTTGAGTATGTACATGCAATACAAAAAGGGTAAATAAGGAAAGATACTGCACAGCGGCCAGTGCTGTGGCACAACGGGTTAAAACCCTGGCCTGAAGTGCTGGCATCCCATATGGGTGCTGGTTCTAGTCTCCCCTGCTCCTGTTTCAATTCAGCTCTCTGCTATGGCCTGAGAAAGCAGCAGAAGATGGCCCAGGTCCTTGGGTCCCTGCACCCACTTGGGAGACCAGGAAGAAGCTCCTGGCTCATGGTTTTGTATTTGTGCAGCTCCGGCTGTTGCAGCCATCTGGGGAGTGAACCAGCGTATGGAAGACTTCTCTCTCTCTCTCTTCCTCTCTCTGTAACTCTTTCAAATAAATAAAATAAATCTTAAAAAAAAAAAGAAAGATATTGCCCAATAATTGAGTTTAAAACATATACTTGACAAGGAGTTTCAGGATACATCTAAAATCAAATTATTATTAGGAATTATCCCTATTTCATAAATTAAGAAGTTAATCTGTATTTAGCTCAAGTTTTAGCTCCAGGAATGTATAGAGAGAATTTATTACCATATTTAGAAAAATTGTGATTTTACTCACAAATACTTGTTGGGAGAGAAATCTCCTTGGAATTCCTCTACTTCTGTGTGTCCAGCAAACAGGCACTGACTGGGGCCAGTGTTGTGGTACAGTGGATTAAGCCACGGCCTGCAATGTCAGCAACTCAAAGGAGCACTCGTTCAAATCCTGGCTGCTCCACTTCCAATTCAGCTCTGTGTTGATGGGCCTGGGAGATCACGGGAAGATGGCCCTCGTGCTTCAGTCCCTGATACCAATGTATCAGACCTGGATGGAGTCTTTGGATCCTGGCTCCTGGCTCCTGGCTTTGGCCTGGCCCAGCCCTGACTATCATGACCTTTTGAGGATTGAATCAGCAGATGGAAGATCTTACTCTCTGTCTCTCTCTGTCTCTGTTACTCTGCTTTTCAAATAATTAAATAAATCTTAAAAAAAAAAGAAAGAAAGAAAGAAAAGAAATCCAGAGGCTCTGACCAGCTTAGCTCTGGGTAATGTCTGTAAAAGTATTTTGGTGGTGAACAGAATTCAGAGACAGATAATGTCTGCTTCTGGAATAAATGGCAGACTAGTGAACAGACAAAGATAATGTACCCTTGTGGAGTAAAGTGCAGGCAGGGTACTGCCCACTATGGAAGGCGGGTTCTCTAAGCACAGGGTTTCTTCCCTGCAATGTAGCCCATTACATATGTTTCTCTCACTTGGCCCTCTTCATTTCACCCTGTGGGGATTAGGACTCTGAAAATGCTGATTCGACGGCTGCTGTTATTTTGTGAGTAATAAAGTCTTTCTGTCTTTGACCCTAGCGTCTCCTCTCTTCTGCCATCATCTACGCAACTGTGGCAGGCTGACTTGCTGTCTTACAAACATGATAAAATCTGAGACATTTTACAATTCTTGATGCTATCTTATTAGCCTTTTTCATGTTGACTTTTCCTTTACAAATACAGAAACCAAAGGATATATTGAGTCCCTGCTACATGCTAGCCACTGAGTTAAGTTATTCATATACATTATACAATTGAACATTTAAACAGCTCCATAAATCAATAACTACTGTTTTCATTTTAAGCCTCAGTACCTAGAGAAAATTGAATACATCACAATTTGTCTGAGAGAGAGCTCTGCAATTTTGGGGGGGAGGCTCTTTTTTTTGTTATAGAATTAATTGGTCCTTCTCTTGGTTAGACTCCAAGGACATATTTGAAATGCAAGTGATGTCTATCAAGCAACTATATTTATGACAAAAGAGGGAAATGCTTGTTGCTACTTAGGGGAGAAAGTCAGTATGAAGTTAGACAGAAGACAACGTAAAAACAAAAACACAACAATAAACTTGAAGTGGAGGGAAAGGCAGGGCACACAAACATTAAGCAGGAGATTGTAGTGGCAGGCCCATGCAGTCTCTCCCCATGACTCCAGGATTCTCCAGGATTGACTGCAAACCAAGAGGAGTTCATGGCAGAGATCTGATTACTTGTGGAAGCTCTGGAAGGCTTTTTTTTTTTTTTTTTTTTTTTTTGACAGGCAGAGTGGACAGTGAGAGAGAGAGACAGAGAGAAAGGTCTTCCTTTGCCGTTGGTTCACCCTCCAATGGCCGTTGCGGCCGGCCCGCTGCGGCTGGTGCACCGCGCTGATCCGATGGCAGGAGCCAGGTGCTTCTCCTGGTCTCCCATGGGGTGCAGGGCCTAAGCACTTGGGCCATCCTCCACTGCACTCCCTGGCCACAGCAGAGAGCTGGCCTGGAAGAGGGGCAACCAGGACAGAATCCGGCGCCCTGACCGGGACTAGAACCCGGTGTGCCAGCACCGCAGGCGGAGGATTAGCCTATTGAGCCGCGGCGCCGGTCACGGCTTTGGTTTTTAATCCAAGTTCACATCGTGGCCGATTTGAGGTTTGGGGTTCCTACTGAACCCCAAGACACTGCAGAGGGCTGGAAGCCTCCAACTGACATCTGAGATATTTACTGAAGGAAAACTCCTGAAGAGCAGAGGTTAAATACATTGTTCAAACTCCTGGAGGTACTTACTGTGCTGCATGTTAGAGATAGGAAAACAAGGAGGTTTCCTGTTCTCTAGGAGCAGGTAGAAAAGCAAGGGAAACAGGCTGACAAACAAATGTTATTGGTAAGATGGTTAAACACATGTACGAAGCCTGTGTAAATGGTAGAGTACAAGATGAAATCAATGAATTCCCTGGGAAAGACTCCCTTGAGGGAAGTTCTTTGTTAGGCCAGGCAGAGGGCTGCTGACAATTGCTAGTGAGAGACTTCTCTAGAAATAGCTGCTTAGTTTGGTTATAAATTGTCTTGAAATCCGTAAGATGGAAATTGTCTTTGTTGTACAGGTCAATGGTTTTCAAATGTTAAAAAACATGGTCTTGCTTTTGTCTAATTAACTCTGTTTTTAAAAACTTATTCACAGTAACTAGACACATATATGGACTTCACTATAGTATTTCAACATATGCATATGATGAATACTGATCTAAACAGGGGGATCAGTGTTTCACCTTCTTTGAATTTGCCTTACAATTGAAAGCTTGGAGTTTCTCTCTTCTATTTACCTATACAATACATATTAGCTATTGTGAACTATGGTCTGCCCAACAGTGCTGTGTAAAACTAAGAACTTATTCCTCTGATTTGGTACATCTGTTATCCAAACTCTACCTCCCCGTTCCTCCCAGTCTCTAGTAGTGAGCCATTCTGTGTTCAGTTTGAGGTTCTTTATAAAATTTTTTTTGTTCCCACTTATGAAGAACATGAAGTGTTTGTCTTTGCATGTAGCTTGTTTCACTTAACATGATGCTGTCCAGTTCCATCCATTTTACTGAAAAAGACAGGATTTCATTCTTTTGTGATGGCTGAATAATACTGCACTGTGTGTGTGTGTGTGTGTGTGTGTATACTCATTTTCTTCTCCCATTTATCTCGTGATGAACCTCTTGATTGATTTCATATCTTGGCTTTTGTGAACAGTACTATAATAAACATGATAGAGTAGAAATCTCTGATACAATGACTTCATGCCTTATGGATATATACCCAGCAGCAGAATTGCTAGATTATTTGTCAATTCTATTTCCAGATTTTAGGGGCTTTACTGATTTATGTTCCTGCAATGTGATAGATTTTTCTCCACATCCTTGCCAGGATTTGTTACTTTCTGTCTTTTGGATAATAGCCATTCTAACAGGAGTGCAGTGACATCTTCCTGTGGTTTTGATTTGCATTTCCCTGATGACACACAATATTGAGCATTTTTTCACATATTTGTTTGTCATTTATGTTTCTTCTTTGAGAACTGTCTATTGATGTCCTTTGCCCATTTATTAACTGCATTTTTTGTCTTTCTGTTATTGAGTTTTTTTTTTAGTTTCTGATATATTTTGGATATTAATCCTTTGTTGGATAAGTAGCTTGCAAATATTTTTCCCATTCTGTTGGATATCTCTTCATTCTGTTGTTCCCTTTGCTGTGCAGAAGCTTGAGTTTCATAATATCCTATTTGTCTAGTTCTGTTTTTGTTGTTAGTTCCTTTGCAGTCTTATCTAAAAGACAGTATTGCCTATACTCCTGTTTTGAAATGTTCCCCATGTTTTTTTCTAGCAATTTCTTTTTTGTGTCTTATATTTAGGTCTTTCATTCATCTTGAGTTGATTTTTTTGTGTAGTGAAGGGTAGGGATCTAATTTCATTCTTCTACACATATATATCTAATTTTGCCAGAACCATTTATTGAAAAAAGAATATCCTTTATGCAATGTATGTTCTTGGCACCTTTGTTAAAAATCAGTTGGCTGCATTATGTGGATTAATTTCTGAGCTCTATTCTGTTTCACTGATCTATGTGTCTGTTTCATGCCAGTACTCTGTGGTTTTAATTTTCATAATTTTGTAGTATACTTTGAAATTAGACATCATGATGATTTCAGCATTATTTATTTATTTATTCAGAATCACTTGGTTAATTTGCATCTTTTGTGGCTCCATATAAATTTTTCTAATTATGTAAAGAATGTTATTGTTATTTTGATAGATTGCACTGAATCTGTAGATTGCTTTAGGTAGTATGAACATTTTAACAATATTAACTTTTTTAAATCCATGAACAAGGAATGGATATTTCCTTTTTTGTGTCCTTGATGATTTCTTTCAGCAATGTTTAATAATATTCAATGCACAGTTATTTCACTTCATTGGTTAAATTTGTTTTTCAATATTTTATATTTTGAAGCTATTGTGAATAAGATTGCTTTGTTGGTTTCCTTTTCAGCAAGATAATTTTTCATGTATAAAAATGCCTTTGTTTTTCATGTGTGTATTGGTTTTATATCATGAAACTTTGCTGAATTGATTTACCAGTTCTAACAGCTTATCGAGATTTTCCAGGTACATAATCATGTCATCTGCAGACATGGATATATTGACTTCTTCCTTTCCTATTTTGCTGCCTTTTATTTCTTTCTTCTCTCTAACTTCTCTTGCAATGAAAAATTTATCCAAGCCTCACATTTCATGCTGGGGATTGTGTACCAGTTGATGTAAGTTTGAATCAGTGGAATGCAGATAGGGCCTTCCCCAGGTTCTATGGGTAAGCATAGGTGTCCATGGACAATCACACACCCTGAGCTACAGGTTGCAGTGGGGGGCCTAATCCATTCCCTTTCAGGTAAACTCAGGTGACTCTGGAAAATAACTCCCACAGTCACAGTCACAGAGCTGCAGGACACAGAGGTTTCTTACCTAAGCTTCACACAGTGATTGCATGTAATATTGTGGATTATGCACTAGTAGGTGAATGCATAGAGTAGAGGAATACAAATAGGACCCTCCCTAGGCCCCATAGATGAGCACAGGTGTCCCTGAGTCATATAGAACCAACAATCACAGATCGAGAACTTCAGGATTCAGTAGGCTCCTTACCCAGTTCTCACAGCTTGAGGGTCAGTTTAGAGTGGTTTATGGACTGGCCACTGTTAGCCTAAAGCAGAGCAGTGCTGATAAAATACTCTAGGTTTCATAGGTGAGTACAACTTACTCCATGGATTGTACCAACAACCACAGCCCTAGAGCTGCAGGACCAGAAGGGACTTCTTAGAGTACCCACGGGGCAAGCAAGGGTGATGCTGTAACTTGTGCTCTAGCTTCCCAGCACTCTGTGCTTAGAAATGCAGAAGGTATCTTGCTCAAGCTAGATTCTTTGGGGTTGTATAGTGGTCACTGATGATGCTGAGCTTCAAGAAACATAGGGGAACTTCTCTAGATGGTGTGGAGAGCGCAAGAGTAGCTCCAGGATTTGTGTCCAGTAATCCTGCCACTGCAGGATGTAGAGGAGCCTGGCTCTGGGGGTTTCTGGTGGCATTGGGGTACTAGCTGCTCACCAAGTAGAATGGAGCTTGGCAGCGGTTATACAGCAGTAGCTTGGGGCAGGGGCTTTGTAGGGCAGAGGGAGGCAATGTGGATTCCTTTTTTTGAAGCAAAGAAGTCACTTGGACACCATTTCACCCTTTACACAGGGTTTAAAGCCAGGGAAGAACGTGGAGTTCCGTAGTTAGGGCTTCTGCTCTGCGGCAATGGTAGGGGTCAGGGATCTTTCCACTTACCCAGGATATAGGATGGAGTTCCCTGGCCAGGGAGCCGAGGAAGGGGCTGCGGATGTGTTGTTCCTCTCTCTCTGCTGGCTTTTGGAGACTCTGTGCTGTTTGTAGTCCCTGCCAGTTCTTTATTGACATTTTTCCCTCGGTCTCCTGGAACCATGATCCTTCCTTTGTTGTTTGGCTTTGTCTACCTGCTGGTTCGAAGGAATTCTTTAATGCAGCTCTGATCTACAATCAAGACGAAAGTGGAACTTCTCTCTGTAACTGTGGTTGAGGCTCGGAGCCCTGAGCATTTTTTCTCCAATGCCCCTGGTAGTAGCTGTCATGACTACTGCCCAGGGCTACTTCCTTTCAGAAGGGATTTGGAAACACAGGAGCCTCTGCTGGTTTTACTGGGAGCCAAAGGGAAACACTACTGGAATTGTGCTCTTTCCATTTCCCCCTTCTCTGCTATTTTTTCCGAGTGTGTGGGATGGTATAGGATTCATTTTCTCTCCAGCATGAGTTCTGTTACCACACATTCCTGTCAGAAGACCTGAGCAACTCCAGCAAATCTTGGGCTATACATAATCATATCAGTAGAGCATATGTTAACACCATCTTCACTGCTCTCCGCAAGGCGTTGGCTGTCCACATTACGTCATATGTGATGGAGACTTCAGGGAAGAATTCAGGTACCATGGCTAGGGCAGCAATGTGGAATAGGAGCACCATTTTAAGATGCTCCATAGTCAGAAACCATTCAGCAGAAGCAGAAGCTTAGGGCACAGTGCTGCTAGAACAACGTGAGCAACTCCTGAGGGACGCTGAGGGTGCAAACAGTGTCTAATGGACATGCATTACAGTAGACACACTGATGAAGATGATAAAGGTGTAGGTTAGGGCCGGTGCTGTAGCTTACTTGGTTAATCCTCCGCCTGTGGCGCCGGCATCCCATATGGGCACCGGGTTCTAGTCCTGGTTGCCCCTCTTCCAGTCCAGCTCTCTGCTGTGGCCTGGGAAGGCAGTGGAGGATGGCCCAAGTGTTTGGGCCCCTACGCCCGCAGGGGAGACCAGGAGGAGGTGCCTGGCTCCTGGCTTCGGATTGGCGTAGTGCCGGCCGTAGTGGCCATTTGGGGAGTGAACCAACAGAAGGAAGCCCTTTCCCTCTGTCTCTCTCTCTCACTGTCTACAACTCTACCTGTCAAATAAAATAAAATAAAAAAAAAAGAAAGAAGGTGTAGGTTAAAGCCAAAGGTGGGAGCTCTATGTAGGAACAGAGACGTTCAAGATAGGCAGAGAGGGTTGAACAGCCTCCATGAAGGAAGGAAGTGAGGAAGCTCCAAAGAGGAAGTGAGGCAGAGGGAGGTGGGGCTGGTTTCTGGTTTGGGGAAATAGATGCATGAGAATTTTGCAAATGAAAATAAGGAGAAACTGACAGAGTAGGTTTAGAAGAGAAGATTCCATCGCCCCATTTCACATTGCTAAACTCTCTGTTAGCAACTGGAAGGGAGATCTGGACTAAGAAAGGGGAATCTGGAAGGTTCAAGCTACCACATCTCCTGAGAGAATTTGGGGATGGTATTATTTTCATCCACTGTAACATCTGTCTGGCCCCTTTGAACCTTCAGTTATCTAAAAGACCTATTAGAACAATACTATAAAAAAGTTTGCAGGAAAAAACATGTGGTTTTGGTCTGAAGAACTCAGGGGAGGTCAGGAAGCTGGAAGATGTTAGATTCTCCCTCCCAGAAACACCGGGGAGGCAGAACTCATACAATTCAAACAGAATCAAAGAAATAGAGAAGAGGGCATTTTCATCCTTTATATGCCAAGCCTTGCTCAAGTTGGTATCCCCTTGAGAGAAACGCAAAGTATCTCAGTCCAGACCAGACCCTGAGATGTCACGCATGTGTTTCCAGGGCAAAGGAGCAGCCCCGAGAGTGGCAAACACGCATGCAGAGTCATGATGAGCAGCTTCACCAGCTCCGAGGTCTCTGAACACTCTGGATATGAACGTGTCAGGAGCGGGATTCGGTTTCTGCTATTGATTCTTGTGGCGGTGTTCTCCTCCCAGCGTCTGATTGTTCCTGGGGGGCGCTGCATGTTCTGATTTCTGTTCTCTGCTTCTACAAACTGTGTTTCTGAGGGGATCATCATGAGAGCGGTTTTCCTCCCTCAGTTCTTTTTTTCCATTCATCTTCTGCTTCAGCCCAACCAGCCTTCCTGCCTGTAGAGGCATCTGTGAATAGGGGGAGTCTTTCTCTTTCGAGCTCCTTGTGAGCCTGTGCTTGACTGATGTGGTTTGCCCTGCTGTGGCTGTGGGTGGGAAGAGGGCAGCCCACATACGTTTAAATGAAGCCTTGAGTCCATCTAAATACCCTTATGCCAGTGAAGAGCAGACTCAGGAAAATCCATTCATAAAATGGATTCTACCAGCAAATTAAGTCTCAGTAATAAGTTAAGCACATTGCGAAGCCCAAGGGGCTGGATCTAGTTTACCACAACAGTATGTCATTGCTCCCATAAACTATGCTCTTCTTTCTGGTGTTAGAATGGAATAAAGTGCAGGGAGCACAGAGAATCCCTTCCCCGAGACCTACCCCAAACATGGAAACTCCTCAAATGGTTCAGCAATTACCAGCAAAATTGACTACTCCTACATCTCAACACTACCACTTCCCATAGGAAGCTCAGAATAGAGTTGGTCAGTTTGGCAATTACACGCACAGGGATTTGAGACAAAAAATAGAGGAAGTTAGCTTTATTATATAAATTTTTCAATTTAAGTCAATCTACCTGGTCACAGATGGAAAAACCAGGAAGCTATGGTGTTGTCGGTAAGACTGAGGAGGCGAAGGCTGACGTGTGTGAATGTGAGATGTGTCAGTGTGGGGAAGATGCTGTGTGTGGGGGTATACATGTAGGTGAAATGTATAGTATGTCAACATGTATGTGTGTGGATGTGAAGTGTGTAGGGGTAAGTGTATATTGACAGATATTTTCTCTTTTTTTTTTAGAAAAGGCATAGATAATTTATTTTCAATTAGTTATTTTCAATTTTTATTTATTTGAGATACAGTAAAAAAAAAAAAAAGCTCCCATCCTTTGGTCTACTCCCTGAATGCCTGCAACAGCTGCAGCTGGGCCAGGACCAAAGCCAGGAGCTGGGAACTCAGTCCAGGTCTCCATGTGGGTGGCAGGGACTCAGTTACTTGAACCATCATCTGATGCTTTCAGTAGGAAGCTGGAATGGGGGATGGAGCCAGGTACTCCAACCCAGGCCCTCTAATATGGAATGTGGACATCCCAAGTAGTTTCTTAACCACTAGGCCAAACACTTGCCCCAGATGTTTTATTTTCTATGGAATCACAAAGACAGAGAAATACTTTTCCCATGTAACCCCTTTCTCCTTAGGAGCAAAATGTTAATGAAAATGAAGAGTTAGACATGTAAGAAAGAAACTAGGAAGAGAAATTATTTCTAAAATTATTGAAGGGTAGGAATTAAGGCAAGTATATTCTTTTATTTCGAGCTGTGTAATTGGGCTTTAAACAAATTTGAGCCTGGAAAAGAATGGTCATAGTACAGCTGCAACAGCAATGAAATGGACTTTATAGCCCTTTAGGATTTATTATTATTGGGGTCCTCAGAAGAAACAAAACAGGGACAAAAGGGTCTTTAAGCTGGGGACAATTGGGACTAGTGAATGACTCTGTCTTCTCCTGAAGATACAGGTTCATCCCATTTTTTTTTTAAATTTAAAACAAGTTTATTTTATGAATTGAAATACATGAATATAAAGGAGTCTTCAAAAAGTTCAAGAAAATGCATATTATGAGAAATCTATGCATGGATATCAAAATTTTTTTCACACCAAAAAGAAACTTATCCATTCAATTTTAAATGTGCTCTTTGAAGTGCCCTCATAATTTCTATGTGAGGCTATCAGAGCATTATAAGCCAGCCTACTAGCAGACATGCCCAAAGGTGATCAGCATCTTTTAAAACCCTTAAAGTTAGTCAACGTGGTATCACATGAGTAGAATTGACCCATTATCTCCCTCCCTGTAGAAATTTGTTCTGATGAAGCACTGCCAAACAAAAAAATCAATTTTCTTTTTTTATATAAAGCTTTTATTTAATAAATATAAATTTTGTAAGTACAACTTTCAGATTATAGCAGTGACATTTTTGAAGATAAGTGGATATTAACAAAAATGGTGAAATCAAATGATTAAATTGGGACATCCCCTACCTCTGAGATGTTATTCTACTGGTGTCCAAGCTACATTAGATGTGCAACTACATAAAAGCAACCATTCAGAACAATTCTTGCACTATTTCATGTCCTTAATATCAAGTCTACATTTTTCTTTTCCCAATAGTTACCTAACTAAGGTAACAGTTCTCTTACAAATTTCTTTTTTCCTCAATAAATGTGTTATTTAGCTTTTTGAAGATTCATTTATTTATTTGAAAACCAGGGTTAGAGAGTGGAAAAGAGAGAGAGAGAAAGAGAGAGAGAGAGAATTGATTGATTCTCAGGCACAAAGCAAGGAGCTGGATCAGAAGTGGAACAACTGGAACTCTAATGTGTTCATTTAGGATGCCAGCATTGCAGACAACAGCTTAACTTGCTGTGCCAGAACCCACTCTCTTTCAAATTTCATACAATATGAAGTGTTTTCTCTTATTAAAATATTTTCTCCTAAGAAACATGTTCTTGTAATACAACTTGGTGAAAACCTGTACAAACTATAAAGAGGGAAGTGCTATGGTAAGCTAGAAAGCACCCTGAAACTCAGGTGGCTCTCCTTTGAATCTTGCCTCTCTGTTTTACTTGCTGTGAGATCCCGGGACAATTACTAAACATCTCTCTGGCCTGGAATAATAATCCATAATAAGGGATAGTTCTGCGTCACTTGTAGGGTGAAAGAGCACAGAGAATAAGCTAAGGTGAATCATCCAGTAGTTATTCTACACTAATTAACACTAGCAATTTAGTCCAAAATGTTCTTTTGGTTGACAAGGAAAATAGTGTTGAAAACAAAACAAAAGCAAGCTTAAGAGAAACCACCCCATGCCCAAACCCTGAAAGATTTTCTTCCACCCCCCACCCCCCCCCAAAAAAAAAACAAAGTGACTGCATTCTTCTCTTTAGGTGATGCTTCAAGTCAGAGAGCACGTTCCCTGTGATCACTGAAAACCTAAAATATGCCTGGTTTCGCATTTCCCAAGAAAGACAGGTCATATGACTTCCTGTTTTTGCAAAGGGACACAGCGATTCCTCCACAATTTCCACAAACTCCATATGTAATAATGAAATAAGAGCCACAGCAAAGGGTGCAACCCTTACAATGAGTTGCAGCAGAGAAGTCTCCAGACAAATGATCCCAGGATGGGGACCCAAGACAGACTGGCTGACCCATGCTTGTGGAAATCTGCCTTGTGGGAATGGACTTCGCACTCTGAGCATGGGATCCTCTTCCCACATTTGTAGTCCACCATCGGGAATTCAAATGAAATTAGGTCTCATTTAAATTGGATTTTCTCCCATTATGTTAGCATTTACAAAATCTTGCCAATGTTTGGTAACTCACTAATTGGTAATACGATGATTTCAAACTGGATAGTTAAATCGTGTTTCACTGCTGCTGGATAGACGTGTAAGTAGCCTATCAAGAATGTTTTCTTATCTGTTCAGTTTTTTTAAAATATTTATTATTTATTTGAAGGCAGAGTTACAGAGAGGCAGATACAGAGAGAGAGAGGTCTTCCATCTGCTGGTTCACTCCCCAGAGGGCCTCAACGGCTAGAGCTGCGCTGATCTGAAGCCAGGAGCCAGGAGCTTCTTCCTGGTCTCTCACATTGGTGGAGGGGTCATCTTCCACTGCTTTCCCAAGCTGTAGCAGAGAGCTGGCTCAGAAGTGGTGCGGCCAGGACTCAAACTGGCGCCCACATGGGATGCTGGCGCTGCAGGTAGCGGCTTTACCTGCTACGCCACAGCACTGGCCCCTATCTGTTCAGTTTTTATTCTGGAGGGCACACTTCAGTTGGCAAACTTAATATACCTTTAGAAATGAATATTACAGTTCACTTCACTAATCTAAGGACATAGACATTTAAAAATATGCCATGGTATCTTCAGGTAGTTGACTTGTTACTTCTGTTTTTTATTACTCACTTTTATTCAAGTAACACCTGAGAATGATTTGTCTCTTTGATAAATAGTAGTAAAAAGTTTCTGAAAATTAATGTAATAGAAGGATAATTCTTTCTCAAGACCTATGGTTCAGAGGAATTAAGGACTTAAGCTGACACTGTTTAATTTTCTAAGGTTCTTTCACCTTCCCATGTATATCCAGACACTGAAACAAAAATAGTTTGAGCTGGAATTAAACAGCATAACTTTCCCAAGCTGAAGCTAGTTTCAGCAGCATGTCTGCATTGCTTTATTTGACTGCATATTCAGCGATGCTCCTGGTTTTATTTAGGTACTTCTAGAAACACAGGTGTTTGTGGGTCTCATGACCCTGTTAAATATATCCTCGCAGAGAAGATCACAAGTTGAATACAAACAGATACTGATTAATTGGATGACCTTGATACCTCTAAATCTGCTCAACTTTTAGACATCTGTCATTATAATTTAATTGCAATGACATTTTAGATATATTAAATTTCCATTTTAATTGAGAAGTCAGAATTATTTTTCTCACCAAAAAATACTCAAATCCATGAGAAAGAAAAGCACAGATTTTTATCATAAATTCATATATGCCTGGATTACTTCTGTATGTGTACATGGAACACAGTCAAATCCATCACCATCCCATTAGAACTTTATCGTTCAGATTCTAGGTCACCTAAAATTGAAGCAGGCTGGTAGTTTCTTATCATCTTAAGGAAACAGTGTGTCTGCAGAGTCATTGCAAGTTTACCGTTTTATTTGGAGTGAAACCCTCCTTTAATTTAGGTAAGTGTATAAACCTTTTCCATACTACTTTTAGGTTTATGGAGGCCAACAATGAAGAACATGGATCAAGTCAAATTAGCTAAAGAACTCAGCCCCTATGAAGAAAATAGAAGCAACGTTAAAAAACTACAACTGCAGAAGCTTTTTGCCCCCAGTGAATTCACATTTTAAAATTTTACTTTAAAAATTATTTTCACTTTATTTGAAAGACAGAGAAATAAAGACAGGCAAAGAAGATCTTCCATTCAGTAGCACATGCCCTAAATGCCCACAACATCTGGGACTAGGCTGGGCTGAAGCCAGGAGTCCTGAACTTAGTCTAGGTTTCTTACATGGGTGGCAAGGACCCAAGTACTTGAACCCAGACCTACTTTCTCCCAGGGTGTGCAATAGCAAGAATGAAATGGTGTAGCCAGGACTTGAAATATAGGATGCAGTTGTCCCCAGGCAGTGACTTAACCACTGCACCACTCACCTGACCATATACACACACACACATATATATTTAAGTCAGCATATAGTATCACTGCACCAACAGTGGATTTGTTTAAATCATAAAATCTTCTTTGTAAGTCCAATAGCAATATGCTGAAGAGAGTTTCAAGGAGTGGCGCATAATCCATAGGCCCAATCTCATTTCAGGGACATTCCTGGTTAAAACTGGCTCCTCAGACATGATCAGGATCTCAGCTGTCAGAAGCCTTTTCCTCTCTTCACAGAAAAGGAAACATGACCAGGCACAAGTCACGGAGGAGACAACATGCAGCTGTGCAGAAACAAGCCTCAGTGAACACGGAAACAAAGCACTCTCAGTCAAACTCCGTCTCTGCCGCTGTCGTCCTCCACGGCTCTGTGCGTCTACTGATTGACTCTCTTTTCTGACGAGGAACCTATGAAAAAGAGCAGCAAAATATTTCAG
The DNA here is from genome assembly GCF_051225735.1 of Oryctolagus cuniculus. Classification (NCBI taxonomy): domain Eukaryota; kingdom Metazoa; phylum Chordata; class Mammalia; order Lagomorpha; family Leporidae; genus Oryctolagus; species Oryctolagus cuniculus. Next base: position 73,738,194 of record NC_142874.1, on the reverse strand, counting down.
ATTAAAAAATTAAAAATTCACACCTCTTCTTCCGGTTTAGAGCTAACATAAACTTCTAGACTTGCAAAAAAAAAAAAAAAAGACATTTTATTTATGAGCTCCCCACAAGTTTACACTGAGATACTGAGAGGTGGGAATTGGAGGGTTATTGTTTTAAGCATTGATATGCGCTATTATTTTGTGAAATCAGTTGTGACACAGTTCTAATCATGCCTGGAGAGGAGAGTTCTATACTAATTCTCATTTATGCTGGCGTTTCAGTGGCGTGAGCATTTTCTTGTGAAAGTAAGCCATAGATATTGCTCTTAGGTTCAATATATACTCCACAGAGAAAGATTACTTGCAAAATGAGCTATCTCTAAAAAACATAGTACTGGATACATGACTGTCCAAGCCAAAGAAAAGATCATAATGTATCTTAAAGAGTGGTATGAAAATGGTGGTATATTTTACTAGGACGAAAATAGGATGTCACAAATGAGCATCACTATGGAGACAATTTCAAGAGGTTTATTCTTGGTCACAGGAAAATAGTCATAAAAATGCGAAGAAAGAAGTTATTTACCTCATTAATGATAATTTTTTTAAATGTTTATTTTATACTTATGTTGTACATTTGGTATACCAAATACATGTTGAACTAGCATTTTGGTAACATAAGCAGGCAGGAAGACCGTGAGTTATTTTCCTATGCATAAGAAAACACACTGCTGTGATCTGGGGCTGTTGATGAAAAGGTATCTTAAAACGCTGAGAACAAAAGTTTGAACCCAGAAATATAATTCACTGATCTAACCAATCTGAAGTGAAGAGATTACCTGCTAATACTACCTATCGCTAAGTATCTTCTTAAAAACATTTATTTATTTATTTGAAAGTCAGTGTTACAGGGGTGGGGGGAGAACAGTGTTACAGAGACAGACAGAGAGATCTTCCATCCACTGGTTCACTTCCCAGATGATCACAATGGCCAAGGCTGAGCCAGGCTGAAGCCTAGAGCTGGGAACTTCTTCAGGGTCTTCCTTGTGGGTGGCAGGAGCCCACACACTTGGGCATATTCCTTGATTTCACAGGCCATTAGTAGGAAGTCCGATCGGAAGTGAAGCAATGGAGACCTGAACAGGTGCCTATATGAGATGCTGGTGCTGTAGGTGGAGGATTTTCCCTCTACTCCACAATACTGGCCCCCCTAGGTATCTTAAAATACGGAAAAATGAACTTCTTTGTGATCTGTGAAGTGCTTTATGAAATAGGTATGGCACCAAGAATCATTATTCCCAATGAGATAGGCTGTAGCCTGTCAGGTAATCTATGGTAGAATGGAAATCTGAATAAAACCAAAGGCAGGTCTTTTGTTTCTGGAAGGGAGACAGCAGTTCCCTGCAGAGCGAAGGTAGGAAGAGACTTCTGCCCTGAGACGTGGCTCTGTAGTCATAATGGAAGGAAAGTCAAATTCCCCAAGGGAGGCCCAGGTCCTTACAGTGCTGCAAAGAGGTGGTTTTGCCTCACTGACTGGTGAGGAACTCCACTCAGTAACTGAGCACCTGATGATTGACTGTAATGTTACAGTCTGAGCTGTTATGCTCACAAGAGCGCAGGCTAAACACCCTGATGCAGAAGTGAACTTAGATATGAACCAGGGATGAGGTGGCCAGGGTCCTGTCTTGACTCCACATTGAGATTTGCTGAATTGGAAGCTCTGTGAATAGTAGGAGGGGAAGGGGCGGATGCAACAGAGCCATGAACAGGACTGAGATGACCGGTGTCCATGCACTCACTAACCACCCAGAATGTGGACCCTTACGCACCAACAGTAAGGACACCCAGCAAGCATCCTCACCAGGTGGGATGCAATATATCACATATGCATCACTTTCATTCCTGTGGGTTTTTATCTTCTGTTTAAAAGAATTACTATAATTTTACTTAGCTGGTGGAACTGTAACTATTGCAGACTTATATGCAGTGTTCCCAGCTAAGATCTATCTAGCTGATCTCTCTCTCTCTTTCTGTATACATATATATTATATTGCATTATATTACATATGATATATTATATTATGTATACTACAATATTTAGTACTTAGAAGACCATGGTTAAAAATATTTATAACTTATGGGTTAATGTATATTAAAATATAGTTCTATAGCTTATCTAATATTCCCTTAGTGAAATCATTAACTTTACTGATAAAACTGACTTTTATAGCATTATAATATGAGTGAGGAGGCATTTCTCCTATAATTCTATATTTAAAGGCATAAAACTATCATCTTTAAATTCTGAGTAATCTTCTATGTTAGCCACTGGTAAAAAAATTTTTTTAAAAAGTTTATTTTAATGGGGCTGGCACTGGCACAGCAGGTTAAAGCTCTGGCCTGAAGTGCTGTCATCTCATCTGGGTGCCGGTTCTTGTCCCGGCTGCTCCTCTTCTGATCCTCTTCTGATCCAGTTCTCTGCTATGGCCTGGGATAGCAGTGGAACATGGCCCAAGTCCTTAGGCCCCTCCACCCACATGGGAAACCAGGAAGATGCTCCTGGCTCCTGGCTTTGGATCGGCACAGCTCCAGCTGTTGCAGCCATCTGGGGAGTGAACCAGTGGATGGAAGACCTCTCTCTCTGTCTCTACTTAACTCTGTCTTTCAAATATAAAAATAAATCTTTAAAAAAAGTTTATTTTATCAAAAACATTTTTAAAACTTTAATTTGTTAAAAAATTGTTAATCTTTTACTTCACTCCTCAAATGCCTGCAACAGCAGGAGCTGTGCCAAGCTAAAGCTAGAAGATGGGAACTAAATCTCAAACTCCCACGTGGGTGGCAGGGACCCAACTACTTGAGTCTTGCAGGGTATGCATTAGCAGCAAGCAGGAATTGGGAATAGAGCCAAAACTTGAATCTAGGTACTCTGATGTAGGATGTGAGTATCTTAATTGCTAGGCCAAACATACACCCCCCCCCCCAAATATTTTTAATACTCTATCTGTATTAAAAGGTATGCTAATGCAGTCTCTCAATTTCTTTTATTTTTTACATCTATTAATCAGGTTTTACTATTTACAATGATCCCTGTACAGGAACTTAAAAAATACTCCAACTAATCAGTCATTTTTATTACATGCAAATAAAATGTAATGCTGAGATATAAAGGCAGTTATAAAGAGACACACACTGAAACAGATAATGGCTTTCAGAACAGGGCCATCACAATTTATTTGAATCAAATGCATGTAAAACCAACATATTGTTATATTTTCCATACTGTATAGCATAGCATAATCCCTATTGCTTAGTGGTTGCAATGTAGGTTCTGGAATCAGACTTGCCTGGGCTTGTCTATGTGCTGGACAGGATAAATTATCTCTCTGTAACTCAGTTTCCATATTTGTAAAGCAGGGACCACAGCAGTATTCATATTTTAGGACTGCTATAAATATTAATGATATGTATATAAATATATATAAAACACCTACAATTGTTTCTGGCATGTAGTTAGTGTTATGTATTGAATTGTGCCCCCCAAAAGATGTTTAACTCTTAAACGCGAACCTATGAATATTGGCCTTTTATTGGACATACTATAGGGCCTTTTCAGAGGTCATCAAGCTATGACAAGGTCATAATTGTGTTGGGTGGAACCTAATCCACTATGACTGGTATGCTTATGAAAAGAGGAAAAGCTTGGCACCAACATAAACACAGAGACAAGATAGCCCAGTGAAGACAGAGGCAGAGATTGGAGCTACACTGCCATAACTTGAGGAATACCAAGAGCTACCAAAGCTGAGTGAGGCAGACGAAGGGCCTTCCCAAGAGATCTAGATGAAGCATGACCCTGCCAACACCTTGATTTTGGACTTGCAGAATTCCAGAGCTGGGAAGAATAAGTTTGTGCTCTTTTAAGCTACCCAGTGTGTGGCCCTTTGTCACGGCAGTTCCAGAAAATTAATTCAAACAATTCTCAGTTAATTAATTGTTATTAAACATTAGTAAAGGTCAATTATAATAGTGAGGTTTTGATCTTTTATATTTTAGAGAAAAAATGATATTTGCTCCGAACACAGTCTTGCACATCAATCCAAATATGCAAAAATTGAGCTCATGCTCATTAGACAAGTTCAACTCTGCACCATATGAAACATTTGGAATGCACAGAAATGACTGGCATGCAATGTAGTCAGAAAACTACCTTTTTGGACATTTCAGAAAGGAAGACACAAACAACATATTTGCTAACTCTATTATGCCATATTTTTTCCAGTGACATCGAGGTCATTTTGCATGCCTTTCTGATAACATATGAAAGAAGATGAAATGCGCTTTGTAAAACCATGTCTCTAAACAGACACTGAAACTCATTAACATTTGCAAACTTCAGTGGATTCAAAACACCATTATTTAATGTTATATGGACAGAAAGCCAAGTCACAAATTCCTTAAAAATCTTCATTTAAAATCTTTAGTTTTTGAAAAGAGAGTTGACTTTCCATGTGTCTCCAAAACCCCCTTAAAGGAACCATAGGCAAAGCTGGAAATTATTTGGCATAAGATGTTTGACATGGTACTCAGTACCTACCACCCTTGTTCGTTGGCCAGGGCCCCTTCAATGAGTCTCTATTCTTTAGAGGGCTCTGCCCTGGTCCCCTTCAGCCATAGTCCTCCTCACAGTTTGAGCATCCTTTCATCCAAAATGAGCTCCTGGCACCCACATGCAGACCCTAAAATCCCCTGTGAAAATGATTTTTTTAAAATGATCTTTAAATGTATTTACTTATTTGTTTTGTTTGAAAGGGAGTGACTGATCCCCTAGTTCACTTCCCAATTGTGCACAACAGCCAGTGCTGGGCCAGACTGAAGCCAAGAGCCAGGAACCTAACTCCTATGTGAGTGGCAGGGACACATCTAAGCCATTACCTACTGCCTCCCAGGGTATGCATTAGCAGGAAGCCGGAATGAGTAGAGCTGAGACCTGAGTCCAGGCACTGCAATATGGGAAACAGGTACCCCAAGCACTATCTTTGCTGATAAGCCAAATGCTTGCCCTATCTTTTCTCTATTTGATTTGATTTTGATTTACTTATTTGTTAGGGAAAAGAGAGCGAGAGAGAGAGAGAAAGAGAGAGAGAGAGAGAAAGAGAGACCACTCATCTGCTGCTTCACTCCTCAGATGCCTACAAGAGTTGCGATTCAGGTTTCTCATAATTCAAAGCACATGTTTTAGAATTCTATGGGAAGATACTTCAGAAAGTACATGAAAAATGGAATTAGAAAATAAGTTTATTTTATTGCAAAAAATGTTGAAATCCATGCATTATTTCTTCATAATATGCATTTTCATGGAACTTGTGAAGTCTTCTCATGCATCAAAGAAACTCATTGCAGTGCTAAATTTTAATATGATATTAATGCATGTTACTTAGAGTCTTCAAGTCTCAGTTTCTTCATGTGTAAAATTATATATAATAAAATTTCTTCCATAGAATTGTTATGGAGAATAAAGTAAATAATATTTTTATCAAATATTGGTACACAATAGAAGTTTGTTTTCATTGTAATTTTATACCTGTTGATTCTATTACACAGTATGGTTATATATTATAAAGCTCATTATATTTTTCCTAAAGAGAAAAACTGAATAGGTCTCATGCACTGACTACACACTTTATTTCTGTGTATTTTATGTGGTTTCTGAAAGACATCATACTTCCTTTCTAGGAATATGTTCTATAATTTTTAATTTCTATCACGTTGGTCCAGAGAAATCCAATAGTGATGTATAAATGACTGTATGATGTTACTGAATTTTGTACTGAGTAACTGAATTTTCTAGCAAATAAACTCAAATTCAAGGAGAAAATATCTTTAGTAGTGATTCCAGACCAATATAAAATGGAAAATTATTGTGTGGCAATTAAGCTATTATACAGCAATGGATTTCTAAAACAGACATTATTCCACAATCCCTCTGGTTAATAGTGTGTCTTTCTAATAAACTCCATTATAGCTGGAACCCAAGAACTTCATTAAAACCAATGATTATATTTAAAACAAAGAAAAAAAAAGTCCTATGGTTTCTGATAAATACGTGGACATTTTATCACAGAAATACCACTTTTATATTTCTTCTTTATGATGCTACTCTAAGCTATGGATTTTGCTGATGTGGAAAGCTAATCAGGGTATGTACTGTACAACTCCAGGAGACTCTGTTCACCCGAGGATCCTCTCAGATCTATGAAGTCACAACCTACAAAACTACATGTGATATCCCTGCATCTCTACTCGTATACCACCATAGGACCACTTGTGTTAAAAACCAGAATTCTGTGTTTGTAGTCCTGAACTGAATGAGATCAAGTTTCAAGCATAGCCTGAAATTTGAGCTTGTCTAGATAGATTCACATCGATATAAATTAACAAGTTAAGTTCACAGGTGTGTGTCATGTGAGACTTTAAACATGCAGCAGGCAATTCTGATTTTGATTATACATGAAGAGAACAGAAGTGGGATTCTGAGTTATAGCGCATTTTATATGGGCTTCTCCTAGGTGGCCTCATGAGATCATAGAAACAAGCAGTAGAAGCACAGAATATTCTGGAAAGAAGAAGAAAAGAAAAAAAATCTAGAACAGTATCTTAACAGTGAGTACTTTATAGGTATCTTATTGTTTTTCCCAGCATATTTGGAGGTGGGAGTTGTGGGCAACCCTAGCCTAAAATGAGAGCATTGCATTGGAGTCTGACATTTAGTCATAAGGGAACACAGTTTTGAGCCTTTGGTTTCCTCTGTCTGCCAGTGACATTTAAAACATCTGTCTAGCAAACTCAACCTGGGATAGTGGGTGCGCATCTGTCCTTTGTAGTAGACTCACAGAGTTTGCTATTGTTACAATGCAGCTCTACTTAAAGTTTTTATTTCTAACCCCAGATGGAATTCTGACCCTCAGAGTGGAATAGGAACAGAAGCCAGAATTGAGATTCATGCATTTCTGCATCTGAACGTTTTCTTTGTCTTAAGGAGTTCAATTTAACCCCAGGTGCATTAAATTAGAATTGTGTATGCAACACAACTTTATAAGGCCCTTTCCCAGTACGAGTGAATGTATGTTGAGTAAACATCCCCAAAAGATCCCATTAAAATGTAAACATGAAAGAATGCTCAATACGGCTGTGGTCTTACCATTTGCCTTGTGCTGTACATCTGGCGGAAGCTGCTCAAAAGCATGCCACTGATAGTCTGGCTGTGTGGAACAATAAAACATTATTATAGCAATATGGACTTCAAACAAAACATAGTGGGACATTAAAAATATAATTATACTATGTGGCTTTTATTAAATGGGCAACACAAAAGTAATTTTCTATTCAATCCTGTTGCCAACCTCACTCATCCCACTCTCTTCCATCACTACAGCCACCATCCCTCCCTACTTGCTCCTAAAACCATTCTTGATTTGGGTTTGGTCAAAATTTTTACTACTTTAGGGTTGACGGCTGTTTTCTTCTTTCTTTCTCCTCCTTTCTTCCATCCTCCCTTCCTCCCTTCCTCCCATCCTCCCTTCCTCCCTTCCTTCCTTCTTTCCTTCTTCCCTTCCTCCCTCCTTCCTTCTCTCTCTCTCTCTTTCTTTCTTTCACAGATGTGCTTTGGGAATGTACCCAAATATAAACACTTTTTAAAAACTCACTATAGTCCATAAATAAAGCAAATCAACTTACTATCAGTAAGTATTTTTTTTTTAAGATTTTATTTATTTGAAAGGCAGGGTTTTAGAGAGAGACAGAGAGAAAGCGAGAGAGAGGTTTTCCATCCGCGAGTTCACTCCCTAAATGGATGCAATGGCCAGACCTGGAGCAGCCAAAGCCAGGCCCAGGAGCATCATACGGGACTCCCATGTGGGCAAAGGGGCCCAAGCACTTGGGCCATCTTCCACTGCCATCCCAGCTGCATTATCAGGGAGCTGGATTGGAAGCAGAGCATCCAGGACTCAAACAGGTGCTCAAATGGGAAGACTGTGCTGCAGGTGGTGGTTTTACTGGCTATGCCACAGTGTCGGCCCTGATAAATACTCTTTTTAAAACCATCACACTGTAGGCCTTGAGATGGCCAGGGTGGGAAAAACACATTTGATGTTTTCTAGTGGTTCAAGGAAGAAATGTAAGCTCTTAAATGAGGACATGGCTGGTAGAGGGTCAGGATGGTAAAGTAGGGCAAATCTTTCCCTTTCTACTGTTCCCAAGAATAATCTATTTTCTAAGATACTCAAAGATAAAGTCTAAGTTAGAGACCAGATTTTTCTCTTTAGATTTTCTCCTAGGCTTACACCTAATTAAGAACAGCTATATATTGAATGCCAGGGAACACTCAAGCAAATTGCATTGAGTAATAATAGGCTATAGGCCTAAATGATCAAGGTAGCTCCAAGGCTGCCACCCTTGTACTTAGCCCCTTGGAACCAAGCAGACTCAGTTTTGTCTGCCCACAGAGTAGGTCTTCGTTCTTGCTCCAAATTCTTTCCTCTGCCTCTGACTTCCCCACAAGATACAGAGGATATAGACATTTTGTTTTATTATCTAATTATTTCCTAAAAATAACTGTAGGAAAATGTCTCTAGCAGTGAGCCAGGAGGGAGTATTCACAGGCTGGTTGGCCATGAAAAGCAGGCCCCCAACTTCGATTACCTGACAAAACACTGAGAAGTGGCACATTCAGTAAAATCTGACCCCACATCAACCCAATGAGACATCTAGGTTCTTGGCTCCTTTCGGCCCATGAAAAAACTAGAGGAGGAAATGAGATCACCTCTGTTTTTTATGTTCTCGTTTATTTTTAGTTGTCTCAAATCACACATAGGATAAGTGATGTGACCCTCAGTTTTATGTTCTAGGAGAGCTGCCAAAAAATGGTAAATATATTATATATCTACCAACACTATTGCACATGATTTAATTTAGGCTTCGAGGTAAGAAAGAAATACAGAATATTCTCTTAAAATTAACTCTAGTAATTAAAAAAAATTTATTGTTATGCATGCTACTTGAAAATGTAGCTGATTAAATGTGGCTTGGAATTCTTTCCTTGATGATAATTCTATATTATCTGCACTGTGTTGCCTCTTCTAATTAACACAGAAAGTTTGATGAGTGATGGAAGTTCAATTGCTCTCTTCTTTTCATACATGAAGATAGATAAATGCAGCCATTTTTGCTCCCAGATCCACTTGATTGTTTTATTGCTTTTATAGTTAACCTTTCCCAAGAATATTTTTCTGAAGTAAATTTCTATCATATTTTGTTTCTCACAATCTTAGTTTACTTCGACATCCTTGAAAAAAAATTTCAGGGGATGATCGCTTGTGTTTGACAATACCGAGAAACATTTCTGGTACAGACAGAAAAATAGCAAACAGGTAGAGAAAAAAGGAAATGGGGCATGGAGTGAGGACAGAATGAGCAACTGGCAGTTACATGGAAAAAACCAAGTGCTCAGCAGGGTACTGTGTAATATCAGGGTCAAATAAGAGGTGCTCATTCAATCCTGGCATCCTTCTCCCTTGGGAAGAAGACTTTGAGTCACACTCAAATGAAAAAGTATGAGAGGTTTCAAGCAACCAAGGGAATAATGCTTTTGGTAAGGGTTCTGCCAGGAAAATCCTGATAAAAATCTTATATATTGGCACAATTAGAAACTCTGTTAATTAAAAAGAAACACTAATGGATGGAGAGAGTGGTCTGAAAAAGCACAAAATGCAGAAAAATGCATATTTTTTCCCTGTATAAAATTTCTGTCTACACGGGCAAACTAGAGGAAGAAGCATCTATGGGGGAAGGGTGGGTGGAATACTGGTATGGAGAAGCAAAGGAAGGCTGCTTCGGGTCTGGCTTATTTAGGTTGACTGTCCAAATCAATTCCACTCACAAATAATTGCTCAACTGTTCATTTCATTTTGCCTGGGTAGACACAGCCGTGGAGAACAACTTAAGTAGGTCACTTTTTCTTGAATTCTTTAAGAAAATCCTTTCAATTGGAAAATGTCAAAAACTATTTTGCACATATGTAGTGATAGCCATACTAGTTCAGTATAATTTTACAACTGAAGAAAACATCTCTCTCTCTCTCTTTCTCCTATGTCCATTTTGCTTTTCTTTGCATGTAAAAACATCCTTTGGGTAGACTCAGATACACCAGTTGTAAATGACCCACATAAAATGTTATATGTTCATTCAAGGAACCATAGCTCAATTTGACAAGTTTCTGTCAATTTGTTCATATACCCTGTGGATTAGATGTCTTAAAGATAAGTAGAGTGTGTATAGATCATCCGAACTTTGCAAGTGGGAAGCTGAGATAAAATAAAGGTTTGTTCTATAGAAACCGTTATATGCTAAAATCCCAGAAATACACATAATTTCTACCAAAAAAATACCAAGTCCGTATTTGTTGAAAAGAGAACTCTTACTTACTGGGTGCTCCTGTTGATCCTGCACAGCCCCAGGGACTGTTGGTACCCATGGATCCCGCAGGTGGAAAACCAAGCCACAGTTACAGGTAGGGAAATGCATCTGAGGAGAACAATGCCGTCAGTTCACTGAAAGTGGGTGGAGTCGGGGAGTCACACTGACAATTTATACAACACGGTTTGCTTTAAATCTTGAGGCGTAGCCTATTCTGTTGTATTTCTGACTCAGAACAGTTAGTGTATCGATATAGACTCATGGTTGACACAGGTGAGGCTCATGGTCCAAATCTTATAAAAGATGAACTGTAATTATTTCTCCCATTGGAAAAATTAGAAACACTTAAAAAGTATGTATAAAAGGCTTTCTGCTTCTGAGTTATCTTCATGTAGGATCCACACAGAAAGAAAATCATAGAAAAGAATGCTGATAAATTGCAGCCAGAGACATAACCAAAGTCCAGGGAGGAAATTAGCAATGAAGGGAAATAATAACTATTCTTTAAGATGACTAGGGAACCAATGGGGATGGAATCCTTCAGTGCTCAAGAAAATTTTCTGTTTTGTAGAAAAAAGAAAAATGTCTTTGGTTTCATTTTCCACTGTGAATTGGGTGAACAACTGCAAGAACTACCAAGGAAATGCATTTCCCAGGTATCTGTGGGCCTATGGAAAAAAGTCTCCTTTGGGTGAATTCACACTAAGGCTTGAGCTATTGGTAACATGCTCTGTGAAGCATGTGTTTTTCATGAGTGTGGGGGTTGAAAGGCTGTAGTGGTTCCTAAGAACTATCTATCTATTGATGTTTTAGTCAATAATGAGAAGCATGAGTTGCTTTAGGCCATCCATAGCAGAGTTTGAATATGCCTTTAATTCAGACCATGAGAAATGCTCTTTGTGGAAATAATGTGTGGGTGAAACTTAAAATTGCCATTTGAGCCATTACAAGAGGGCTCAGGTAAGGATCAACATACCTGTTTTAGTTGCTTTTCCAGTTTTTCTTTCTCCATCTGACAAGCTTTGATCTATGGACAACAAAAAAGCATTTGCTTACCAAGGAGAGTTCAAATAATTAGCTCCAAAGCTACTTTTGACCCAGTTGTCCATGATCTGCTCAGAGGCCCACGGAATGTAGCATCAATAGCACACACAATGGCAATGAAAATAGCCATGTTTTGGCTTTTCCATCCATACATGGATTCTTTCTCAAAATTCCCAGATGAAATTTTAAAGTTAGATTGCTTTAAATCGTTATTTCGTTTTGTTGATGATATTATAATTCTCAGTTTTGTATTGATCTATTTAGATATAGACACAGAAACAGCTTCCACTGCTTACTGGATGACATTTAAGTTCTCCAAAGTAAGTTTTAGAAATTGTACACATGGAAAGGCATTTGGTATAGCTCTTAAGTTGCCACTTGGGATGCCCACACCCTACATCTGAATGCCTAGATTTGAGTCTCAACTCTGCTTCCCATCCAGCTTCCTGTTAATGGACATTCTAGGAGGGAGCAGGTGACGGCTTAAGTACTTGAGTCCCTGCCACCCACATGGGTGACCTGGGTGGAGTTCCTGGCTCTTGACTTTAGTCTGACCCAGCTCTGAATGTTGGTAAGTTTTGGGGTATAAACCAGCAGATGGAATATCTCTATATTTCTGTCTCTGTCTTTCTTCTTTCTATATTTCAAAATGAAAAAAAATGAGTTATATATACACTAAATATATGCCATAAACTTATGTGTGTGTTTTACATGCAATGACTCATTGGATCCTCTCAATGGTCATGTGATAATTAACATAATTATCTCCATTTGATTGACAAGGATACAGAGATACAAGATTCTGAATAACTTGCTCAAGGTCACACTGCTATCTTTTGTGGCTTCTCACTGTTCAAGGCCCAATTTCATCTAGCATGGCCACCTACTCCAGGTTCCTTCCACATATGGCACATGTACAGGAAGCTGGTTTTCCTTTGACTTTTTAGTCATGCCACCATCTTCCCTGAACTCCATGTTCCATATCCTTGTACAGCATAGTTCAAAAGTCCCCTCCCGAGGAAACAGCAGAAGAAACTCTTCCAGAACGCGTGATTCACAGCGGACCTGTGTGGAGAGCGTGGGAGCCCACAGTTCGGGACACCAGCGGCAGACTCAACACACCAGCGCTGGAACACAAGGTGAGCCGAACCTCAATAGCCCGAGACACCGGCAGGCAAGCAGAGAGAGGAGACTAGAGGGAACGACCCCCGGGGGGGAAAAGTTCACCAGGCTAACTGGAAGAGAGAGAGAGAGAGAGAAAAAAAAAGGTGACTGGTACGGACACGGGTTTCTCTCTCTCTGCTCACCTCTCAAGGGCGAGCAAGACAAAGAGCAGGCGCCATCTTGGACATACGTCATAAGCAGAGCGACCTCAGGTCTGCACCGGCCCTGAGCCTAGCAGAAAACCCTGACTCTGGGCGGGGCGAATTAACAGGAGATTAGGACCTAGTAAATTTGTGGTGCTACTGAACTGAGACTGTGAAAAAAGAGACGGTGGGGGAGAGAACTCACGGAATTCACCTGAGTACTCTCCAGAGACGCTACAATTCCGTAACTTTGGCAACCCAGTGGGAGACTGAAGGAGAATTTGAACCCACTCTGAGGGCCAAACAGATTCCCTGTGTGGTCCTTGGGAAAGAGCTTCCGATCTCTGGCTCCTGTGGGTATATCATTTGCCTGCTAACTACCTCCAACTTCGTTCAGCTGTGCGGAATTACTTCCCTTTTGAATCAAAAAAAGAAAGAGAGAGAAAGAGAGATTTACCACTCCTAACCTGGGAGTGTCACCTTTGGGACACCAAACAGAGCTCTCAGGCCACACCCATCTCAAGCCCTAAGGCTCCATCAAAAACAGATAGTCCACTTAATCTAGAGTCATAGTATAACAAGAAAAAGCACCACAGTGAAGAAACCAAATATCTCCAATATGCCAAATAACAAATGCAAAAACCGAGGTAATAAAAACAAGGAAGTCACCATGACGCCCTCAAATGAAAAAGACACCCCAATTCAAGATTATGAAGATGATGACATAGAAGAAATGCAAGAAGCAGATCTCGAAAAATTGATAAGAACATTAAGAAGTTCTCAAAAACAAATTCTTGAACTACATAAAGCCTTAATGGACAAGATAGAAAATCTCTCTCGTGAAAATGAAATATTAAGGAGGAATCAAAATGAAACGAAACAATTAGTACAACAGGAAACTGTGATAGTGACTGAAGTGAAGAATTCAATAGATCAAATGAAAAACACAATAGAGAGCCTTACAAACAGAATGGGTGAAGCAGAAGAGAGAATATCGGACTTAGAAGAGAGAGAACAGGAAAGGATACAGTCAGATCAAAGAAAAGAAGAGGAAATTAGAAATCTAAAACATATTGTCAGGAATCTTCAGGATACTATTAAAAAAACCAACATTCGGGTTCTAGGAGTTCCTGAAGGCATGGAGAGGGAGAAAGGATTAGAAGGCCTTTTTAGTGAGATATTAGCAGAAAATTTCCCAGGTTTGGAGAAGGACAGAGAAATCCTAGTACAGGAAGCTCACAGAACCCCTAATAAACACGACCAAAAGAGATCCTCACCACGACACGTTGTAATTAAACTCTCCACAGTGAAACATAAAGAAAAGATCCTAAAATGTGCAAGAGAGAAACGTCAGATTACTTTCAGAGGATCGCCAATCAGACTCACTGCTGACTTCTCATCAGAAACTCTACAAGCTAGAAGGGAATGGCGAGATATAGCCCAGGTACTAAGAGAGAAAAACTGCCAGCCCAGAATATTATATCCTGCAAAGCTATCATTTGTGAATGAAGGTGAAATAAAGACGTTTCATAACAAACAGAAATTGAAAGAATTTGTCGCCACTCGTCCAGCCCTGCAACAGATGCTTAAAGATGTGTTACACACAGAAACACAGAAACACGGTCATCAGTATGAAAGAAGATAAAGGAAGGAAACCTCACAGCAAAAGATCACAGGGAATTCAAAGCATATATTAGAACTTATCTTTGGCAAATGGCAGGGCAAAGTTACCACTTTTCATTAGTCACATTGAACGTTAATGGCCTGAACTGTCCAGTTAAAAGACACCGATTGGGATTTGCTTTTTAACCTGATGCAATTTTAAATGATGCTTAATTTTGTTTTTAAATTTCAAATCCTAGCTCTTACCCATACATGGAACAACAATTAAATTGTACATGTAATTCGCCACTTTGCTACACTAACATTGTTCCAGGGGTACTTATGATGTACTTTTGAATTTTCTATACATGCAATAATGACATTTGCTAGCAGTTTTATGTCTTCCTTCCCAATATGTATGCATTTTGTATCCTTTCTTTGTGTTACTGCACTGTCTAGTAATTCCACCATAATATTGAAAAGTAGTGGTGAGAAAAAGACACTTCCCCCTTTCCCCAACTTAAGGGAAAACTGTCCAATTTCACTATTAAAGTTGGTTTTGGTAGATATTCTTTATCTAGATGAGGAATTTCTCTTCTGTTTCTTGTTTGCTCAGTTTTTTTATGCCAAATATCTTTTACAAAAGTTGATGTAACCATTTAACATTTTTGCAGTTTGTGTAGTATGTCCAATTTATTGATTTTTTAAAATGCTGACAGCCTTGCTTACGTGGGATAAATACCACTTGCTTGTACTACATAAAATTGTTGGATTTTACCTATTATTTAAAAAAAAGAGAGATTTCTAAAGGCAACCCAGAGGAATCCTTAATCCAGTTCTTCATTAGAAGAGATGTGCAATTCGGGACATGCTCAAGCTGACTTACCTCAAACGGTAGAGTTAGAAACATACCAGGGGATTCCAATTCAATCCCATCAAGGTGGCATGTACCAATGCCATCTCACTAGTCCCAGTGATCAATTTCTGTGCACAATTGATCATAATGATAGGACTAGGAACCAAAGGGATCACATAAACAAGAATAGTGTCTGCAAATAATAGCTGATAGAATCAAAAAGGGAGAGAATGATCCAACATGGGAAGTGAGATACACAGCAGACCCATAGAATGGCAGATGTCCTAAACAGCACTCTGGCCTCAGAATCAGCCCTTAAGGCATGCGGATCCAGCTGAAAGGCCCAGGGGAGTATTTCAGGCATGGAAAGCCAAGACACTCTGGGGAAAAAAAAAATGAAAGATCTCCACGAGTGAGATCCCAGTGGAAAGAACGGGTCATCAAAGAAGGAGGTACCTTTCTCTGAAGGGAGGAGAGAACTTCCACTTTGACCATGGCCTTGTCTAAATATTATCAGAGTCGGTGAACTCAGGGGGCTTCCATAGCCTTGGAAACTCATGACAAGAGCCTAGGGTGATTACTGATGCCATAAACAAGAGTGTCAATTTGTTAAGTCAACAACAGGAGTCACTGTGTACTTACTCCTCATGTAGGATCTTTGTCCTTAGTGGGCTGTACATTGAGATTTAATGCTATAACTAGTACTCAAATAGTATTTTTCACTTTATGTTTCTGTGTGGGAGCAAACTGTTGAAATCTTTGCTTAATGTATGCTAAACTGATCTTCTGTATATAAAGAGAATCGAAAGTGAATCTTGATGTGAATGGAAGGGGAAAGGGAGTGGGAAAGGGGAGGGTTGCGGGTGGGAGGGACGTTATGGGGGGCAAGACATTGTAATCCATAAGCTGTACTTTGGAAATTTATATTCATTAAATAAAAGTTTAAAAAAAATAAAAAATAAAAAAAAAAAAAAGTCCCCTCCCAAGTAATACCTTTTCAAGTCCCACCCATTAGAATTATTTGCTCCTCCTTAGTCCTCACATTTAGTGTTGCACATTTACTATATGACTTTTCAATTCAACATATACTATGTACAGTCACTTCTCCCTATTTGCAGTAGTCATGTTCTGTAAAGTCACCTGAAACACTGAATCAGTGAATACTGAACCATTGGTCCTAGAAGAAATACAAGGTTAAGTTCCTGCAAGACTTTGGTCACAAAATTTTGCTGACTGATCAATGCATAACCTTGTTTTATGAGTTTGTGTTTAAAGATACCTTAGTCTCATTTAATACATATTGTGGATTTGTTAACCCTTACACCTGCACGGAACTTAGCTAACACACATATTTCTCTGTAAAGGCACTGCACAGCCTCTTGTACTTAGAAACACAAAAAGGACTTTTGCACCATGCTTGAAAGCAATTTTAAACAGTGAAGTCATCAACATAAAGCACACAAATGTGAAAAACATGGTGCTAACTAGACCAATAGAAGCACGCTTGTTTACAGAGCTTCACCTCACCTTGTTCTGCCTCAGCTAGGAATATGCATGACAAGTGACTGATATTCTGATGCTTAGTGTGCTACAAGATGTCTCAAAAATGCCACAGGTATTGATTTGTGGTGACAAATACACTTAAGCGAGTAGGCAAATTCACAAACACAGAATTTGCAGCTGATAATGACAGACTGTCTATGTCTTTTTCACTATATTCTGAGTCCTTTATTCCCTCACAGCACAAAGCAGAATGCCTTGAGGAAAAAAAACAAACAAACAAACAAACATCAAAGTCAGATTGCAAGGAAAGAAAGTAGCATTCCAAGTGTACAACTAAATTAAACTGCTAGATGTAACCCCTTCTTTTTTTTTTTTTTTTTTTTTTTTTTTTTTTTTGACAGGCAGAGTGGACAGTGAGAGAGAGACAGAAATGTCTTCCTTTGCTGTTGGTTCACCCTCCAATGGCTGCTGCAGCTGGCGTGCTGCGGCCTGTGCACCGTGCTGATCCGAAGGCAGGAGCCAGGTGCTTCTCTTGGTCTCCCTTGGGGTGCAAGTGTGGGGAGCAAACCGGACTAGACTGTTACTGGAATTAAGACTTATTCTATGCATCTGCTCTCCCACAATATGGCGCTGGGAGAGAAGTAAACAGCTTCCGCACAGCTGCCTCCAGTTCAACCAATTAACTGTAGGACTTGCTCCTGATTGGAGAGCAGCGTACTCAGCCGAGTTGGGATTGGCGGAGGAGGACTATAAAGGAGGAGAGAGACGGCATGCACGAGGAACATCTATGGGGAACATCTAAGGGAACCCGTGCAGCCCCCGAGAAAGCCGGCCGGCGGTGTGCCGCTCCCCTGCGGAAGTGGGGAATGCGGCCAGGGGGAACTGCCCTTCCACGGAGGTGGAAGGGATAGTAGCCAACCCGGGAAGAACCAGCAGCAAACCCGGGGAGGGCCGAGCAGACGAAAGAACAGCGCAGGGTCTTGTGTTGCTCCTCCATGAAGAGGGGGAGCGACATAATGGTGCCGTGACTCGGATATGAAGCCTAGGCAGGGTTTAGTGTCGTTCCTCCATGAAGAGGGGGAGCGACATAATGGTGCCGTGACTCGGATATGAAGCCTAGGCAGGGTTTAGTGTCGTTCCTCCATGAAGAGGGGGAGCGACATAATGGTGCCGTGACTCGGATAGCAAACTTAGGAGGGAAGAAACGGGAAGAATTGGGAAAATATCGGAGAGAGAGACTAGCAAACAGCCTAGGGAAAATACCGGAGAGAGAGACTAGCAAACAGCCTAGGGAAAAGCCGGACGAAAAGGGTGCCGGAAGAAGCTGTTGAAAGCCTAGGCATAGACTCGGATACGGACTACGGGGGGAAGCTGGGAGAAATCTCTAAGGTCGAAAGCGAAAGTGAAAGCTAGAACAAACAGACTCGGACGCGGACTGTGGGGAGAGGCCAGGAGAAATGAGGGAGGAATATCGTTGGAGGAAAGCTTGGGGAAACATACCGGGTAGAGAAAAATGTTAGGGAAATTGAAGCCGCGGGGGGCAGGCCGAGGCGGAAACGAAAGTCACTTTGGGGTTCTCAAGTTAGCCCGGGAATGGGGGGCGAAAAGTTGAAACCAGAAGCTGAGACGTAAGCCAGATTGGGATCCGTCTGATTAGCCCGGGGAGCAAAGGACGGGAAGCCAGATCGTGGGGCGGAGACGTACGCTGGGTTGAATTCGCCAGGCTAGCCCGGGGAACTTAGATTGAATCCTAGTGGCGGAGACGCAAGCTACGCTGTGTTACTCGCGGAAGCCGCCGCGTGCAGAGAGAGCACGGGGCGTGAATAGATAGGGAACGCTGGCGTAGGCCGTGGTTCAGACGCGAAAGGGTTAAGCGTGGAGACCGCGGAGCCGCGCAAAGCCGGGAAGCTGCGCAGATGAGAGAGGCGCGCGGGCTGAAGCGGCGCAGAGCCGGGAACCCGCTGGCGGGGCGAGGTGCCGGGAAGCTGCGGGGATAAGAGAAACAGAAGTTTGGAAGTGAAGTAAAAGAAAAATAGGAATGCTGGAAGATAGAAGTAAAATGGGAGAAATAGAAATGCCCGGAGATAGAGAAATAGAGAAAAATAAGGCCTCCCCTCAACATGCCAATTAGAAGGCTTGGATTCGGTCTGCCCGATTAGTGAGGCGATGAGTACCTGGGCGGCTAGCCGCAGGTCACCGAAGACAGGCACGAATTAACATCAGTAAAGCTTCCCCACAATGCAACAATTAGGAGGCTTGGATTCGGTCTGCCTGATTTAAGGCGGTAAGCGCCAGCAAAGCTCGACCAGAGTATGAGCTGCAGGTCACCGAAGATAGGCACAAACCAACACTAATAAGTCTCCCCCACAATACGGCAATGAGAAGGCTTGGATTCGGTTTGCCTGATAGGTTTTGTAAACACCTGCAGGCAGTTCTAGCAGAGCAGAGCATGCGCTGCAGGGCACCGAACACAGGCACGCATCAGCGCCTAAAAACCTCCTCACAATGGCGAAGAGAGGACCCGGATTCGGTTTTCCTGATTGATAGGACTTGTAAGAGCCTGTGGCAGCTCTAGCAAGTAGAGCAGAGTGTGTGCCGCGGGACACCGAAGACAGGCGCGTATCAACGCCAAAAATAAAAAGAAAGGGGGATCTGTGGGGAGCAAACCGGACTAGACTGTTACTGGAATTAAGACTTATTCTATGCATCTGCTCTCCCACAATATGGCGCTGGGAGAGAAGTAAACAGCTTCCGCACAGCTGCCTCCAGTTCAACCAATTAACTGTAGGACTTGCTCCTGATTGGAGAGCAGCGTACTCAGCCGAGTTGGGATTGGCGGAGGAGGACTATAAAGGAGGAGAGAGACGGCATGCACGAGGAACATCTATGGGGAACATCTAAGGGAACCCGTGCAGCCCCCGAGAAAGCCGGCCGGCGGTGTGCCGCTCCCCTGCAGAAGTGGGGAATGCGGCCAGGGGGAACTGCCCTTCCACGGAGGTGGAAGGGATAGTAGCCAACCCGGGAAGAACCAGCAGCAAACCCGGGGAGGGCCGAGCAGACGAAAGAACAGCGCAGGGTCTTGTGTTGCTCCTCCATGAAGAGGGGGAGCGACAGCAGGGCCCAAGCACTTGGGCCATCCTCCACTGCACTCCCGGGCCATAGCAGAGAGCTGGCCTGGAAGAGGGGCAACCGGGACAGAATCTGGTGCCCCCACCGGGACTAGAACCCGGTGTGCCGGTGCCGCAAGGTGGAGGATTAGCTTGTTGAGCCACGGCGCCAGCCTAGATGTAACCCCTTCTAATAGACTAAAATTGTTTCTGAAGTACCTGGCACCATAACATGAGATGGTTTTTATAAAGGTTATATCTTTCACTTAACTCAAAGAACCATTTTGTGAAATCAGGAGTTAGATATCATTACATATACAGACAGGTGAGTATACTGGGAGAGACTAGGTCTTACTTTCAGAGATAAAGTTTTCAGTTTTAAGAAACACTTTTGAGATCATCTGGCCCAAATTTGTCATTTTGTAGATGAAGAAAGGGAAGAATTGAAACCATTAGTAACTTTCTCAAAGCTACTACCAACTGGGGATTAGGGCAGATAGGAATACCTGGTCTTATCCCCTCAATTCCTCCTATTTCAAAGTTCCTTAAGTATATTTCACTTAAACATGGTTGCCTATTTTACCATTGTCATTGGCTTAAAATATCCTCAGTGATAGAACAAAGACATTGTGGCATGTAAGTAACCAGTGCTAGTATGATTGACCCAAAAAAATGTTTTTTAAAGTTCATTCCAATGGACTATCTTATTCAACTAACATAATGTCAGTTCTTTTTATTATACTATGGCATGTAATATGCTATTTATATATAATTAATAAATAATATAAATACTATTATATAATTATAATAATGTAAATATAATAATAAATTGACCCATCTGCATCTGTTTATGAATTCTACCCATCTTTACCAGAGTTAATGGGACTTAATGAAAAAAATAAATGATTTTGGCTATCATTATTTTAAAGAAAAATAATTTCAAAGTATCACATAGGTATCCTTAAGATTGTCTCTCAGTTTATAAACACAATTATACCATACTGTACTTAGTACATTTATTTTTTCATATCAATAAAAAGTTAGATGATGCATGAATGAAAAATACTTGTGGGTCATATTCCAACATTTTAACTAGGTAAGATGGATATATTTACGTTCTGTAATGGCAAGAACATTGCCAGTGTTGGACACCTATTTATCACCAATATGAACCTAATATAGTAGAATGACTAAAATCAAAGTATGGCAGGAGGGGAAGGCATTTGGCACAATAGGTAAGATGTCATATGGGATGCCTGCATCCTGTATTAGAATGCCTGGTTCAAGTCCTGGCCAATACGCCTCCATTCCAGCTTCCTGCTAGGGTGCACCCTGGGAAACAACTGATAATGTTTCTAGAACTTGAGTCTCTACCAGCCTCATAGGACTCTGATCGCGTTAAAGGCCTTTGGCTTCAGCCTGACCCATCTTGGCTACATTGGGCATTTGGGGTGTAAACCAGCAGATGGAAGAACTCTGTCTCTCCATCTGTTTGTTGGCCTCTGTGCCTCAACCTTGAAAATAAAATAAAAATAAATAAAAGTTTAAAAATACGTCAGGAAGTAAAATACATTGTTTAGTGACAGCTTAAAAGAAATGAAAACAGCCTTGTATGCAACAAGTAAAAATTGAGAAAATAATTCCTTCACCAGGTATTCCTGAACATTTCTCACCCATTATTATATAAATTATTTATTAATTATTCTCAGAAAGTTATTAATTATATTTTACTACGATTTTATCCATTCTAATTTCTGGGAGAGGAAATGGTACTGTCAAATAATTTTCCATAAATAATTAGGAATTTCAAATTAATCCTTGAAAAAAATCAGAGAGGAAATTAAATTTAATTCACAATGTACTTTGTATTAATAAAAGGATGACTAAGAACTTAAATTTTTTTCTAAGACTAAGCAAGTCCCACAGTAATTTCTGATTTATTGAAAAGAATTGCAAGATTTTGCAAATCAAACATGTTGTGGCTCATTTTGTTAGCTACATTTTCCTCCATTAACAACAGTATTTATTCATTATGATGATTTCCTGAGTCTACTTTTAATATATTCTATTACACTTAATTTTAGTGTATTTACACTTATTATGTCCTAATAAGCTGGTGACCATTTTTGAGCTTCATTAAATTTTCTCTAGTCACATGAAATCTGGGAACCTACTGGACAAAGTCCTCTATTTCACTAAACACCCAAATGGTATTTAGAAATACGTGCATTTTTGGAAGACAAGAACATTCCAACATAAGCCTTCAAAGAAAATGACAAGAATTTAAAAACCACTTCACTGTATTTGAGGACTAGGTAGTTCAACTCCCATTCTACCAAGATAAATATTATGAGAAAAGATCAAAAGAACTACATTCTACAAAAATATTGGAATCCAATTTCTTGTGTAACTCCTTCATATACTTAAGTTAGAAGAAATTGCCAGTCATTTTCTTCTCTTTACAAGATTATTTAAGAGTGACTCCATTCCAGGTGCTGACCTCTCCAAAAAAATGAAAATCCAATGTCAATTAGCAGAAGTCGAAAAGCCTTTATTTTTTTTAATGAGAAAATAAAAATAAGACACAATTATAGTGGCAAAGATTATTTTGTTTTGATACATACCTGAGAATTCAGCCTGCTCAGTTGGGATTGAGAAGTTTGATTAATTTGCTGCAGCTCTTCCTTCTCTTGATTAAGTCTTTCTCTATCTGATCGCTCCTTTTTGAAGTCTTCTTCATATATTCGCACCTAAAAAGCATCAACTTGCTATTATTGTTTGCTTACTTTTCACTGAGTCCATTTAAATGGAAAGGTGCTATCTGGATCTTTCCAACTTGGGCCTTCTCTACCCTCTTTTCATGAATCCGTCTATACGCTGAGACAGAGAAACACCTATGACTGTAATTTTATCATCTGCTTTGCTCAGAATGAGAATGTATCAGAAATTTGTAAATAAAATAACAACAATTTTATTGTTAAAAATTTCCCTTCACTGGTTATTCTGCTGCATACTCTGTGACTGTGATGAAATCCCAGACCTAGTGTTAAGTATCACTGCTTTGGAGCAGGTCATCCATCCTCAGCACAGGGGCTTGAGGAAGGAATTCTGCTGGAAGTTGTAAAAGACAATTTACTGACAATAGCTGTGGCACTGAATACTAACATGCCAGAGTCTCCAAGTATAGCTTCCAGGCTGAACACAAAACAGAAAAGAGAGGCCTACGTGTGTGGAAAAGCAAAGCATGGTTGTTAAAAAGGTAACCCCAAGTTTTGCCCTCTGGGTGTATTTGATATAAGAAAAAGAAACACATACTATTATAGTCAAACACTTCTCCAGAGGTATTCCAAATACTCCAGACAAGTGACCAAACTTCTAGTCGCTTTTAGTTGGCATAGTAATGACTGATGGCTTGGAGACAAGCATGTAAAGCAATGAAAACAAATGAAAGATAATAAAGCAAAAGAATTCCTCTAAGATCAGGATATAAATGACTACTTATACTGAAACCCAGTAGCTAGATTCTTGTCTATTAATATTAATGCACATTGTAGCTTCCTCCTGAACCATGGAACAAAATTTAACTAGAGGTTTATCAATTGCAAGTCAGTAATAACAAAGAGAAAAAATTACACATTCTGTATAGATTTAGAACAACACACACAAAAATATATATTTCATTTTTAAGGTTTTTTTCACCAGAAACATTTAAAAAACACTACATCTAGCTAGGCTGATATTTTGAATTTTTTAATTGAGAGCTGAGGTTCAATTCCAGACCCAGTGAAACAAATGCTCTATAAGCAATTACCAGAGGCATTGTAAATGGGAGAAGACATACGATCAGAATGGAACATTTCAGCAAGGTCATGACTTTAGTCAGGTAGGGGTTAGGATTCTAACTCAGTGTCTTTGAGCATATAAAGCCTTGAATATTTCATGTGGCATTCAGTGACGCCATGCTTGTGGGTGCTCAATTAGAAATGTGTGCAATTAAAATGTGTATAAAGTCAGCAAGAGAGCTACCTTAAAATTAAGAAGATGCTTTTGTTCTCCCTTAGGAATGATGGGAAAAAAAAGAATCGCTGTCACTGGCAGGTTGAACCTGCACTGTGATCTCCCCGTGTTAAGAATGACTCTCTCAAAACCAGTGCAGAATATTTGTCAGCAACAAAAATGATTCAGGTGTCTGAACACAAAGAGCCATTTTTAAATTTTCATCTCTGGAGGAATTGTGACTAGCACCACCAGTGCTTGAAGGGCTGAGAATCTTGACAGAGTTTTAAAATCTGAATATTACCTTTATTATCTTCAGGGGTTTATTTTTAAGGTACATTTGTGGGGCTTCAAAAAGTTCATGGAAAATGTTCATTTATCTTTTAATTCCATTTGTCCATGAATTTTTGAAGCTTTCTCTTAAATGATCCAGAATGCAACAAGTCAGATTGTTCAAACGCAACTGTTAGAAGAGAAAGCATAACTTGACTACAAAGTGCTCTGAACTTTTTAGATGTATTTCTAGCCAGATACTTCCCATGAATTGAAAACTGAAAAGTAAATAACAACACACTTGCTGAATTTTTCCACATATCACATCAAGAATCCTTTTAAATGGCCCTTTCAAGATTTATTTATTTATTGAAAGGCAGAGTGACAGAAACAGGAAGAGATCTTCCATCCTCTGGTTCACTCCCCAGATGGCCGCAACAGCTAGGGCTGGGCAGGGATTCAAACACTTGAGCTATCATCTGCTGCTTCCTGGTGCAGTAGCAGGTTTCTGGACTGGAAGTGGAGCAGCAGGATTCAAACCAGCATATGGGATGCTGGCTATGTAAGCAGCGGCTTAAACCATTGTGCCACAAGTTCAACTCCTTAAAATGGCACATCTTCAGAGCAAAAACAGACAATAATCACACCCAGGCGTATCATAAAAATAACACTTTCCTTAACTTCCTTCTCACACTGTTAATATATTACTGATACTGTGCGCTTCAGGAACTAGAATTTTTATATGTACCCTGTATTTGTCAGGATTGCTATGAACTATTCCAGCTATTTACCCGTATTTGTCTATGTAGCATCTCACTGGAAAAATGTGATGTGACTGATTGGCCTCTCAACTAAGCAAGCTCCAGCTGTGAGTCGTTTAGGCAGTGCTACATCCTGGCCGCCCTGTACTGTTCATCTGCACAGAAGCTGAGGTGAGGAGGTACTTGATCGTGCTGGCCTCTTGGCAATAGTGAGTGATGGTGGGTGACAGAGGAGGAGGACGCTGTTGTGCATCAACAAATTGCTAGGATGGGCAGGGATGTTTGGCCCACTGATGAACACTGCAGTCTTCCGGATGCACTCTGGACATTCAGTGAGGCTTCAACAGGCTTTGCCTGCCTTGTCCTTGTAATGTATTATCTCTCATGTCCACCTCCCATACCCATTTCCATGCTCACACCAAGCATATCTGGGTGGGCACATCTCTTACATCCATCCCTGCTTGGCTCAGCTTGTACCCCAGCAGGGTGGAGGTATACTACGGGCCCTGGGTCAGGTTCTGCTCCCTTTGAGACTTAACATTTTTCAGCTATTTGATATTGAAATAATAAACCAGGTGTCAGTGTTATAACACAGAGGGTTAAGCTGCTACTTGCAACACCAGCATCCTATATTGGAGCATCAGTTTGAGTACCTGCTGCTCTGCTTCCAATCTAGCTCCCTGCTAATGAGCCTGCGAAGCGGTGGAAGATGGCCCAAGTGCTCGGGCCCCTGCCACACACACAGGGGAAACTGATATGGAGTTCCTGGCTCCTGGCTTCCATCTGGCCCAGACCTGGCAGTTGCAGGCATATGAGAAGTAAATTGAAAAAAAAAAAAAAAAAGAAGTAAATTGGCAAATGAAAAAAATCTCCTCTCTCTCTCTCTCTCTCTCTCTCTCTCCTCTCTCTCTCTCTTTCTCCCCTCCTCCTCTTCATTTCTCCTCCATTGCGCCACTTTTAAAATAAATAATTTATACAACAAATTGTAAAAACCTGTTCTCTGAAAAATAAAATAAAAATAAATAAATAACTAGATAGATAAATGAAAGAGGGCCAGCGTTGTGGCATAGCAAGTAAAATTGCCACCTGCAATGCTGGCATTCCATATGGGCACCAGTTTGTGTCCTGCTGCTCCACTTTTTTAAAAAATTTATTTGAAAGACAGAGTTACAGAGAGAGGTAGAGCCAGAGAGAGAGAGTGGTCTTCCATTCCGCTGGTTCATTCCCCAAATGATCACAACAGCCAGAGCTGAGCTGATCTGAAGCCAGGAGCCAGGAGCTTCTTCCAGGTCTCTCATGTGGGTGCAAGGGCCCTGGGACTTGGGCTATCTTCTACCACTTTCCCAGGCCATTGCAGAGAGCTGGATCAGAAGAGGAGCAGCCAGTATTTGAAGTGGCACCCATGTGGGGTTCCGGCACTTCAGGCTGGGCTTTAACCCGTTACGCCACAGCACCTGCCCCAAGGCTACTCTACTTCTGATTCAGCTTCCTACTAATGAACTGGGAAAGCAGCAGAAGATAGGCCCAAATGCTTGGGCCCCTGCTATTCTGATGAGAGACCCAGGTGAAGCTCCCGGCTCCTGGCTTCAGCCTGGCCCAGCCCTGGCTGTTGTGGTTATCCTGGGGAGCAAACTGGCAGATGAAAGATCCGTCTCTCTTCCCCTCTCTCTGTAACTCTGACTTGCAAATAAATAAGTAAATCTTTAAAAATAAATAGATAGGTGCTGCCATCCATAAGTGGGAGTAGCTGAGCACACCTAGCTCTTCAGTGGTTATAATTGGCACAAAATATTCTCTTTAAAACTGACCTTATTGTTAAAAGGCCTGAAGCTCAGCTTCTACAGAATCAAAGTGCAACTGCTACCAGAGTCTGGGTTAACAATGTTAACAATGTTTTCCCAAAATAAATCATGCCACATGAAACTCTCTAGACCCGCTAGTAATCAACTCTCACCCAAAGGCTAATTAACATGTCCCTCATTCAATTGTGCAATCTTGGGCAAACCACTTGAGCCATCTGAAACCCAATTTCCTCTTTTATAACATGTGGTAGGGAACTGCCCTATCTATATTCTTGCTATCAGCTTTAAGTCTACATAATTCTGATAAAATAGTGCAAACACCTTTGATAAATTTTGAGCAGCAACCAAAAATATCCAAAGAAGCATGAAAATTGGGCCTCTTCCCCCACCCCCCGCCCCGATTATGCCGCTTCCAAATTCTCACCTGCTGTTTGAGAACTTCCAATTCTGTTCTCATCTCCTCGTGGCTGCATTCCACTTTAGACTTCCTCAAATAGTCCTCAGAAACTGAAGAGTACTCGATTTTCAAGGCATCCTGAAGAGCCTATGTTTTAAGACAAGAGCACTGTTGATCTCAGATTACACCTTAGGAATTCCTCTATAATTGTGACAATGGCTTCAAATGCACCTACAAGGTAGAATTTCATTTTTAATGCGATTTATATGACTGAATAGCTTTCTTCTTTCTGATTTTCTGTACATATGTATTTTTCCCGGAATCTCTTTTCTTAATGATGATGTTATTCAACCATTATTATTAAATTGGGATCTTTGATGTTGGACTCCCTCCCCACCAAACAAAAGATTAAAAGAAAACAACCCAGGGGCCTGAGCTGGCTCTGTGGCGTAGCAGGTGGGGCCGCCGCCTGCAGTGCTGGCATCCCATGTGGGCACCAGTTCAAGTTCCGGCTGTTACACTTCCAATCCAGCTCTCTGCTGTGGCCTGAGAGGGCAGTGGAAGATGGCCCAAGTCCTTGGGCCCCTGCACCCGCATGGGAGACCCAGAGGAAGCTCTAGGCTCCTGGCTTTGTATCAGTTCAGTTCCGTCTGTTGGGGCCAATTAGGGAGTGAACCAGCTGATGGAGGACCTCTCTCTCTGCCTTTCTTTCTCTCTCTTTGTTACTCTATCAAATAAATAAATAAACCTTAAAAAAAAATAAAAGAAAATATACCATAGGACTTCTCTAGATTCTCTACTTCAATCAAATGTCTACACTACCAATGATGTGCAAACTTTAGAGAGCATCAAAGGTAGCAAATATGCCCAGCCCTGGGCACTGCTCTCAGAGATTCTGAATAAGTGAATCGGAGGGTAGAGACAAAGAACCTACATTTCTCAGAAGCTGATGCTGCTAGCCTCAGATGATGTTCTGAGTAATATTCTGCTAGATTACCATGTATGCTCCCACTGGGAGAGCATGTTTCATGTTGGGGTTTTCCAACTTCCTTGAAGAAACACTTGTCACCTATTCTATAGTGGCTATTTCCTATAAGTACAGACACACTCACAGTGGTGTCAAACAAATCAGTTTTTCCCAAAGATGGCAGTGGCTGTCTAGACTCAGACACTTTCTCCCACTTTGGATAAACATCTGGCTTCTCTGCATGACCCTGATTAATAGGAAATCCTTGAACATGTTCCTCAAAGCAGCTTAATTGAATTGAGTACACATAGTTGTATGAAATTTTGAAATCCATATGTTTATTACCAAACTGACATCTTAGAAATGTCAGCTGAGCAAATGGGTCAGTAGGCTTGTGCAATGAGGGTCGGGCCCAAATGCCGTGCTGTGCTGGATGGAGTGCATAGTCAGGCACCCAAATCAACATTTTGAATAATTTCTGTTTATCACAGTGGGAAAAAGCAAAAAAAAAGTTTATATACAATGAAAGAGTAATAATGCCTTCCATTTCATGAAATACTATTATATGCTATAACTCGTACTCAAACAGTATTTTTCACTTTGTGTTTCTATGTGGGTGCAAACTGTTGAAATCTTTACTTAATATATGCTAAACTGATCTTCTGTATATAAAGATAATTGAAAATGAATCTTGATGTGAATGGAAGGGAAGAGGGAGCGGGAAAGGGGAGGGTTGTGGGTGGGAGGGAAGTTATGGGTGGGGAGCCATTGTAATCCATAAGCTGTACTTTGGAAATTTATATTCATTAAATAAAAGTTAAAAAAAAAAAGAAATACTATTATATGCACTAAATGAGAAAAAAAAATCTCTTTGCACAGGTAATCACCTTACTCTTTAATGACGATTTAAGATATAGATGTGTGAGATGGATATTTTCTGGCTTTAGGTATCCTTTTATTCTCATTTCTCATAAGCACTGTAGTATATCTGCTAATGCATGAGTCTCAGGTCCAGAGTTGGCTATTGAACTTTTATTATGCAATAGTTAATTAATTCACTCATTCACCCATTCAACAAATATTTAAGAGCTTACCATGACTGTGGCCCTAAGGATATAGGAGTATGGGAATGAGGGAAGGAAGAGTGGGAAGTTTCATTACTCTTAAAATTGTATATATGAAATACATGAAATTTGTTCCCTTTTTAGGAAATAGCAGGGGTAGGATATGTAATTTAAAATTTTAATTTTATATTTAATTAAAGGGAGGGAGACCAAAAGGGAGAGGAGAGGAGAGGAGAGGAGAAAGAGATCTTCCAGCCGTTGGTTCGCTCCCCCAAATGCAAAATGCCCGCAATAGCTACACGGGTGGCAGGGACCCAAGTACTTCAGCCAGCACCTGTTGCTTCTCAGAGTGTGCATTAGCAGGAAGCTGGGTTGGAGTCAAATCTTAGCCTGAAGTCCAGGCACTCCAATATGGGATGCAGGCATCTCAAGAGGCATCTCTTAACCATTGCACCAAATGCCCATTTCCTATAATTTTAATTAGAATAATCAGAAAAATCCTTTTTGAGAAAGTAATATGTATAAAAGATATGTATTTTGCTCAGATTAATTTTTATTATAATCATGAGAATTAAAAGATCAGTATTATTCAAATATTTAAAACTTCTTTTTGGGGCCTGCACTGTGGTGTAGTGGGTTAACGCCCCGGCCTGAAGTGCTGGCATCCCATATGGGCGCCGGTTCTAGTCCTGGCTGCCTCAATTCCCATCCAGCTCTCTGCTAAGGCTTCGGAAAGCAATAGAAGATGGCCCAAGTCCTTGGGCCCCTGTACCCACGTGGGAGACCGGAAGAAACTCCTGGCTCCTGACTTCAGATCGGCGCAGCTCCAGTCATTGCATCCAATTGGGGAGTGAACCATCAGATGGAAGACCTCTCTCTCTCTCTGCCTCTCCTCTCTCTGTGTAACTCTGACTTTCAAATAAGTAAGTAAATCTTAAAAAAAAAAAAAAAAAAAAAAAAAAACTTTTTGTTAAGTATTCATACAGGTGCCAGAAAGATAAAGTATACTCATGGACAAGAGAAAAACAAGAATTCCAAGAATTCTTCTTTGTTCTAGTATCTATAGGCTTTATGTCCTTGGATACATTTAGGGCTATGAACTAGAGAATATACCTAAACTTATACTATGGTGTTAACCACAGGTGTTGTGGCACAGGGAGTTAAGCCACCACTTGGAACACCCATATCCTATACTGGAGTGCCTGTTATGAATCTTGACTCCAATCTGGCTCCAGCTTCCTGCTAATGTGCCTAGGAGGCAACAGATGGTAGCCAAGTACTGGAGTGCCTTTCACTCACATGGTAGACCTGGATAGAAGATCTCTCTCTCTCTCCTTCCCCCAACCCGTGCATGTGTGTGTGTGTGTGTGTGTGTGTGTATTCCCCTCTGTCATTCTGCCTTTCAAATAAATAAATAAATCTATTTATTAGGCTGGCGCCGCAGCTCACTAGGTTAATCCTCCGCCTTGCGGCGCCGGCACACTGGGTTCTCGTCCCGGTCGGGGCACCGGATTCTGTCCTGGTTGCCTCTCTTCCAGGCCAGCTCTCTGCTGTGGCCAGGGAGTGCAGTGCAGGATGGCCCAAGTCCTTGGGCCCTGCACCCCATGGGAGACCAGGAGAAGTACCTGGCTCCTGCCATCGGATCAGCGCGGTACGCCGGCCGCAGCCCGCTGGCCGCGGCAGCCATTGGAGGGTGAACCAACGGCAAAAGGAAGACCTTTCTCTCTCTCTCTCTCTCTCTCTCTCTCTCTCACTGTCCACTCTGCCTGTCAAAAAAAATCTATTTATTAAATGGAAGTGATTTTAAATATAATCTCAACCATGCTTGGTTCCTCTAATCCATCTGTGGAAGATTTTCCTGCAGAGATTAAGAGAAGGTATGTATTCACCCTGATTTTGTCTGAACATTGTTTTTCTCTATTAGGGGAGAAAGTATGTCATTCATAGAATCAATCACTACTTTCCCATTTTCTCCCGACAGATAACTTATCTTGCAAACAGATCTAATAATACAAAGCATCCTGCCACTCTGCAGGCACATGCCTAACACTTTGAGGAGATTTAAATGACACTTCTGAACACCAGTGACCTCCAACCTTGGGCACACAGTCCAAAATACAGAGTTGAACATATTTTTAAGATCAGCCGTTTGTCTACTCTTATTGCAAGAGACATGTTCTATCCCTTTGGTCATGATCTTTCTAGTTGAGAGATGGCATAGCTCAACTCATCTGTATGCATTCAGCATTCCCATGTTCAACATATGACTCAGCCCTTGGAAAAGTCAACAGCAAAGGACATCTTTTTTTTCCCCCTGAACTCGCCACTCATTCTTCCCCCGAGAAACATAAGCCATTAGTCCATATGCAACAATATTCACACCTAGACACATTACCCCTTTGCATCGATTCACAGGCTGTGGCTCTGAAGAGTTTCCTGGAGCTAAGGTACTAAACCACTTCTCTTTCCTTAAAAGGCCTGACTTCTCTCATCCTGCACCCCTTGGAGGTGGGTTTTAGGCTTGCCCTGGGGAAGCCCGCCATCTCAGCCTTGGAGCTGGCATTTAGCAATCTTCCACATAGAGTGTATCACACCCAGCTCCCCAGCGATCATTGTAAAGAGCGAGCAGCTTATTTCCTCAGGAAGCTTTTGCGGTTGACCAAGAGATGTGTTATTGTTCACAAACACCCACTTGCTTTAAAAAGTGGTTCTTCAAACTTACAACTTGTCCTTACTGTCTTCGAAAATTCCTCCTCATTTCTCTTCCTCATGATGACTTTTTGCAGATATGACTTCCCTAAAGCCTCCTTAGCCATGTATGGCTGAAAGGTACACATAGAAGCGATTTGTAAAACTTCAGAGAATATGCTGGGCCAGCCCGCAGTGCAGGGACCACATTACGCCCCGTTTCTGTTGTGACTCTCTGTGGAACTGTGCTCTTTTTTTTTTTTTTTAAAGAATTGTTATTTATTTGAAAGACAGAGTTACAGAGAGAGGTAGAGCCAGAGAGAGAGAGGTCTTCCATTCCGCTGGTTCACTCCCCAAATGACCGAAATGGCCAGAGCCGAGCTGATCCAAAGCCAGCAGCCAGGAGCCCGGAGCTTCCTACAGGTCTCCCATGTGT